>NC_140594.1:1170716110-1171076675 GCF_964204655.1 Triturus cristatus
ACCACTCCCCCTGGGGCACCTCTTGGTGGCCCTCTGAACTTGGGTCCCCACCCACCCCTGCTGACCATGCCAAGAACCTCAGGATCCTCCTGGACACCAACCTCTCTATGAGCAGACAGATCAATGTCGTCTCCTAATCATGATCTCACATCCTGTGAATGCTACACAAGATTTTCGATTGGATCCCACTGAACACCAGACGAACAGTCTCCCAGGCTCTTATGACAAGTAGGGGTGGGCAGAACTCGCTGAGTTTCACTCTTCAGAATTCCACAGAGTTACATAAAAACTAAAGCGAGATTTTGCAGCGTTCCACAATCGGGCAGAATTCAGTACGTCGTGCTGATTGACACTGATTCTTAGTGCCAGGAGGTTGTTCCGCACAGCAAATTCAGTGTGAACTCCACCGGCAGAGCGGAATTTATCGCCCACCCCTAATCACAAGTAGACTTGATTGGGAACACTCTCTACATTGGAATATGAGCCTATGCTGACTCCAAACCACGGAAAACTCCACTGCCAGACTCATCCTGAACATCCTGCAAAATAACCACATCTCTCCACACCTCAACAATCTCCACTGGCCCCCAGTCCAGAAAAGATGTAGGTTCAAGCTACTCACCCACGCCTACAAAGCTCTCCACAACACCAGTCCATCTTACATCAACCAGTGCCTCAACTTCTACCAACCCACCAGACACCTTGGAAATGTGTCCCAGGCAAGAGCACACGTCCCTTGCATCGAGAAGACCAGGAGTAGAGGACGCGCCTTCTCATACGTCACAGTCAAGGCCTGGAACGCCCTTTTGATACAACCCAGAACTCTCTGCTCTTCAGGTCCATTCTAAATGTTAAATCCCTTAAAAGTTTGCAAAAATGGCAAAAAACGCAGAAGGCCTAGCGCAAGAAGTGAACACACACAAGTGCTACTCCCAGATGATGTTGAAAGGGTGGGAACTTCCTGTAAATGGAGCAAGACAATGAATTCAACCATTCAACCAGTGTCTTTTGTGTGTGTGTCCTTCCTCAAGCCATTTTTAGGTACCACAGGGCTGTGACCCACAAAAATGAGGCAATTTGATAAAAAAGAGTCTAGGGAACTTAATTAATTAACCCAATTAAAAACACCCTAGGGTCTATGTAATTGACAATTACACCTGAATACTAAACACAAGTTTTTTAAAGGTAAATTGTGGGTTGCAGGTCCCTGTGCAGGAAGTAAACCCCACTCAGAACTCTGGCAGGATGCTTTCAATGGTTGTACGGCTCCCACAGGGGGCGCATCGATATATCTCCCGGTAGAAACACACTATAACAAGTGACATCTACACACTTGCATCCGCCCAGGAGAAACTCATGGTTTCCCTGAAAGGACTCCCACAGACTGCGGGTTGAATCAGTGGCATGCTTCATCATAGGATCCACACCCAGATGCTCCTAGGAATCTGGGTGGGCTCAAACTTGAAAAATGTAAGTGAATTCTTGATCAGACTTTTTTTATGGGATGTTATGACAGCATTTCCTAGGGGTAATCAAGCCGAAGCGTGTTTAGATTTATTAAATGATCTTTACAATTGGATACCAGGCAAGATTAAAAAACGCAAGTGATGGTACCGCATGGAAAGCTAAAATTAAATTATTAACACAGATCAAGTTGCAACATTAAAGCAAACTATCACAAATTCCCTTCAAAATCTGAATGCGAAATTGACAACTTGCTACATTTTCTTAATTAGATTTTACTTTACGTTAAAAAAAAAAACAGAAATTCACCGAAAAGACCTAAGGTTTAAGTGATCTTATAGTTAAGTATAGAAAAATGTCCTTATCTTACATTTAGGAAAAGCCCTAGAAATTCACTGAAAAACCACAAAAGTTAAAGGAACGTTATAGTCAGGTTATAACATCAGTAATGACAATGTTTAAACCCAAAACTAAATGGCATTTTCCAGTTATGCTTCAGCCAGATAACTATAACTTGCACCCCCATTATGCACTGCTTATGACTAGGCCTGGGTGGTGAACTTCGCTCCGTTCGCATAGTTTATGTAGTTTTCTGCACTCCGCAGAGCTCGTGGAGTGCAGAAAACTCCGCTTTGCAATGTGCAGCGGAGGTATTTCCCTGCTCGCGATCGCGAGCGGTAAGTTCACGATCGTGAATGGTAAGTTCGCCAGCGCGAGCTTCCACTCGGGTAGAATTTCTACCCGAGCGGCAGGAATACCAGCACAAACTGCAGTTCGCACTGCACTCCGCCAATAGCAAAACTCAGCGAACTAGGCCCAGGCCTACTTATGACCTTATATAGTACATCACGCATGAGATGTTCAATGACATCGTTGATGGCATCACTCATGCCTACCCCCTCTTATACTAGACAAGTCACTTGGCAATATTGTTATCACAACACCACCCAAACATTAATAAAGCATAGCGCATGCCCTCTACCATCACATCCAAATCCTTTCTCCCATAGAATCTCTCAAACATACCTTATTTGCCAGGCACCCTCGTGACCCAGGTGATGTTCATAGCCGGCCTGAAACACTGAAATCCACTGTAAGACGTTTCATGGATAATCATACATCTAAGAGCACAAAACAACGCAGAAGCATGCTTATGGTTCCAGGAAAGCATTGATCAAGGGCGTGGAAAAGCACTTTATAGTTGGTTTGAAAGAAGGCATTTTTAAAAGTTTTAATTTGTTTTAATCCAGTTCTTACTATGATATTGCACCTCGCACTTTATCAAAGGGAACTCAGTCTACCAGACTCCCTCTGCGCCGCTCTTCCCGGCGACCTGTGGTGCCATATGTTAGAGCGGGCCTGGTCACCGTGCTAGTTGTTTCAAGCACAAACAGGATAAAAACAGTATGCTGACGTGACTGTGAAGTGGATGCGCGCAGCGGGCGCGCCGCCGGCATGCCGAAGGCATGCCTGTCTGTGCCCATTAGTGCCCTGATTGTGCCTTGCTCCAGGACCCCTGCCCATGTTTCCAAACAGATCTAGACCAGTGAACAGTTAATGGCACTTAATAAAGGTAATCACTGTACTGATACCACCGTTATGGGAGACGGGATCAGCTTCCATTTCACTCTACCGCAGGCAACTCTCCCTTTACGGTCTCCAAATTTCCCTCAACCTAACTGCCCAGAGTCCTTCTAGAAGGAACAACAACTCACCTAATGCAGCTACCTCAGCCCCGAGCACTCCACATAACGCCACAATAGGGAAAAACAACCACCTGTTGCAAAAGTGCTAAAGGCTAAAGTGCTTAATACTAGAGCAGTGGATTGGATTTGCTGCTGCAATCAGCATCCCCTGATGTGGCTTTTTTAACAGAAACTTGGGCCATTGTAAGGTCAGAGCCCCGCTGGGTTACCGCCCTACCAACAGATTACGCAAGATCCAATCTGGATAGACTGGGACAAAAGGGTGGCGGCTTGGCTCTCATCCACTGGTCCTGGCTCAAAGCTTCCTTCGAGAGCATTCATCTGCCTGGAGCAGAAGCTAGGAACTTCAACATTAAAACTTCGAATACCATACCCTTCCCCGGGCAACTTCTATACCGGCCACCAGGACCAAAATGCTGGTCTTCCAAGGATTACAGACAATGATGGAAACCTGCTTGGAACATCCTTCCTTCAAGATATTGGGGGATTTTAACTTTAATTTGGAAAGTGAAAGTAATGTGGATACTTCCACCCTACTGTTGGACTACCACAGTTAGTCTTGGCACCTAAGCACAAGGCCCTTCACACTTTGCATGGTATATTCACGAACAACCCCATTATCACAGTAGATAAAGTATCACCCCTTACTTGGACTGACCTTAGGGCCATTCATTCTAATCTATCCTTCATGGATAATGGCAGATTGCAGTCAAACAAACTGCCCCCCGCCACAATAAGACTGAGGAAAAAAACCAAGAAAGATGACCTTGTAGAGATGCTCGATAAAAGCACACCTCTGTTAGTGGCAGACATTAACGAGGCGGCTGACAACTAAGATGGCGGGATCAGATCTGCCGCGGATCAGTTGGCCCCAGCAAGAAATACCAAAGTCCGGAAGAACAGAACCTCAGCTCCCTGGTACACATCAGACCCCAAACTTATTAAATCTAAGTGTAGACGAGCAGAGAGGGCATGGAGGGTGGATTACAGTGATCAAGGCAATCGTAATGATAGCCTAGCACTAGCGGAGGATACGGCAGCGATTATAAGTACTGAAACAAACCATTTTACTAATAAAATTGATGCTGCCAAAAACCCCTCAAGAGAGGTTTAAAAGACCATTACCGCCTTGTCCAAATTACAACACATGAATCAATTTGCACCGGACCAAGCCTTTTGTGACAAAATGATATTTTTTTTCAGGAGAGGGTCAGAACGGTATACGATTAACTTGCTGGTGAGGTCCCGGCATCAACCCTACCACTGGCCTTGGGGGCCATTTCTGACACCACGATTTGCCAGCCGAGCAGTTTCTCTGCACTAACTGTGGACAAACTTAACAAGCTGTTATCACACACAAAATCTGGCTCCTCGACTGATCCCTGTCCCCTGGCAATAATATACCTGGCCTCGGATATAATTAGTATCAATCTAACTCTGCTTCTGAATAATGTCATTAGTTCAGGAACCTATCCAGTCTCTTGGAAAAAAGCTTGTATGAGACCAATTTTCAATAAACCCTCTCGACCCACTTGACGTGAAAAATTACCGACCTATATCCTGCCAGCCACTCGCGGCAAAAATTCTAGAAAAATCAAATAATCAAGATCCAATTCGTTATTTGGACGCCAATGACCTTCTGGATTCGACACAGCGCGGCTTCAGACCACGGCACTCACAGGGTCAGCGCTAATCACGGCAACAGAGAAAATACGCAAATTAGTGGATGGAGGGGGTAGAGCCGTCCTGATACTTCTAGACCTATCAGCCACGTTCGATACACTGAATCATCGGCTACTGATGCAACGACTGAAGGCAGTAGCAATTCAAGAGACAGCTTTGGCCCTTCCCACCTCGTTCCTTCCCACTAGAGAACAGAGGGTGTGTTGGGACAATTTTACCTCTGAGAGATTTTCACGTCCCTATGGAGTTACGCAGGGCTCAGCCTTTTCACCAACCCTATTTAACATAAATGTTACGCCGTTGGCCAAGTTAACGAGGGCTTGCAGGTTCTCGTTGGTGACCTATGCCGACCTATGCCGAAGACATGCAGATTGTCATCTCCATTTCCTCAGATGCCAAAATGATGACAGAGAGATTCCATAATAGTTTGAAGCAAATCATGGAGTGAAAGCACCAGAGCCATCCCAAACTGAAAACAACCAAAACGGAGGTCATGAGGTTGGAAAGGGGCTTTGGGATCAATCCTGGTGGCCAGCAGAAGCAGGTCCCTGCCCCAACCCATCGGCATAGGCTAGGAACCTCGGATTTCTGTTTGATGCCCAACTAAACTTTGCTGGACAGATTAACCAGCTGACATCTTCTTATTTTTCCTCTTGAAAATCTTGCGTAAAATCCTACCGTTCATTCCGTTAGACCTCAGGCAAGTGGTCATAGTCGCCATAGTCCTCTCTCGTATTGATTATTGCAATCCACTCTTCTTGGGAGTTGACAAGCTCCAACTGTCAAAACTTCAATCACTGCAAAATTCAGCAGCTTGAGTGTTGCTTAACATCCCTAAATACCAACATATCTCAAATAGAATTAGGGGGCTGCATTGGCTACCGATGAAGAAACGCATTGAGTTTAAGGCTTTGTGCCTGGTGCACAAAGCACTGAATGGGCGAGGCTCTGGGGACCTACAGAAATCTTTCAGTGGTATTCACCAAATTGGAAGCTTAGCTCGGCAAACAAAGGATGTGTTCTGGTCTCCAGGATCTATAAGGCCAGCTGGGGTGGTAGAAGTCTCTCATACCTTGCAGCAAAGCTCTGGAATGAGCTACCATCCATCATAAGGTTCCAGCATTCCAGATTACGGTTCAGGAAAATGCTAAAGACCTGGCTTTTCCTGGCTAGGGAATGAAGGCCACTTATCCCAGTCCATTACCCACTCACTGACTACTTACAGCGACAACATGCCTCGGCATTCGTTGCGCTTTACAAGTTCCTTACTTACTGACTTACTTACTCTACGTGTGCTCCAGAAATCTGGAGCCTGAGGATGCATCAAAGGCTGATATACAGGGCCAGATCGTGGCGGGAATGAGGGATGCGCACATGGCATATATTAATAGACAAAAATTTAAAGTGGAAATGATTTACATAGTCAGTGGATACCCTGAAAATCTGCATGACCCTACTCTAGTACAGCAACATTAAATGAACCATGAATATCGTCACAGTCCACCAGTCACAGCAAATAGGTAAAGAGTGAGTGAGTGAGTGAGTGAGTGAGTGAGTGAGTGAGTGAGTGAGTGAGTGAGTGAGTGAGTGAGTGAGTGAGTGAGTGAGTGAGTGAGTGAGTGAAATAGTGAGTAAAAGAGCCAGAAAACAAAAGAGTGGAAGAATGAAACAAAGAGTGGTTTGGTGATTGAAAAAGTGATTGTGAGTGAGTGAGTGAGTGAGTGTGTGAAGCAAACTGTAAGGAAAGTAGATTTTAAGTGACTAATTAGGTGAGTGACTGATTGAATGCATAAGTGTAAGAGTGAAATATTCATTTAGTCATTCAATAAATGAGTGGCTGATATAGAGAAAGAGATCATACAGGAGTGAGTGAGTGAGTGAGTGAGTGAGTGAGTGAGTGAGTGAGTGAGTGAGAAAAGTAGTTAAAGAGTGAGGCAAAGACTGATTGAGCAGCTGAAAGAGTGATCCAAATACCGATTAAGTGATTGAGTCTGTGTAAAAGTGACTGAGGGAGTCAAAGAGTGAAAGAGTGAGCGAGTTAACGTCTAAAGTTTGAATAAAACAGCTTTTACTTGAGTGATTGAACTCTGAATGAAGTGATTGAGGAAGTGAGTGAACAAATAATTGGATCATTGAGTAAATGAGCGGGTAAGTGATCCAGTGCATGTGGAGGAACGGGTATTTGCATACGCAGACCTACCCAAACACAGTAGTATTCTCTACAGGATCAAAGACAGACACACAGTCAACAAGTGATTTGAAATGTAGCTGGTTTGTTCACTGTTACTGTATGACGAATGAGTGATTGATTGTGATGAACTAGTGATTACTTATCCGTGTTACTAAGCACCCAATTACAGAGTACAGCGCCTCTTAGCGCTGACCTGAGCAGCGCTATCCCTAAGGGCCAGGTTAATGGGCTTGTTCCTCATCATTAATGAATGATAAATGTTGGGCCGGGACCTTTCAAGACAAATCGATCAGCATTTCTAAAGGGGACTGAAATGGGGTGTCAGGGACCTAGAACTATCATGTCTCACTCGTTTAGCAACCAACCATTACAGCTTTCAAGACAGAACTTTACTTTTTTGTTGAAAAAACTAGTTTTTTAAATCACTGAAACACTGTAACATGTGTTTTAAAATGTCATTATGATCCATACATGTGGCCAGCTCGGAGCTCCTCAATAGGTGGAAATGATGCATGTGGCTTTCATGTTCCTTTCACCTTTCCATTAGGGATACATTCTAACTTAGTTTTATAGTGCTCAAATACTCAGGTGCCACTTCAGGGCGCTAATAAAAAAAAAATGCGATCCAAGAAAGAAATCCCTTTAGTTGGTGAGCGACCAGCAATCGACGTTTCCTTTCTCCCTTATTATCATCAAAAGGCGTACGTATTGACGTACTTTTATTTACCCATAAAAATGTCTGTGCAAAGGCGTTTCAAATCCTGGACTGGTAAACATCCCAATTATGGATTAAAGACGGAGCTATGACTGGTGTGTGTAAGGCGGAGAACAGGCGTCGAAGTGGCATGAATCAGCAGTGTCTGGCAGCCCTGGGCACCTCGCCGTCTCCTCTGGCAGCCCCTGGGCACCCCCGGCCTCCCCCGCCATGTCCATTGATCCAGGGGCATGCCCCAGTGGTGCCAGTCCAGCCGCTGCCCAGCAGTGCCATCACGGTGTGTACCAGCTCCCGGCGGGTGTCTGCCCTGGGTCAGGCTGCATTGATTTCACGTCATTCCTGCCCTCCGGGGCGCCTGACACTGTTATTAATCACAGCCCCACTGACAGGCAGGGCCGGGCCGGGGCCCTCCGAGGGGAGGGGCCCCGCATTCCTGCCAGGGGCTCCCCAGGTAGGGCACCGGGCGCAGGTTTAGGAAAGGAATTTGTTTCATTTCTGGGCTTAGCTGCAAGAAGTGCGCACGTGGGGGCAAGACTGGCCCGCGCGGGGCCCCCTTAATTAAATTTGTCTTAAAAACTCCTAATCCAAACCGACTGTTTTCGAAAGTTTGACACAAACTTCGCTTTTAGTAATTCGCTGACACTGAAATATGACGTGTAAGGGCCCCAGTAATCCGCTGGAGTGGCGGATGTTGTGAGTGGCGCGTACCATTTCTAGGGGTGGCCGGGGGTCTACAGTGAAACACTTTGCTCTTCGGTGCCTTTAATTCCCTTTGGAATCTTGAATCAGTGAAACTCAGAAGTGGTCACTGCTGGCCTAGAAGGAAAACCACCAAAATACAAATTTAAAAAGCACAAAAGTCCGCTCCCTGCCTTGTTAGTCAGTGATGTATACCCTGGAATTCCTGGCCATGGCAGGGGTCCTGACTGTACCCCCGGCTCACCACCCCCGGCCCACTACCCATTACTCGATGGAATATTACTCCCAAGCCTGTCCCTGGGGTCTGGTGTCATGGCACTAGCTCTAGGGGCCTAGGACAGTGGGGGTCTGTCCCTGCGCTCTCTTCTGTTTCTAGATGTCTCTCTAGGGATGCGGTCTCCATCGGTTGATACAACTCTTCGGCTGGGGTCGGACTGGGAGAGACAAACGCAGCACTGCAGGTGAGGACTCGGGTGAGGACCCCCCCCCCCCCTCCCATAATTCAATACAACATGTGATACTTCCAAATCTGAGCACATTATTACAGGTGAGGAGTCCAGAAAACTCAACACTCCAGGTGAGGACTCCAGTGGATTCAACACTCCTGGTAAGGACTCAAGTACACAGCACTGCAGGTGAGGACTCCAGTGGACTTAACACTCCTGGTGAGGACTCAAGTACACAGCACTGAAGGTGAGGACTCCAGTGGACTCAACACTCCTGGTGAGGACTCAAGTACACAGCACTGAAGGTGAGGACTCCAGTGGACTCAACACTCCTGGTGAGGACTCAAGTACACAGCACTGCAGGTGAGGACTCCAGTGGACTTAACACTCCTGGTGAGGACTCAAGTACACAGCACTGAAGGTGAGGACTCCAGTGGACTCAACACTCCTGGTGAGGACTCAAGTACACAGCACTGAAGGTGAGGACTCCAGTGGACTCAACACTCCTGGTGAGGACTCAAGTACACAGCATTGCGGGTGAGGACTCCAGTGGACTCAACACTCCTGGTGAGGACTCAAGTACACAGCACTGCAGGTGAGGACTCCAGTGGACTCAACACTCCTGGTGAGGACTCAAGTACACAGCACTGCAGGTGAGGACTCCAGTGGACTCAACACTGCTGGTGAGGACTCAAGTACACAGCATTGCAGGTGAGGACTCCAGTGGACTCAACACTCCTGGTAAGGACTCAAGTACACAGCACTGCAGGTGAGGACTCCAGTGGACTCAACACTCCTGGTGAGGACTCAAGTACACAGCATTGCGGGTGAGGACTCCAGTGGACTCAACACTCCTGGTGAGGACTCAAGTACACAGCACTGAAGGTGAGGACTCCAGTGGACTCAACACTCCTGGTGAGGACTCAAGTACACAGCACTGAAGGTGAGGACTCCAGTGGACTCAACACTCCTGGTGAGGACTCAAGTACACAGCATTGCGGGTGAGGACTCCAGTGGACTCAACACTCCTGGTGAGGACTCAAGCACACAGCACTGCGGGTGAGGACTCCAGTGGACTCAACACTCCTGGTGAGGACTCAAGTACACAGCACTGCAGGTGAGGACTCCAGTGGACTCAACACTCCTGGTGAGGACTCAAGTACACAGCATTGCAGGTGAGGACTCCAGTGGACTCAACACTCCTGGTGAGGACTCAAGTACACAGCACTGCGGGTGAGGACTCCAGTGGATTCAACACTCCTGGTGAGGCCTCAAGTACACAGCACTGTGGGTGAGGACTCCAGTGGACTTAACACTCCTGGTGAGGACTCAAGTACACAGCACTGCAAGTGAGGACTCCAGTGGACTCAACACTCCTGGTGAGGACTCAAGTACACAGCACTGCAGGTGAGGACTCCAGTGGATTCAACACTCCTGGTGAGGACTCAAGTATGCAGCACTGCGGGTGAGGACTCCAGTGGACTCAACACTCCTGGTGAGGACTCAAGTACACAGCACTGCAGGTGTGGCCTCCAGTGGACTCAACACTCCTGGTGAGGCCTCAAGCACACAGCACTGCAGGTGAGGCCTCCAGTGGACTCAACATCAACACTCCTGGTGAGGGATCAAGTACACAGCACTGCAGGTGAGGACTCCAGTGCATTCAGCACTCCTGGTGAGGACTCAAGTACACAGCACTGCAGGTGAGGACTCCAGTGGATTCAACACTCCTGGTGAGGACTCAAGTATGCAGCACTGAGGGTGAGGACTCCAGTGGACTCAACACTCCTGGTGAGGACTCAAGTACACAGCACTGCAGGTGAGGCCTCCAGTGGACTCAACACTCCTGGTGAGGCCTCAAGCACACAGCACTGCAAGTGAGGCCTCCAGTGGACTCAACACTCCTGGTGAGGGATCAAGTACACAGCACTGCAGGTGAGGACTCCAGTGGATTCAGCACTCCTGGTGAGGCCTCAAGCACACAGCACTGCAGGTGAGGCCTCCAGTGGACTGAACACTCCTGGTGATGGCTCAAGTACACAGCACTGCAGATGAGGACTCCTGTGGATTCAGCACTCCTGGTGAGTCCCTCACCTCGTGACACAACAGTCCAGGTGAGGACTCTGGTACACAGCACAAAATTCCACGTGAGGTCTCCAGTGAACTTAACACTCCAAGTGAGGCCTTCACCACTGGATCCAATACTAGAAGCGATACTTCCAACACTGGACAAATTACTACAGTTGAGGACTGCAGTGGATTCAAAACCTCAGATGAGGACTCTAGTAGATCAAACACTCCAGGTGAGGTCTGCAGTGGATTTAACACTCCAAGGGAATTGAACGTCCTTCACCACAACTCTACAAGTGAGGCCATCACCACTGGACTCACCGTAAGTGAAGTCTCTGAACCCAACAGTCCAGGGGAGGCCATCACCACTGGTGTCAATATTACAGGTGAAACTCCAACCTCTGGACACATCACTGCAGATGATGCCTCCAGTATAAGCCAAACACTGTAGTGAGGGCTCCCGTGTACTCAACACACCAGATGAGATCTTCGCTACTAGATTCAGCACCCCAGATGAGGACCTTCCTTGTTACTGGACCCAATACTTCAAGTGGAGCCTTCATTACTGGAAATAACACTCCAGGTGTTGTATTGCCACTGGATACAACATTCAATGTGAGGCCTTCACAACTGGATTCAGCACGACAAGTTAGGTCGCCAGTACTGGACTCAACATTCTAGGTAGGACTCCAGTAATGGACTCAACACTCCAAGTGAGGCCTCTATTACTGGAAACAACTCTTAATGAGATAACGCCAGTACTGGACTCAACACTTCCGGTGAGGTTTCCAGTACTACATACAACATTCCAGGAGAGTCCTCTACCACTGGACCCAACACTACAGCTCAGGTTTTTTCTATTGGACACAACACTACAGGCGAGGCCTCTGGCACTAGACACATCACTGCAAGAGAGGACTTCAGTACTGGACCCAACACTGCAGGTGAGGCCTCCACCACTGCACCTAACACTACCGTTGGGGCCTCCACTGCTGAATCCAGCACTATAGGTGAGGCCTTCATTACTGGACATATATTTTCAGGTGTAGGTTTAACTATTGGGCACAGCACTATAGGTGAGGCCTTCTCCACTAGACATAAGCCTACATTTGAGGCCTACAGTGCTAAACACAACAGTACCTGTGAGGCCTTTGCAACAAAAATACAGTTGAGGGCTTCACTGTTAGGCACATCACTGTGGGCGAGGCCTCCATCACTGCACACATCATTACAGGTGAGACTTTCACTTCTGACTCTAACACTAAAGGTGAGGTATTTTGCACTGGACTTAACCCTACAGCTGAGGCCTACAATACTGAAAACAACACTACCTTTGAGGCCTCCACTACATTTCTCCAGGTGAGGGCTCCACTGCTGGGCACAGCAGTACAGGTGAGACCTTGGCATCTGCTCACAACACTCTAGGTGACACCTCCAGTACTGGACTCAACACTACAAGTAAGGCTCTACTACTAGACCCAACAGTACAGGAGAGGTCTCCATAACTGCACACAACACTCTAGGTGACAGCTCCAGTACTGGACTCAATACTACTGCTGGGCCTCCAAAACGGGACGCACCTCTCCAGGTGCAGCCTTCACTTCTAGACATAGTACTGACGAACTGCTTACACCACTTCAGATGGGTGCCACGTCTGTGCACCAGTGCTTTAAATAGAGTGGGAGTGGGAGTCTGTACTCTTCTTTAACTTGAGCTTGAAAGGATGAGTGCATTTCATCTCCTCCTTTGCTAATCCAGCTTCCTTCTATAGTGCCATGACACCTCGGCATTCCTGAGCACTATAGGCCTACTACTTACTTACTTACTTAGATGCCGTGTGAAACGTAGATGAAGCGTCCAGGTAGACTGAACAGGTAAGGCCTTTATTAAGTGACGTCTGACCGGGAGGGGGTCCGCCTGCAACTGTCACAACATGGCCGCCCTTCCATTCTAGAATGGAACCCTTTAGCATCCCATGAGTACAGGATACAACACCACACTTCTAATGGGAGAGCTCCAGCAGTTCTCTGTGGTAAACAAGCACTCTGAGATAGTGGGTACCTGCACTTTTATACCTCCACTTCAAGCCCTGCTCTCCAGAATATTCCAGATGTGAATCAAAGACGAGGCACGGAAGTATAAGCGTGGTGGACGGCCCTGGTGAGACTTTTTCACATGGCCAACTGGGCTCCATCACTGGTGGCCTCGAGCAGCTGTTCAGAGAGCACAGACCTGCTCTCTATGTTCAGTATCTCGGACACTATGTCGACCCACAGAGCCTGCAGGGCCAGGCTCTTTCCACGGCTGGTCCACAGGGCTGAAGCTGAGCTAGGTGCCATGTGGCATACGTTCACATATAAATATTCATAATGAGAATCATTTTCATAGTCAGTGGTTACCTTGGAAGTCGGGAAGGGTCTTCCCTTGTACAGCACCATTGGACAAACATTAAGCATGCTCACAGCTTACCAGACAAAGCAGACACCAAGAGTGAGTGAGTGAGTGAGTGAGTGAGTGAGTGAGTGAGTGAAAGAGTGAATTTCTGAGCAAGAGAAAGAGAGAGTGAGACAAACAGGGGCGGAGTGATTGGCAAAGTGAGTCAGAGTGATTATGTGCCTAAGCGACAGTGTAAGTGATGAGACAGCTAATGAAATAGTGAGTGAGCGAAAGTGTGAAGCAAACTTTTAGTAAAGCAGAGTTTAAGTAAGTGGTAGAGTGAGTGTCCGAATGAATGAATAAATATTTGAGCAAGTGAAAGATTTATGGAGTCATTTGATGAATAGGTGAGTGGCTGAAAGAGTGAAAAACAAAATAGAGGAGTCATTGAGAGAGTGAGCGAGTAAACATTTAACACAAATTAGTGAAAGGGCGTGACAATGTGTGACTGAGTGATTGGAAGAGTGAGTCAAAGACTGTTTAAGTGAATTAGTGAGCATATATTAATACAGTTACTAAGCGCCTAATTGCAGAGTAAAGTGACTCTTGGTGCTGACACGTACCCAAACCGAAGGGATATCCATATGTAAAAGAGGTCTTCAAATGTTTTGTTTTATTCTTTTCCACTCATGAAGGGCAGGGCAGACCCAGTGAAGCCATTTGAGTTCGACTTTCTGATTTTTGCAAAGAAGCAGATTGCAGGGGTGAAAAATGAGGAGCTGTAACAGAAACTAAAACACACAGATTGCTGCTTGTTTTTTTTATATCGAAGAGATTATCTCCGCAGAGGGACTCTGGCGTCCACACCACGTGACGAGCCTTCACGTGCACCATAATAGCAAACCTTGCACGATAGGTGCAGTTATGTGCTGACGGAGAGGTCCGCTTTCACTCAGGGGTGTAGGTTTCATCAGTGCAGCAGGTTCATTGGCACCGAGACCTGAGGGGCCACTGAACCCTGTGTATTGCTGTATTTCACAGTTCAGACAGTGGTCTTGCACTAGGGCCCATGAAACCCTGGCTACACCACTGTTTTCACTGTCTGCGGCTGGACCTGGACAGGCCCCTCCCATGTGGACTTCATGGCTCCCTCATTGGTACCCCTCGTACCAGTCTAGTGAGTCAACACAACTGAGGCAGCCGCGCCCACCACAGGTCTTTACCACGCTTCTAAAGTAGAGTCCTTGCTTTATGCAAGTGAGTGTGACCCACTTGTGGGACACCCCCGCGCCGCACGGCCACCAGCTGCTGCGTGTGCCCCTGTGCCTGCCTCTGCCCCAGCGCCGGCCTCGCTGCCGCCTTGAGCGCTCCCCTTGGTTTTGCCGATTTCTGTCGGAAATTTGTGCTTGTTTTTTTGGTTGCCGTAAGAGCGTTTGTCTACTGTTTTGCCTCTGTTTTTGACCTGCATTGTTGCCTGTACCCTGTGCCCCGTTTCTCTTCGTGTTTTTTCATTTGTGCCTGTCTCCTTCCTGTGTGCCCGCCTACCTCGCCGCCCTCCGCTCTCCCTCCCCGCTCCCGCTTCCCGCCACCGCCATCAGCCCCGCCCCTTTTCTCTTCTGTTCCCTCCCCGCTCCCGCCTCCCAGCTGCTCCGCCCACCCGCGCACTTCGCCTTTAAATGGCGACCGTGCGAACGCGCAGCGGTCACGCGCAGCGGGCGCGCCGATTGTGCGCCGAAGGCGCGCCAAAGGTAAGCCCGTCTGCGCCCGTCCGCGACCGGATCGCGACCAGCGCCAGGACCCCTGGCCCCCGAAGACCCCGACCGACCCGCCAGACGTACTCCGCCGCCACCCTCTTCGCTCTCAACACCGGCCGACTACCGGAATGCCATCAAGCCACTCCAAGACATACCCACGGACCTTTCAGCTGCCACGCCTGCAAATTCACCTGCATCCGGACCAGCCCAGCACCAGCACCCGCCAAGTCGAACACCAGCAGCACCCACCTCAAGTGCATCCTGCTCAACACCCGCTCCGTCCACAGACACGCCATCGAACTCTGGAACCTTCTAGACACCACAGCCCCTGACGTTGCCTTCCTCACGGAGACCTGGATGAACGCCTCTTCAGCTCCCGACATCGCCATCGCTATCCCAGAGGGCTACAAGATCGTCCGGAGGGACCGAAACGCCAACCAGATGGGAGGAGGCATCGCCATCATCCACAGGAACACCATCCGTGTCACGACCAGCACCGACAACACCCTGACCAGCGCCGAACACCTGCATTTCCAGATCCACACCAACCCGAACACCACCCTCAGAGGCACCCTGATCTACCGACCCCCTGGACCACGCACGCAATTCAGCGAGGACATCGCCGACTTCGTCAGCCCGCATGCCCTCCCCTCCGCTGACTACATCCTCCTCGGAGACCTCAACTTCCATCTGGAGAACAACAACGACCACAACACCAGCACCCTGCTCGACAACCTCGCCAACCTGGGACTCAAGCAACTGGTGTCCACCCCCACCCACCTCGCCGGACACACACTCGACGCCGTCTTCTCATCCAGCACAGACATCGACTTCAGCCACGCCACAGAGCTTCAATGGACGGACCACAGCTGCGTCCACTTCACCTTCAAGAGAACGACGACCCACCAACACCAGCAACACACCGCCCGCAGAAGCTGGAACAAGATCACAGCAGACCAGCTCGCCACCTCCCTGAGCCAACACCCTCCGGCCAGCTCAGCGAACCCCAGCCAGGCCGCCGATAACATCACGAAGTGGATCAGCAACTGCGCGGACGAACTCGCCCCGCTGAGGACCCCGCCTAGCAGACCCGGCAGCAAGAAGGCCCCATGGTTCACCGACGAACTCAAGAGCTCCAAGAAGAACTGCCGAGCCCTCGAGAAAGTCTGGAAAAGGAATCCGACACCGGACAACAGGACCTCCTACAAACTTGCCACCCGGAAACACCACCAGCTGATCCGCGCCGCCAAGAGAACAGCATTCAAGGACCGGTTGGACAACAACGCACACAACAGCAAGGAACTCTTCAACATCGTGAAAGAGCTTTCCAACCCCAACGCAGGAAACAACGACATCACCCCATCGCAAGACCTCTGCAACTCCCTCGCCTCCTACTTCCACAACAAGATCACAGACATACACAGCAGCTTCAACAACCAGCCAACGCACACCACGACCGACCAGCCACCCCCCCCCACCACCACCCTCCACGCCTGGACCCCGATCAGCACCGAAGACACCATCCGCACGATGAACTCAATCCACTCCGGATCACCAACCGACCCCTGCCCTCACCACATCTTCAACAAGGCCGACGCTGTCATCGCACCCCACCTGCGAGACATCATCAACACTTCCTTCGACACCGCCATCTTCCCCGAGAGCTGGAAACACGCCGAACTCAGCGCTCTACTCAAGAAACCAACAGCGGACCCCACCGACCTCAAGAATTACCGCCCCATCTCGCTTCTCCCGTTTCCAGCCAAGGTCATCGAGAAGACCGTCAACAAGCAGATGGCCGCCTTCCTCGAGACGAACGGATCCCTCGACCCCTCACAGTCCGGCTTCCGAGCCAAACACAGCACCGAGACCGCCCTCATCGCCGCCACCGATGACATCCGAGCCCTGATGGACAATGGAGAAACAGCGGCCCTCATCCTCCTAGACCTCTCCGCGGCATTCGACACGGTCTGCCACCGCACCCTGGTACGGCGCCTCAGCAACATCGGAATCCAGGACAAGGCGCTGGAATGGATCATCTCCTTCCTCGACGGAAGAACACAGCGAGTCCGCCTACCACCGTACAAGTCAGAGGCCTCCGAAGTCATCTGCGGCGTCCCCCAAGGATCATCCCTGAGCCCCACCCTCTTCAACGTCTACATGAGCCCCCTCGCGGCCATCGTACGCAAACACCACCTCAGCATCATCTCCTACGCCGACGACACCCAGCTGATCCTCTCCCTGACCAACAACCCCGCCGCCGCCAGAGCCAACCTACACGAAGGGATGAAAGAGGTAGCCGAGTGGATGTCGACCAGCCGCCTGAAACTGAACTCGGACAAGACGGAGGTCCTCATCCTGGGCTCCTCTCCCTCCGCCTGGGACGACTCCTGGTGGCCTCCCGCCCTGGGCACCGCACCCAAACCGACAGACCATGCACGAAACCTGGGCTTCATCTTGGACTCCTCCCTCTCCATGACCAGGCAAGTCAGCAGCGTCTCCTCGGCGTGCTTCAACATCCTACGCATGCTACGGAAGATCTTCTGGTGGATCCCCACTGAGACCAGGAAGACCGTCACCCAGGCCCTCGTCACCAGCCGACTGGACTACGGCAACGCCCTCTACGCCGGGACCACCGCCAAGCTCCAGAAGAGACTCCAGCGGATCCAAAACGCCTCAGCCAGACTCATCCTCGACATCCCACGATCCAGCCACATCTCCGGACATCTGAGAGACCTTCACTGGCTCCCCATCAACAAGAGAATCACCTTCCGCCTCCTCACCCACGCACACAAAGCCCTACACGACCAAGGCCCGAGCTACCTCAACAGCCGAGTCAACTTCTACGCTCCCAAACGCCACCTCCGATCAGCCAACCACGCCCTCGCCGCCGTCCCCCGCATCCGAAGAGCGACTACAGGAGGAAGGTCCTTCTCCTACCTGGCCGCCAAGACCTGGAACTGCCTCCCGTCCGACCTGCGCCTGACCCAAGACCACCTCTCCTTCAGGAAGAAGCTGAAGACCTGGCTGTTCGAGCAGTAGCGGCACCCCCCCCCCCCCCAGCGCCTTGAGACCCTATGGGTATGTAGCGCGCTTTATAAGTGTCACTGATTGATTGATTGATTGATTGATTGATTATGCCCATGACCTACATTGACTTAAGGCTCCTCCCTGTCCTTTTCTGTGAGTATAAAGACGCAGGAGAAAGGAGCACCCAAAACTCATCACTGTCAGAAGGTAACCGCCGCGACAGCCATCAAAATCTGATCACCGCCAGAAGACATTTCACAGACGAAAACAAGACTCTGTGATAAAACTTGCTGACACTTCTGCAAACCCAATTGACTGCAACCCACGGCCTATCACAGCGCTGACCTTGTGATCCAATCTCAACTGTGACAAAGCTTCACACATCAATAAGACAACCTGAACAGCGACTAAAAAACTCAAAATGAATGTGGAGTAATGAGGCTACCACCTCGGTATCCAAAAACTAACCACTGTCAGAAGGCATCTGACTGACGAAAACAAGACACAGACGGTGCCGAATCCCTCAACAGGAAGGGAGGGACTCTGACCTGGATGAGGGGGACCTTTTTCGGGATAATGAAGGTTAACTGAAGGTAATGGTTTCGTTACTGGCCAGAAAAAAGCATGATGATCCAAGAGGCAGGAAAAGTAACCAAGCACTCTAGCAACCAGGGCCGGGTGTCGGAATGGGTGAGCTGAGCCCAGGCCCAGGGCGCCAATCTTCAGAGGGGCGCACAGAGCTGTGTGCATTAAGGGTATGCAAACAGCAGCACCCCTTTTATCTTTACCCAACCTCAGTGCACCAGAGGGCTTGCTTTTCTCTCAGATTTCATAGTTTAAAGTGGCTTCAAATGCTTCATTATCATAACATAGGAAACGTTTTTAACACCCTATCAGCCCCTTTCCTCACCCTCTCTTCGCCCTCTCACTGAATGAGAGCTGAAATGAAGCTCACAATGGTCTGGGTCCATGCCAGATGTTCATTATAACCTCTTTGTAAATGCCTTCCTTTCAGAATGGGTGTTAATGTAGCTTCTCTGCACAGCCTGAAGATCTTGTATGATCTGGACCTATGCTGAACCCCTGATCCAGAGGCACGCATCTTCAATTGAATACTCCAGAGTCAGCAAACCCAATACATGAATAAGACTTATGACTTCATGTCTTTATCGATTGCTTCTCTCAAGAGCAGTGGACATATCCTTCTCGACTACAGCTCTTCAGGACTGCAGGTGCTGGGCCCTGGTGCATAGACACATTTGTTCTATTGATCGACTTCAGATGCAAGTGTGAAATCGTCTGTCTATCTTTTTAAAGTACTACCAAAGCTGTGCATTATTGCACATTAACAAACATTTTGGGCATACTGTCATCCTTTATTCCAATCTTGTAAGTTGTATATTTAGTGTTGTTGTTTGAGTGAGCACTGCCTTGTTGTGAAGTGGGCATAGAAAAGCCAGAACTTAAAATTAAGTGATCAGCTTTGTTTCAAATTTCACAAGTGTAGGATAGTAGGATCTGCTTCTTATGGTTACCCCCACTTTTAGCTAGATGTAATACTGTTTTGGACTAGTCTGACTGGGAACCTGCTAATCAGGACCCCAGTCTATCTGCTTTCTCCCTAAATTGTTATGTTATGTACTTAGGTACACTCCAGATTGGATACTGGGGTACTCTTATCAGTCCCTAGTATATGGTACACATGTACCCAGGGCATAGGTACCCCAGAGGCCTCCCATGGGCTGAAGCATCTATTATGCCACCCATGTGAGGCCATACACAATGGAACTACAGGCCTGCCAGGTGCATGCACCACTTACTTAAGATATAGGTTTACTATATCCAAGGATCACATCACGTAAAACATAGACGTCACCCCTCTAGCAGGCCTTTACAATTCTGAAGGCAGGGTGCTTGGTTCTAAGTGAGAGGGTGCCCCTACATGAGCAGGACACCCCTGCAGCCTACGGAGTCCATTCTCCCGGGTTGTCGCTGAAACAGCCATATACTACCATAGAGGGGCATTATCCGACAGTGTGATGACCAACTCTAAAACGGCTGAAACAAATCCTATTGTGTTTGGTGTCAAACATGTTGGAATCATATCCTCACACCGGTAACCGGTGTGGGAGGTATGATTCTACCCCTCAGAAGCGTCCTTTGTGGGGTCCATGGTGTTCCCGGTACCAACCTTCTAGCTCCTGACAGCAACAAATGGATGCTGCCACCAGAGACACATTTCTGCCCTCCTGCTGCTTAGCCAAGCTCGAGCAGGGGAAGGCAGAACAATAGGCATCCTGTCACAGGGAGGTGGAACCACCTCTCAGACAGGATTTAGTATATTAGGGCTGGGTGGGTGCGCTTGCAAGCGTCTGAAAGTCTGGATGAAGGGCACATTTAGTGTCCCTGTGCATAATCTAGTTCAAACCAGTCCTGGGAGCCATTGGCTCCTGCTCTGGCGCAAAACTGGACAAAGGACATGGGAGTAACCTCCCCCCTATCCAGACCCTCCCCTGGGAGGGTCCCCTGAATCTTTCCAACCCACTCCCGTGGGTACTTATGGGCTTACCTGGCTGTAGGACCTTAGATTGGTCATGGACAAGATTCTGAACAAGAAACCAGTGCACTTCGACCGTCTGGGCACTCTGGACTGCGCTGAACTTCATTTGGGCCTGACTTCGTCTCCCTCTCCGTCTGCTGCATCATCTGTGCCTGTGCACCGTACAGGATCCGTGTACGACCTGTGGAGCATCCAAGACACCGGAAGATAATCCAGTGCTTAATTTGAGCCGGTGCTTTCCGGTGCTCAGCACTGGCACTTAGTTGGTTTCCGGTGCTCGGCACCTAATTATCAACAACATACTTAGAACAGTCTACCACATGGTGGCGCTGCTCATCTAATTTAGAGATGAGCAGAACAACGGTTGTTTAGGAATACAATCTACATAAAAAATTTGCTAACACCTACCTCCCCAGCCATTCCTTTAGCTTTGGGGACCTGGAGTAATCTGAACTGTTGCATTAACATGCGAGAGAGATGGTTAGTAGATGTTTTGGCAGCAACGACAAGGGCGATGGGTGGTGCAAGCTGCAGTGGCCTCCTGGTCAGAGCCCTGGCACTTAATATTTTACAAATTAAGCACTGAGATAATCTCCCTTGGAGTGAAGGAGTCACCCCCCTGCATTTGCAGGCACCACAACACTGCTGAAAGGTCTGCTGATCCTGAGCTCCTATGGACTCCAAAAGGCTCAGCTACACAGGAGGTGGGTTCTTACATCCTTCGAAGTCCGAGCTGCTCTCTCACTGAGTTTGAGGTCAGAATCCCTTGTGGGGGTTGCAATACCTGAAACCCTGTGCACAGTGTACTTTTGTAAGTGCATGTGCTTGTTGGCAACCCTGTTACAAGTACATTGGGCTCCTAGTAGCCCCAACCTCTGGCAACATTTCCTACAAATATCTTCAACCACCACTCTCTGAGTGCTCTGTGGCCTGTTGTTTTGTTAAGCTGCTCGAGGTCCTCTTGGGAATCCGGTGCCTCCAGCCTGTAGGTCCAATTGAGGGTCAACTTTAAATTTCTTGGGCTCCCCTGCTTGCTTGGGGCCTGGCCTTGCTCACCTGTGTGTGGTGAGTCTCCTGTACCTTGCTGGTCCGAACCCCTACACTTCATTGACTTCCTGCATGGGTTGCTTTTGCTAAAGATTGTTGGTGCTCCCGCCGGACACAATCCCCTCAGCACTCGACATCCTTTGTGGGACAGCTCGCATCCGGCTCCTGGCTGTCCTCAACGTCGCCTGGTCTCCGCAGTTGCAGAGTCAAGGTCACCGTCAAATATCCTGAAGCAACCAACATCGGTGGGCATTCGCCTACAAAGCCCCTGGTCACTCTCAATTGACCCAGACTCTGTCCCCTCTGCTTTCAAGTACTCTTTGACAAGAATCCACGTTTAGATTCCAACAGACACTATCTCCTTTTCCAGCAGTGGCTCTTCTTGGAAGTCCTCCATTGGGTTTGACAGCGGTTTCCGACACCACTTCACACCTATACCTTCACACCTATACACCCGGCTACCTTGGGTACTTCGGTATCCACGGGTGGGGGGGGGGCTCTCAAACCTTCTGTTTTCCACGGGGTTTCTTGGAAGTCCACTGGGGACGGGTCCTTAATCTTTAAAATTCCAACCACGACTTTCACATAGATTTGTGCGGAGCACGCTGTTGTGTTCTCACATGGCACACACACTCCGTGGGGTCCCTATCAACTTTAACCCTGGGCGTAGTTCGTGAAGTAGCGCTACGCGTAGCTGCGCAAAGTGCACTTCGCACTACGCGAGCTACGCGTAGCATTTCGCGAACTGCATAGTACCCTGTTCGCACTGTGCATGATACTGTTTTCTGTGCGGACAAGCATCCGGCACTGTGCATTCATTGAAAACGGCATCTGGCACAGTGTGAGCTGTAGTTTTCTGCCGCTCGAGTAGATTTTTACTCGAGCGGCAGCTTTCTCAACGCGGACTGGTAGTTTCTCATCGCGAGCGGTCGCGAGCATACGCGACCACTCGCAATGAGAAACCTGACCTCCCCACGTTGAGAATCTCGCCGGGAGGTTTATTTTCCACGCTCGGCAACTTGATGTTGCTGATCGCGAACGAGGAAAAAGTCTCGCCGGGATATAATTTTGCTTGCTCGCGGTCGGCAACTTGCACTTGAGGACCACGATTTAGGTAAGTTGCACATGTTCTATCCTCCAATTGCTCTATTATAGATAAAGGTATAAAAAGAAAGGTGAAATTGAAGTGAATTTAACTTTGTATTTTACAATGACTCAGTCAGTGAAGCTCTGGTCTGTTGATTAGCAAATTCACGATTAATCCACACATAGAGCCCCTTTCTCGACCCAATCAACTTGTCTCCATTGTTACGATGAAGATGTCCATGCATAGAAGTACAAAACCTCGTTCCTAAAATAAGGTTTTAGGCAAATGTGACCCCTTGCTTCACATGTGAAACCACACTGCACCAAGAGCTCCCTATCCCACCCCATAAATTTGCTTCTTGCCTTGGCCTAGCTTAAATAGCCAACTCTAAGACAGCTTTCTCTGACACACAGTGGACAAACTACCAATTCTCTGATGTTGCTAACATCTGCCCCAGTGAGTTAAGTTTGCATCACACAATCACACATATTCCTGGCATTCCATCAGAAAGCATGCCAATGCTTACGGCACGTTACAACCTGAGGACACCGATCACTCACTGCAGCAGAAACAATAAACCTTTCTACAGTCATTGGAAAAAAATACGTCTAATTGCAAATTCTAGGATCAGACTAGCAATCCCCAATTCTTTAATTATATCTTCAATCAATTGTTTTGCTTGCTGCACCCAAGTATTAGGATTGTGGTCCATTGAAAGGATCCGTCTTTGTGTCAATCAACACCTGGAAACCCTCCTCCTCCAACATTCCATTCCAGGGGTGCAGGGTGACTGCTGTACGCCATGCACGTGTTTGTTGTTAGAGGTCTTCTGCAATCGGATCCTTTACCAGTGCTCCCAGAATCTCTTTTTCGTGCCAAGACCCCATGCTGTGTTCCATTGTGGATCCCGTGATCCGACGCCTGCCTGAAGGGTGCCAGCCGGGAAGCGATGGGTGGCAGTCGCGAATGGCAAAGTAACTCTAACTCTGAGCAACATCAGGTGATGCCCTCCCTGGCACACAGTGCACCTTGAATTCCAGCACTCAGGGCCCATTGTGAGCAGACAATGCTCGTTTAATACGTAGACCAAATAGTTTCACCAGCTCTGCCCAGTGCCCAGTCTCACCTGGAGCCGGATAATGACACAGAGGTAATTCTTGCCGTATGCAAGGTAGCACTCACACCCAGGTCACACCATCTCGAAGAATAGAGAGGCGGCTTAAGACAGTTCACGGTGGCCTTTGGGTGAACACAACTGAGACCACGCCTGAAGAATTTCCAACATTTCACTGCAGTAATTAATTGGGTATTCATGACTATTGTCTACAAGTAACTCTAGTGCTGCAGGAAACAAGATCCGGACCAGGTCCCGCCCATTCAGCCCACTTCCTTCCTCTTTCCAAAGAGTCTCTGTTGCAATGTTTACCCTTTGGACTCCTCTCCTGTGCATGCCTTGGTAAGAAGCACTGTGGTTTTCATGGATTTTTGCCTATAGGAACCTTTCTTAATCTTCACAGTAAGAATCATAAAACTGCAATTATTACGGGGGGTGGGGTAATGGTAGTTTCCACCCACTCCACAAACCGCCCTGCATTGTTACAGTATACCTGTGGTAGGTCAGTGTGGGCTCAGCCAAGTCCTTGCACCACAACTGCTTTGTGATGACTTTGATTTCACACTGCGCGCGGAATTCTAATTAATGTGGTTCAAATTTTCACTGAGACTTCTCAGACCTCGTTCTAAAAAAGCAGAATATTTTTGCTTTCGAGCTGGTTCCTTGTTCACCTATAAATGTGTGTTTGAGCAGGGTCCTAGTTTACAGCCAGGGGGGAGAGAGAGGACACAAACATACAGTTTGTTTTACTAATATTGTATAAAGTTTAATAAACCTTTTTTAATTCGCCCTATACTTTACCATGAGGAGATCATCACCCCAATTTTATATATTTAATTTAAATAGTTAGAAAAATAAAAAAAGCTACTGCACTATTAACAATATTTACTTTATTTTATATAAACGCTGTGATGTATGAATTGATTTTGATTAATAATTTAAAGTCACAGAAGTAAGGGACAACATTGTTTTTTGAAGTGGTTTTGTGAAGTCTTTTGTTTATGTCCTTTGAATTTCTTTAAATAGACTGAACTCTGAACCTATGGTCATGTGACCAAGAGCTTGTATGCTCGAAACGCGTCTGTTTTTTGCCCTGTAAATAAATCAAGCATCATTGAAAACTGGATTCGTGTGGCTCGTACTTGCATCAAGAAAGGATTTGCGAGTTTTTGGTGGATATATATATATATATATATATATGTGTGTGTGTGTATATATATATATTCACTGAAAAAACCATAGGTTTCACACATGTTATAGTTAGCGGAAATTTTACTGATAAAAAACCAATGAAATTCCCCCGTTATAGTTAGTGCAGGAAACTATAACTCACGTGACCGCAATCCTCTGCTGATGCTAATACTGTATTTAGACACTTATTTGCCCATGTCTTCTTCCATAAATTTTTAGCTATACATATATTACAAATATTTTTTTTTCATAAAGACACATATGTCATCAGCAGAAGATTGCGGTCGCGTGAGTTATAGTTTCCTGCACTAACTATAACGGGGGAATTTCATTGGTTTTTTATCAGTAAAATTTCCGCTAACTATAACATGTGTGAAACCTATGGTTTTTTCAGTGAATTTGCAAGGTTTTTTAAATGCTAATTCCTAACTATAACGTGTGTGAAACCTATGGTTTTTTCAGTGAATTTGTACGGTTTTTTAAATGCTAAGTTACTTTACGCCATTCGTGGCGTGCGCGCCCACTTAACGCAGTTCGTTCCGTGCACGCACGGTGCGCTTCGCGCACCGTGCGCGCACAGTGAGCACGCGGTGCGCTTCGCGCACCGCGCGCCCACTTTACGCAGTTAGTGCCGTGCACGCACGGTGGGCACGTTACGCTAGATGGGCCATGTACGCACGATGCGCTTCGCGCACCGTGCGCACATGGAGGACATATTATGCGCTTCCTTGTGATAGGTAATCTGTTGAAATTTTTTGGGGAAATGCTGTGCTCTTATATGCCATGCACAAATGGTGGCCTTCGGCCACCATCTGCACACGGGGTGGAGAGAGTGGGTTTTTTTTTTTTTAATAATTATTTACCGTACGCGTACGGTAAGCGTACGGTAAGCATAATCGGCGAAATTTTCGAAAAATAAAAAATTACCGTTTTTTGCCTTGGGGGATCTTTGAAGACTCAACTAACATGGTTCTGTGCATGGGCGCTGTCTAAACAGCCCCTTTATATGTTTTTGGCATTTGTTTATCAGCTCCCCCCTCAGAGTGCGAGAGAGAAAATGGCGGCCGCCGCTTCCTGGTTTCGACCGATTCGAATGTTTACTAAGATCCCACTGGAGTGGGCTGGTGAGCAAAATAACGATGGATTAAACCCAGATCAGTTGACTGGGGGTGAGTGCTTGCAATGTTCAACACTCCGTCCATCATTTCCTTTGGTTTTTGCTTTGTTAGCCATAAGTTGGCAGGGTATGCTCAGACGTGAGTCCCTTGCTCACTTTGCCACTGGATTCAAGCAAACCTGGCTGAAGACGGCTGAAATGACAGAAACCGGTCCTAGGAAGCTTGTTTCCGGTCCAGGGAAGACATGGATTGGCAGTTCGGGCTGGACTGTTCCCATGAGGCACAGGGTCAGACTGATTTGCATATGGCCATGTCTGAACTGGGGTGGCAGAGTGGGCTAAAGAACGGTGATGGATTAAACCCAGATCAGTTGACTGGGGGTGAGTGCTTGCAATGTTCAACACTCCGTCCATCATTTCCTTTGGTTTTTGCTTTGTTCGACATAAGTTGGCAGGGTATGCTCAGACGTGAGTCCCTTGCTCACTTTGCAACTGGATTCAAGCAAACCTGGCTGAAGACGGCTGAAATGCCAGGAACCGGTCCTAGAAAGCTTGTTTCCGGTCCAGGGAAGGCACGGCTTGGCAGTTCGGGCTGGACTGTTCCCATGAGGCACAGGGTCAGACTGATTTGCATATGGCCATGTCTGAACTGGGGTGGCAGAGTGGGCTAAAGAACGGTGATGGATCAAACCCAGATCTCTTGACTGGGTGTGAGTGTTTGATTGGTTCTGATGCTCCGTCCATCACCACCCCCTTTTGTACCACTTTGTTCTCCATAAGTTGGCAGGGTATGCTCAGACGTGAGTCCCTTGCTCACTTTGCCACTGGATTCAAGCAAGCCTGGCTGAAGACGGCTGAAATGCCAGAAACCGGTCCTAGGAATCTTGTTTCCGGTCCAGGGAAGGCATGGCTTGGCAGTTCGGGCTGGACTGTTCCCATGAGGCACAGGGTCAGCCTGATTTGCATATGGCCATGTCTGAACTGGGGTGGCAGAGTGGGCTAAAGAACGGTGATGGATCAAACCCAGATCTGTTGACTGGGTGTGAGTGTTTGATTGGTTCTGATGCTCCGTCCATTACCACCCCCTTTTGTACCGCTTTGTTCTCCATAAGTTGGCAGGGTATGCTCAGACGTGAGTCCCTTGCTCACTTTGCCACTGGATTCAAGCAAGCCTGGCTGAAGACGGCTGAAATGCCAGAAACCAGTCCTAGGAAGCTTGTTTCCGGTCCGGGGAAGGCATGGCTTGGCAGTTCGGGCTGGACTGTTCCCATGAGGCACAGGGTCAGACTGATTTGCATATGGCCATGTCTGAACTGGGGTGGCAGAGTGGGCTAAAGAACGGTGATGGATCAAACCCAGATCTGTTGACTGGGTGTGAGTGTTTGGTTGGTTCTGATGCGCCGTCCATTACCACCCCCTTTTGTACCGCTTTGTTCTCCATAAGTTGGCAGGGTATGCTCAGACGTGAGTCCCTTGCTCACTTTGCCACTGGATTCAAGCAAGCCTGGCTGAAGACGGCTGAAATGCCAGAAACCGGTCCTAGGAAGCTTGTTTCCGGTCCAGGGAAGGCATGGCTTGGCAGTTCGGGCTGGACTGTTCCCATGAGGCACAAGGTCAGACTGATTTGCATATGGCCATGTCTGAACTGGGGTGGCAGAGTGGGCTAAAGAACGGTGATGGATCAAACCCAGATCTGTTGACTGGGTGTGAATGTTTGATTGGTTCTGATGCTCCGTCCATCACCACCCCCTTTTGTACCGCTTTGTTCTCCATAAGTTGGCAGGGTATGCGCAGACGTGAGTCCCTTGCTCACTTTGCCACTGGATTCAAGCAAGCCTGGCTGAAGACGGCTGAAATGCCAGAAACCGGTCCTAGGAAGCTTGTTTCCGGTCCAGGGAAGGCATGGCTTGGCAGTGCAGTGAATTTCTAAGGTTTTTTAAATGCTAATTCCTAACTATAACATGTCTGAAACCCATGGTTTTTTCAGTGAATTTGAAAGGTTTTGTAAATGACAATTTTTAAATGTATTAATTGTAATATTTTTTTATACTGATTTTCTACATTTTTTTAAACTATTTGTTTTTCGATATTTTATTTTTTAAATTACATTATAATTACATTATACATTGCATTACAAAATATACTTTCTCAGAATGAATTACTTTAGTTTAAATACTTTGCAAATAGGCAATAGACTTTTAAGTACAGTAGTTACAGTTGTTGCAATGGGCAACACAATTTCAAACCCAATGCACCATTGAGCTCAATGTGAATTTCTAGTTAAATGCAATTAGTTACTTTATGGATTACTTTTCTAACCACAGGACTAGATCCTAGATTCAGTGCTGGGACATCTCCTGTAAACAGTTGAGTAAAAGCGTTTTGGTTACACTAGTGACTTTTAAGGAATATTATTGTATTTTAAAAGTTGACACTTGGAAACTTTTACACATAGAATCACCAATGTTATCCTATGGGAGGAAATTCACTTAGCAGGTAAGTAGTGTTATCGTTACTTTTTCTTACTCAGTGGTGGATCCTGGATCCAGCACTGGTGCATCTCCTGTAAACAGTTGAAAAAATGTGTTTAAGTCATACAGGCGATTTTTAAGGAATATTTGTAGTTTGTGAAAATCGACACTTCAAAACTTTTCTGGTGAAATCCAGACAATGGATTCCTATGGAAGGAAATACAAGTTACTGGTAAGTACGGTTAGAATTACTTTTCAGGGTCAGTGCTGGGCTAAAAGATGCAGCACTGGGTTCTCTCCTGGTAACAGGTGAATAAATCGGAATTCGTTGTTCGGATGATTTTAGGTGAATATTTTAAAGTTCCAAAACTCCACACTTAAAAGAATTTCCAAGTGAAACCAGTCAAAGTTAGCCTATGGAAGGAAATTCAAGTTACTTGTAAGTACGGTTAGAATTACTTTTCAGGATCAGTACTGGGCTCAAAGATGCAGCACTGAGGTCTCTCCTGATAACAGGTGAGTAAATTGGAATTCGTTGTTCGGATGATTTTAGGTGAATATTTTAAATTTCCAAAACTCCACACTTATAAGAATTTCCAAGTGAAACCAGTCAATGTTAGCCTATGGAAGGAAATTCAAGTTACTTGTAAGTACGGTTAGAATTACTTTTCAGGATCAGTACTGGGCTCAAAGATGCAGCACTGAGGTCTCTCCTGATAACAGGTGAGTAAATCGGAATTCGTAGTTCGGCTGATTTTACTTCGGTCCAGTATATATAGAGCCACTTTCCTACACCATCCCCTCCATTCACTACTGTGCAAACACGCCCTGTGGCACGTTTTAAGTTGGGGAAATGATTCCCCTTCAATCCTGATGGTCCCTATAGTCCAACTAGCCCACTAGGCACATCCAGTAAGTGCCACAGCGCTGCGTTGCAGAGAGGTGTAAAAAGGGGCATGGCCTCTGAACACCTGTCTACAACGCCGCTCCCTGGTGCATACTGGAGATGCCTGTTGGGCTAGTTGGCCCTCAGGGACCCTCAGTATTGAAGAGGAATTAATTCCCCAACTTACAACTCGCCAGGGGGCGCGTTTGCAGAGTGCTGCAAGGAGGGGGCGTGGCCTCCGGCACGATGCCAGTCTTTTATTTATTTTAATTTTTTAAGAAGGGGGGCTGTGTGGTTCCCCTTCTTATTCTAATTTATTGGCCCTGATGACCCCATCCCCCAGGGCCTGTCTCCTAATTATATTTTTTTTAACCCAATCCCCACTGTTTTTTATTATTTTTAAAAAATATATATTTATAGACACACCTAGGACATGCTGGACAAACCGTACGTACCTATCACCATGACGATTTGCGTGATATTCATTAAAAAGCGACTATGCATACAATGAATCCACGTGGAATGTATTTACACCACTAGTGAAGCTCTGACATGTCTGATGCCCTACCGTGCCTAATCCCGGTAGACACCCTTGTCGTTTATTTATACAAACATGGGTAGCTATTGACGGGCACATTTAATACACATGCACACCAAGCCATTCAAAGGGGATTTGACAAAAATTCAACCAAAACTATGCAAGAAACCCCCCTCACGGTTAATAAAACACACATCCATTGCCGGATGTGTAATACTTTTTATTTTACTCTCTGGAAAGGGGACGAACATCACTTGAGAGTCACAGCACGCTCCTGGCAGAGCCCAATGCTGTGTTACACCCACCATTGCCTGCTGAGTGCCACACACCTCTGTGTTGTATTCCACTAGCTAGTGCATATGCTATGACACTCCCTAGCCCATGTGCACTGTAACACCACCCCGTGAATATGTCATGCCACACTTGTCTTCGCACGGGTTATATTGCCCCATCTAACGTGCCTTCCTCGATGCCTATGTTATAACGCACAGTGCTATGCCATACATATTACAATCTGGGATCCATATCTTTGTCACAGTGCATATGCAACGTTACACTCCCCAGCACATATTTTATATTACAACTTTAGAGACTAGTTAGGATACACAACACTGCCCTGTGCATATTACACTCCAAGGTGCATATCGCATAACACACGCTAGTGCCTGTGCTATCTTGCACTCTCCAATGAATCTGTCATTGCGCACAATGTATTGCATATTATATTTCACGCCCGGTTCATCTTATATCACACTTTTTGGTGCATAGTTTATACCATACACTATATCTAGTTTTCATTTTCAATCGTGCTCTCAGGACTATGTTCTATATAACACTGTGTTCACCTACCCTTTTCACGGGCATTACATTTTGCGATAGGGGGTGGAGGGTCAGGGGGTGTTACTGCCAAGTGAGCCCGGAGTCACAGTCACAAACGTCCTCTTCTTCCTGAATAAAAGTGAGATTATGCTGCATACTTGTTCATATTTTAAGTAGTTCGCACAGACACACGTTTTAAAAACAATAAAGTTCCTAATACTCGCCTTCTCTGAACAGTTAGCTTGCTGCCCCATCCCCCTCCTCCCTATCCTCTGTTGTGTGAATCCATGGACTAGCCTCCTCCCTCCTGCCATGCATGGTCTGATGTGCTGCCACTGCCCTCAATTTAGTATGATGTACCAGTCCACTCCTCCTGCCCTCCATTGCCCAATTCTATGCCCCATCATTGACCTCCTGCTTAAACTCTGTGCTTAGCTTGCTGCCCCTATTCTCCTTCCCCCTGCCCTCCGATGTCTTTGTGTATGCCCCTGCTCCATCCTTTTTGCCCACCATGTTCCATGGACCTGCCACTCCTATCTACTCTGAGTGTTCTGTTGAGCTGCCACTCCCCTCCCACCTGCCTAGCATTGTCAGATGACTGTAACCTGTCCCTGCCACCTCCACCCTGCCTGTCCACATGCCATGCCCCTATCCTCTTCCTCCTGTCCTACATGGTCCATTGTACTGCCACACCCTTCTGCCCTCCCTGGTCTGTTGTGCTGCAACTGCTCCTCCTGCCTGCCCCGTGCGGTCTGTTGTGAGGCCCCTTCCCCTGAACTTTCTTGTCTGTGCACAGATCCTGACCCTCCCTTCTATCCTCCATCGTCCTTTGTGCATGCCCCTGCACCCTCCTTCTTGCCCATCATAGCCACTGTGATACCACTAACCCTCCCACTTGCCATGCATGGTCTTCTGTGCTGCCATGGCCCCTCCCACCTTCCCTGTGTGGTCAGTTAGCTGCCCCTGAACCCCTCCCACCTTCCCTCCATGGTCTGTGTGTATGCCATCACAGTCTCACTGTTGCTCTTCATGGTGTGACTTGCTTCAAGTGCCCATCCTGCCTGACCTCCATGGCTATCTTGCTGCTCCTGCCCTGCCCCCTTGCCCCCAGCCCTCTGTTTACATGTGAAGACCCCTACTCCCTCCCTCCTGGCTTGTCTGTTCCAATGTAATGCCCCTGATCCATTCCTCCTGCCCTTTATGGTCTGTTATGCTGCAGCTTTCTCTCCTGTCTGTCCATTATGGTCCTGCCTCTTGCCCCTCTGTTCTCTGTTGTCCATGTGCATGGTCCTGTCCCCTCCCTCTTGCTTTCTATGGATTGTTGTGCTGCACTCCCGTCCCGCATGCCCTTTGTGGTGTATTGTGCTGCTGCAAACCCTGATGCCTGCCCTGCAGGGTCAGTTTGGTGCACCTCTCCATGTCCCTCCTGTCCTCTGTTATCCAAATCCATGTCCCTACCCCATTTCCTTCCATGATCCAATGTACCATACTTGCGAACATTTTGAACTTGGTAAGAGGGAGATTTTGAAAAAAAACTGGGGTATTGATTTTACCCTTTGAGTTACATTGAAAAAGAGGAGATTGTAGACAGGAGACAGATAAAATAAAGCCCATTTGAGCTTAAAAACAATGGACGTTTCCTGGCTGAATCGGGTCTGTTGGCATGTATGGTTGTACTACCATTGCCTCTTCCTTCTGCCCACAATGGTCTATTACATTGCCACAGCCTCTCTTGCAAGTCCTGTATTGTTGGTTTGTCGCCCCTGCCCCCCTTTCCACTGCCCTCCATAGTCTGTTGTGCTGCCACAGCCCTTCCTGCCTGCTCAGTGTGGTTAAATTGTTGCCTTTGCACCCTCCTACCTGATTTCAATTTTCAGAGTCCGTGCCCCTGGCCTCTGCCTCTCAACAGTATCCTAATGAACAACTAGATTGCTAACATTCTATATTTATTACAAAAGTGTGGAACGCCTGACGTCATCTTGATGTAATCAAAACTGCAATACCTAGAGCATTTCCTTTAGAAATTACATATATGAGAGGGTCTTATTGGCATCAAAATTATGGTTAAGGCTCTAAAAGACTAAAATAAGGACATATTTTCTGAGTTTTCAAATAGCGAGAAAGCACTTTTAAATTATTTGTTACCTTTATGTTTTTTTATCCAGTTGACCACTTGATTAAATGTTGCACTTAGGGGAGAGGATGTGGTATTACTTCCAGAACTGCAGACTTTGCAACTGGGGAACCAGGTTGGAGTTTCTGCTTCAGCTCGACATTCTGTGATTCTGGTCAAATCACTTAGTCTCCCCATGTCTACAACCAAAATGAATTTGTTCTTGTGTGATGTAACCAATGCTCATGTAAAGCACTCCAATACCTGACAAGTCTGCACTATATAACACTGCAAAAACACAAAATAATAAGTGTTTTGCACACTTCTGTCATTGGGCTATATTTGGGCTACATCTGGGTGATTTTGGGCTACATTTGGGCTCTTTTGTCTCCGGTGGCCATCTTGGGAGATTTATTTGTTATGAAGTTTCCTAATTTCCTCATGTACTGCAGTCTCCTCAGTAGGAAATGCTTTCATTTTTTTACTTTGATTCCATCATGAAGGTATTCAGATATGTCACACATTTGCCATAAATTCTGAATGTTAGCACTCTAGTTGCTCATTAGATCACTGTAGTAAAACTACTGTTCACCATGGAAGTCTGCTCCTGGTATTAAAAGTGCATGTTTCAGTCTGCATGTCAGAATTTGTTAATGAAATAGAAGAGGATTTGAGAAGTCACTCAAAATGTGCCCTCATTTTCTTTCTTCAGCATTAATCATAATTTCTATGGCAAAATGAACCCCCTCATTGTGTTCCTTTTTAAATTAATTGTTTTAAGTGTTACCAGTTTATTCCAATCAAGATGGCTTCAGGTGTGCCATACTTTTGTCATAATGAAGACAGTAAGCGCTCTAGTTGTTTTTAAGAACACTCTGGGACATTCTGTCATTGGGCTATACTTGGGCTACATCTGGGTGATATTTGGGCTACATTTGGGCTCTTTTGTCTCTGGTGGCCATCTTGGCAGACTTATTTGTTATGAAGTTTCCTAATTTCCTCATTTACTGCAGTCTCCTCAGTAGGAAATACTTTCAGTTTTTTACTTTGATTCCAAAGGCATTCAGATGTGTCACACATTTGCTATAAATCCAGAATGTTAGCACTCTTTTTGCTCATTAGATCACTGTAGTAAAGCTACTGCTCACCAGGGAAAACTGCTGCTGGTATTGAAAGTGCATGTTTCAGTCTGCATGTCAGAATTTTTTAATGAAATAGAAGAGGATTTGAGAAGTCACTCAAAATGTGCCCTAATTTTTCTTTCTGCAGCACAAATCATACTTTTTATGGAAAAATGAACCCCCTCATTTTGTTCCTTTTTAAATTAAATGTTTTAAGGGTTACCACTTTAATCCAAGCAAGATGGCTTCAGGTGTGCCATACATTTATCATAAGTAGGACTGTTAGCGCTCTAGTTGTTCTTTGGAACACTCTGGGAAGCTGCAGTAGAACACAAAGGAATCAACTGACAGTCTCTGCCCTTGTTGGATGTACATGTTTTACTGAGAATGTCAGACTTCATTCTCACATGACTGAGATAGATAATGTGAATTTACAGATAATAAGCTCTCAGTTTAGCTTATAGATCACCTTCCAAACCTCTGTGGGAAACGCATGAGAAAATATTTTTCTCTCAATCATGATATCCCAGCAGAAGGCTTTTTCACATGGTGAAATCACCTTAGAACATACCACAATTCCTAAAATGAGTATGGTACCATCAACAAATGATTTATAATGTAACTAAAGTCTTAAAACCTTCTATTAACTGCAATGCTTTTTAATGAGGTGCTATCATGTATATTGGTCCCAAGATGGCTGCCAACACTTCTTGGATGAAGTGCTGACAGCCAATCAGATCTCAGGATGAGATGTGTGGTTAGGCTCCGCCCACATATATATATGATTTTACTTTTGATTTTCTCAGGAACTACTGAACAGATTGACACCAGACCAGCAAAAGGCACATCCCTGACCTGAGGACTACATCTCTGCCAAATTTCAAGTAATTCTGTTCAGCCGTTCGGGCTGTACCTTGGACTAAAGGACCCTATGGAAAATTGCATGGGGAAAACGCGTTTTGGGACCCCCCTTTTTTCTCAGCCCCCGCTTGACGAATCCCCCCGAGACTTTCAGGGTAGGAGCGGAGCGGAGCGCCCCACCTATTTTGAAAGTTTCGCGAGGATTCGTCAACCGGCGCCAAAGTTCTTCCAAATAGAATGTTGCGGATTTCCTATGGAAACACGGTCCTAACTATAACTATCTACTGGCGACCGCCAGTAGATAATATATATATATATTGTATATTTTTTTTTGTATGCCTTATTAATTATTAAACGTGATGTATGAAATTAATTTAATGTAATTATATTTAATGCAGATTAATGTTTTATATATATGCATGAATTAAAATAGCTGTTAAAATGTTAGATTATTTCATTAACAATTAAATATGTTTCTTACGTTTTTGTACAATTAGCACATGAGAGAGGGTGAGGGGAGAAAAGCAGCCCTAATATCCCCAAACAAGATGAAACAACCACAAGAGAAGAGGGTTGCTTAACCAACACGAGCGAGAGCCCAAAAGTTGGATACGGATTCTGTCTACTGCAGTTCACGTGGGGCCTTTCAACCCAAGGAGTCCATCCTTAATGGAAGAGGATGACTCACATATAATACTGTGTCCTGCTTCACCATAGGCATCCTCTCCTCACCCTTGTAAGATGGTACTACCAGGGCGGACTCAACCTCCGCGAAGACTTGGCAGTAGGAGGGCGTTCTTACATAAAACGTGCAGGACCAGGTCGGGATCCAGTTAAATAAAAAATACCTTAAGGTTCCTCTGTTGTCATCTTTATTGTTGAGGTCCTGAGGTACACTCAAATCCATTCAGATGATGGAAACCAAAGAGCATGATGACGCTAGTAAAACTAGCTGACATGTTTCTTCCCACATTGAAAGCCTAATCGGTCTGGGGCATTTGTCAGGGCTATCGGATCCCTATCACAACAGTAACAGGTGTCTACCACTTTTCTACGTGCTAACGTGAGGAAGTGCGCCTAAAACACAACCCCATTGGGTCATGCCTGGGATACTAATATACACATAACGTCGTTTACCCTATGCTTTAGGGGATACCAGGGACTCTGTCAGGTGAGGGGTGGTGTCCTTCGTAGTCACACATTCATCAGAAGGCACGCCACTCTTTGCCACCTACAGCACTCCTCTCCCTGCCGCTTGGTACGATCACAACTTTATCCTGCAGGTTTTATGTAAGAACTCCCCCCTACTGTTAAGTCTTCGCGGAGGTCAAGTTCGCCCTGGTAGTACCATCTTACCAGGTTGGGGAGAGGATGACGATGATGAAGCATGACACAATACTGTGTGTGGGTCATCCTCTTCCATTAAGGGTGGCCTCTTATGTTTTTGTAACATGTAAATGAATGTATTCATATTTTAATTATTTTATATAATTTAATTTAATTAAACATTATTTTCATGGGGGCTTTATTTCAAGTCTCTAACACCATTATTTTCTATAGGCTGGTGTTGCAGTACCAGTAGTTGGTCACGTGAAGTGCTAAACTTACTCCTGCTCTGTGGTGGAGTAATTTACTATTGTTTTGGGTCCGATTATGGATGAAGTACCTTTCAAAGTGCAGTTTGTGAATAGCAATAGACTTACTCTTTTGTGGGTTGCTGCATGTCCCTCTGCAAACCCCTCCTTAATCCTCACTAAACCCCTAATTACTACTCCTTAAACCCTTTCCATTTAGTAGTAAGTATGCCCCTTTTTCCAACCACCGTCCCTTGTCCCTCCCACATTCAGCACTAAGTAGTAAACTTTCGTAGCTGAGGATATCCCCATTGGAAAGATAAGAGAAGTGGAGGTGGGGATTTACACTTATAGGTTTGGGAAGCATTCCAATCCATCGTTATTTTGCTCACCATGCCACCTCAGTTTAGACCCAACCATATGCAAATCAGTGTTGACCCCAAGTTGTTTGTGTATTCCCAGACGTGGGTTCAGTGATCACTCTGCCAGTGGAACTAAGCTACACCCGACTTACAAACCCTGTCCAGGGCAAAAACTAGTCTTGGGTGCTTGTGCTCCATTTCAGTAAGGACTTTGTCAGGCTGTTCTGGCTGAAGACTCGAATCATTGAAAATTTAAAAAAAGGATATCTTGTTATGGGAATAGACTAGAGGTCAGTTTACAACTGGCTTACACAAAGAAAGGATCTCAAGATAATTGTAACTTTATATGCATTTATATAGCGTTAGCTACCCCTGACGAGGTGCCAAAGCAATTTTTTGCAGAGTAACGCGCTACCCCAGAACTCAAAAAGGATTGTTGGTGAATTAGTACAGGGAAATATAACATTTATATATATAAATTTGAGTGGTGAACATGTTAGTCTGTTGGTTGGATTGAAAAGGATATTGGAGGGATATTAGAGGGAAGGGTCTAGAAAGTATGTTTGTATTGACTTTTATATATTTTGGAGCTCATAGCAGTAGGAGGAGGTTTGGGATGAGTAAAAGAGGAGATGGAGGGGAAAAGAGTTGGAGGGAAAGGTTTAGAAATGCTTGTTTGGGAGATCTGAATAGTGAAAGATGTATGAGATGATACAAGGAGGGGTAAAGGAGGGAAGAGTCTAGAGAGGGTTATTCTGTGGATCAGAGTAGAAGAATGGGATTTGGGATGACTCAGAGAGAGGAGGAAGAGGATACACTGATGGAGGGATAGGGTGAAAAATAGGGCAGTGCACGCTGAATTAGAGGTAAAGTAATACATATAAAGATGCATAAGTACATGGAATGTATATATGTATAAGGAAGGTAATACATGTAAATGTAACTTGTATTTAATAAACTCAGAGTTTCAAGGGGTTCTGTACTTTAAATTAATTTATTTGTTTTTATATATTTCTTTGTAATTCAACAGTGAAGCAATTTTCGATAAATAGTAATGATAAAAGATGTAGTTATTTATGCAGTCACCTATATACATGTTAAACATAGAATAATATAACCATAAGTAATATGTACAATTGTTAAGCAGAACTAACAAATATCCATATATTTATAAACAAAATTATTATACACGTTTTTACAAAGCAATACATATATGTAGGTACATATCTATAGTCCAAATAAATGCTTGTATACAGTGGGATATGCTGTATATTTCTGTTTGAGTATGGTGGTTATGTGGGGAAGAGCCAACGCTTGAGTTCCTGAGCTGCCCGTTGGAGACCCCTGATCTATGCTTTTAATGACATTGTCAGTGCTGCTGAGACAAGAGCCTGTGGGCTTGCTGTAACTTCTCTGTTGTCCCATGTAAGGGTGTGAACCCTGCGCGGGAGCATCTTTGTTTGAGTGGGTACGATCTGCCCTTGTCTGCTGTCCCTGGGATACAAATGGAAGTTCTGTTTAACATTTCATTTTTCACCTTTGCCCTCCAAGGTAGATTTTCTCTCATCAAATATAACTGAGGATGGACTTGGAAAGATCAGATTTGAAAATGAAGCAAAGCCAAATGAGGGAATGAATAAAGGTGATATATACTTTGAAAAGTGATAGCCATGTGAAATGGAATATCCAGATTTATGTAAGTCTCTTTACGGATGTGGGCAGTTTTTAGGAAAGATGTGATTAAAAATGACACATTTTGCTACCATGATTTCAAAGTTTCCTTAGGGAGGGTGAATCCCCAAAATCTCTTCTCAGCATAAGGCTTGAGGGGCAGATCATGGCAGGTCTGTCATATATGACTAGTTCTCTTTCCAAACCTTCACCTTTTATCACAGTTACATCAAAGTGAGGCTCTACGGTGCACCATGTGGTCCAATTTCAGCACATCTTGTTGAGAGGAGTCCCTCAGACCTCTCTGGAGGAGTCTGCCTGACTTACTGGGCTCTTTCGCATAGTGCAGTGTGGCATTCGGTGCTTGCCACATTCAGTGTTCGCCTCTGGCACTGCCCAGCACTACCTCTTGTCCTCCTAATCTAAATTTGTATTTTTATTAATTGGCAAATGATATAGACAAAATTAAACATATTTTTCGACCCCAATTTGGTCACAATGTTGTAGTTTCCTGATGAAAAAGCGATGGGCAGTATTTACAGGACTGGCAGTGTTCGGGGGGGGGGGGTAAGCTCGGGGTGAACTCACCTATATAACAGTTGCATGTACAAAACATGGGTATTCTTTGACATAGCTGCATTTGCGAAAAACAATTAAGCACATGCTAAACCATGTGAGTAAGCCCATCTGGTTGTAATCAGGGATATGTGCGTCTCCAAAATCAAGGCAGCCAAATTTGAATTTTGGTGATATAAGTGAAGTTTGATTGTGTGTTTTCCTGCACAGTTATGTACGCGTCATTGAATAAATAGCCGATTATGGATACTTTTTATTCACACTGCGCAGTTGCGGCCGGTGCAGGTAAGCGCAGTGGAGCAGTTAAGCGGGGGCGGGGCCGGGGGGAAGTCGACAGACGACGGAATAGGTTGTATTTATTTATTTAATTGTACCTATTCCGTCGTCTGTCGACTTCCCCCCACCCCGCCCGCCAGCATCACCGCCCTTACCTGTGCCAGCCGCCACTGACACTGCGATTAATTCATTACTTACAATTGGAAAATTGGAACAGACTGGGTAAGAAGCTGCGGGTCTATGCAGGTGAGACAAGAGCTTCCAAACATGTGACAGTGTTCATCCTCCAAGAATGGGAAAGCGGGGGACCCCGAAAAACAATTACTTTCAATGGGGCAGGGAAAATCTTGGCATACGAGATAGACACAAACTGTACAGCATCGTCTCATGCTGTGCTGGACTGTTTTAAAGTCAACGTTTGATAATTATATGAATCTGAATTAAGCGATAACTGTAAAGAAAACCATTGTGAATATAAGAAAAAGTGTCTGCTGTCTGGCCCTAGGAATGCAGAGTTGATCTATTTCAGGCGATACAGTTCTGCTGCATCTAATATTAGACATATCTGTGATTCAGACCAGGAAGCTCTGTATTCCATAATGTACATTTTGTCGCACTGCGGCAGTTTGAGCCAGAGCATCCTTTTGTTTGGGTCGAAGTCTACCAGACAGTGCAGCCGTCTGGTTGCAAAGACATATTGGGCACATGCTGAAAGCGTCCCTTGGAATGCATTCCGCCCATTGCTTACCACTGGCTTTGTGTTTTGAAACTCACATTTGCTTGCCTTCTATTTGCTGGCTTTATTTGTTTTAGGCTTTCCAGCATGTCTTTGTCTCTCCCATCGATCACACCTGTTTACCACCTCACTGGCTCCTTTTATTCTTCCACAAGCGCTCACTTTCTGGGAACTCGTTTTTCTTTTCCTTGAGGCACTCCAGGAGAGTACATGTGCTTTCAGTTGCCTCCTCGGCAGTAAACGTGCCCTATTTCTTTGAAAAGGTTTCCTGTCTGCTTTACTGATTCTACTCATCTCTGCCTAGAACAATATTCTGTCTACGATATTGTTTTTTTTGGCCAGTGTGCTTTACTAATAGCCTAGCTTAAACAATCCTCTTCCTCAATTTCCCACCCATGCCATAGACTCTGAAAGTAGGGGAGAAGGGATGCTGAAGCACCCCCAAAATAACCATGCTGGGGTTCAGAAGTGGATAAGTAATAAACAGGCCTTTAACTTTTGTTTTAATCTTGTCACTTTTGCTGTGCAAAGACGGACGTCAAATGCTAGGTGCTGTCTTCCAAGGAGCTTGGTGTTTACTTTTCTTTCTCTGACTGAAAAGTGGGAGGATTCATGTGACAATCCTGCTGGGTACTGGGGATGTGAAAGGAAAGGCTTTAGGGATGCTATTTTTTTCTAGCACACAACAAAATTCAAGTGCCAGTAAATGAACTGAACAAGTATTTCAGAATTAATAAGAATTTGGAAAGCACAAAGGAAGCACATATTTTTGTAACTCTGAAGGGTGGTGGAAGAAAATATTTTAATGCAATCAAAACAACAGATACACTGATTCCCGTTTTTTATTATTAGGGTGATTTATAGTTTTATCAGTAAAATTGTATGTCTGCACATGCAATGGTCATTTCAATTGAAATGGGATGTCTGTAATGGCAATGCATTAGCACACCACGCATACTCGACACTATGCCACTCTTCTCTACAACACCCGACTCCATCCTACGCCACTCTGCTCTACAACACTCTGCTCCACTCAATTTCACTCTTTGACACTCCACTCTACGCCACTCCACTCTATGCAGCTTCACTCTATGAAGCTCCACTCTACACCATTCTATGCCTCTCCAATTAACAACAGTCTACACTACTCTATGACACTCTATGACACTCTCCTCCACGCTACGCTGCTCTACCCCATTCCAGTCTTCAATACACTACTCCACTCTACGACACTCTATGACACTCTGTCCCACTCCACTCCCCGCAACGCCACTCCACAATACCTAACTTCACTCTAATCCACTCTATGCCACTCCACTCTACAATATCTATTCCACTCTATGTCACTCTATACCACTCCACTCTACAACACTTTGCTGCCCACTAAGCCACTTCACTCTATGACACTCCACGCCACTTTACTCCACAAAACGCCCCTCTGTTCTACAACACTCTACTCCACTGTACTCCATTACTCCAATCTACGCCACTTAACTATACGCCACTCTAACCTTGCCACTCTACACCCGTCCATTCTATGACGCTCTACCGCACTCTATTCTAATTCACGGTAAGCCACTCACATTTACGACACTCAACTCCATTTTGCGCCACTTTAATCCACTCTACACCACTCCACTCTTTCCCTCTCCTCTCAACTCTACGCCACTCTGCTCCATGACACTCTACTTCACTCTGTGACACTGTACTCCATGTACTCCACTCTACAACACTACTCCATTATATGACACACCACTTCACTTTATAAAACCCACGCTACAACACTCTCCTGTACTCTGTGCCACTCCACTCTACAACTCTCCACTCTACGACACTTTACTCCACTCTACACCACTCCGCTCTTTCCCACTCCGCTCAACTCTACACCACTCTGCTCCACAGCACTCAACTTCACTCTGTGAGACTGTAGTCCACGTACTCCACTCTACGACACTCTACGACACTCTACACCACTCCACTCTATGCCATAGTCTTCCACTCTGCCTCACTCCACTCTACAATACTTAAAAACACACCATTCCACTCTGTGCCATTCCACTTTAAGCCACGCCACTCTATGCCACTCCACTTTGTGCTGCTCCACTCTATGCCACTGTATGCCACTCCACTCTGCAATATCTATTCCACTTTATGCCATTCCTCTCTATGTCACTCTATACCACTCCACTCTATGACACTTTGCTGCCCTTCCACTCTACAACACTCTACTGCACTCTAAGCCATTCCTGTCTATGACACTCTACTCCAGTCTGCACCTCTACATCTCTCCACTCTACTCCAGTCTATGCCACTCCACCCTAAGCCACTTCACTTTACGCCACTCCAGTCTACGACACTCAACTCTAATCCTCTCTACTCTACTCCACTCTACTCCACAACACTCCACTCCACAACATTGCACACCACTCTACTCCACTCTACGACACTCCAATGTCAAACCTCTACTCTGTTCTATGCCACTCCACGTTACGCCACTCTACATCATTCCAGTCTCTGACACTCTACTCCACTCTATGCCACGCCACGCCACTCCACTCCGTGCCACTCCATGCTACGCTGCTCACTGATACTCTATTCCGTGCCACTCCACTCTACTCCACTATTCTCTATGGCAGTCCACCCCACTCCACTCTATGGCACTCTATGCCATGCCATTCTACGATGTCACTCTACGACAGTCCACCCCACTTCACTGTGCAACATACGGCCGATTTCAGGTAAGTAACGAAAAAGAAAAAAAAACGAATTGCATTGCGCGCGCTGCATCGCCAAATACGATGCAGCGCGCGCAACAAAATTTGTTTTATTTATTTTTTTCGTTACTTACCTGAGATCGGCTGTATGCCACATTTTACAACCCCCCCTACCCTGCCCCTCCCCCACCCTACGTCACCGCCCCGGTAGCACGCCCTATACGGGCCGTGGCTGCTGTGCAACACTCCATTCCATTCTACAGTGCTCCACTCCACTCCACTGTTTGCCACTCCAATCCCCTCTAAGATACTTCACCCCACTCTATTCCACTCCACTCTACGACAATCTAATCCACTCTATGCAACGCAAATCTACAACACGTTACTCTACTCCACTCTATGCCACTCCACAACACTCGCCTCCAATTTATTCCACTCCACTCCACAACACTCTACTCCACTCTATGCCACTCTACTCCCTCTATCCCTCTACTGTACGCCACTAACTTGTAACCATGCTGAACAATAGCCACACTGGTGTACAACATGGCTAAAACACATTGGCAAAGCCAAAGGCTCTTGCATAGGCGAGTCCTATTGGCTTTGACAACGCTCATTGCCTTTGCAGTTTTATATACCGAGATTTGATCCGGAAGTATTGGAGTGGTCTACAGAGCACCTGTTACATTATGCAAGGTGCCAGTCATGTTTTGGGCACCGGGAGATGAATTGATTTGCCAAGTATCACAGGATGTTGAGCTGGCGCCAAGACTCTCTCTGGTTCACCAGTTCCGAAGTCGGCAGCTTTGACAGTGACGTCACAGCCTTATGCGGCCGGTTTCGACCCTCGCCAGTTCTCTTATCTGCAAACATGCCAATTATCTTTTACGAGGTGCAGAAAGCGAACACAAAATGAAACAAGCATTGGCATAGCCAATAGGTCTCGCCTTTGGGACCTTATAAGTGTTTAGCCATGCAACAGTTGCGTAACTAAATACTTATAAGGTCCCAAAAGCAGAACCTATTGGCTATGCAAAGCGGCCGTGCGGCAGCGAAAGTCAAAGTAATCGCGGTAAAACGCGGCGCGCGCGCCCGCGCACATGCACTGTAGCTTTAGGCTGGCCTGGTAGCACTTTTTGGAGCCCTCTCAATAAGTCTCGCCAGACCAGCGCATGCGCTGGGTCAGGCGAGACCTAAAAAACTGAAACGTTTGTAAAGTGAGCGCAGACACGGCCGGCAGGAGTGAACGTGAGGCGAGCAGCAGGCAGTGTGAGCCGGCCAGTCTGCGGGGTCGTGGGGGCGCAGAGGCGAACCCACAAACAGCGGGGAGGGCCACCCCTCCCAGACAAATACACACAGGAATGTGCAAGGCACGGGCCCTGAACAGAAGCACGGCACTGTACTGATTAATTAAAACTTGTTCTAGAATGAGCAGCGAGGTGCTGCGGCGAACACAGAAACACGCGTGACGAAAAAAGTAAAACAAAGTGTAGTAAAAACAAACAGTAGAAAAGCATTGGACGCTGCAACAGACCCGCAGGGCCCCTGCTATCTTCTTAGGCGAGGAAGTTATGAAATGTAATGTGAAAAATACGGACATCATTTCCTTTTTTTAGGAAGCAAAAAATGTCTTGCTTCACTAAGAAACATGAGTACCCAAGCATTTGCAAAGCTAATCGTTTGTACATTAGTGTGGCTGTGTGGGATGTGGAGGAGGCGTGCGCATGCCGTAGAAACTTCACACCTATTGGTTTAGCCAACGCTTGTTTGCCTGGCAGCACTGGGGGAACGAATCCTGACAAAAGCGTCTGTAAACCTGGATAGTATAGAAAATACATCGACCTTTCTTAAATGTTTTATGTCTGGCGACTGGCGTGACAGCGTACCTGTATGCAACACTTGCTGTTATCAGTACTTATAGATATACATTGAGTGGCCTTTGGTACCCTCTTACCACATGCTGCTGGCTGACTGGTGTATCATTCCGCCTCCTGTCGAGTGCTTGTATTGCAATGATGCGTGAGGGACTATTTTACATCCATTTTCCCCTTCACCAGTCATTCTTGCTTTGAAGGGACCTGTGGTTGACCCTTCTAAGTGGCACACCACCCTGCGACTCTGACGCTCTCTTTGTTCTCGGTTTGGGGGGGGGGGGGGGGGCAGGTGTCTTCCTTTCTCTACACCACCAGCACTTTCCCTGGTCCTCCGCGTGGGCACACTCTGTCTCTTCAGAGCTCTGTACGGCTGCCTTCCTTTCTCCTCCACTCGCTTCCTTCACACGCAGCGAACACTTTCCCTGCGCTCCCCTGAGCCGCGCTCTGCCTCCGTACCCTGGCCACGTCAGCACCGGAGCCACCATAACATGACATAACATAACATAATAAAACATTAGCATAGCATAACACGAAATAACGTGAAGAAAATAAAATAGCATGACATAGCATAACATAACATAACATAACATTATGTAACATAACATAACATGACATAGCATAACATAACACAACATAAAATACCATTACATAACCAAACATGACAGAACATAACATGACATGACATACCATAATGACATGACACAACATAACATAACACAACATAAAATAACAGAACAGAACATGACATTAAATAACAGAACAGAACATGACATAAAATACCATGACATAACATAACATAACTTAACATGACATGACATAACATAACATGACATATCATAACATAACATACCAAGATGTTAGATGACATAACACAACATAAACTAACATAACATAACATAACATGACATGACAATCCATAACATAACAAGATATGTCATGACATACCACAACATAAAATACCATAACATAACATGGTTAAACATAACATGACATAACATAACATGACATGACATACCATAACATAACAAGATATGACACAACATAACACACCATAAAATAAAATAACATAACATACATAACATAACATGATGTGACATGACAATCCATAACATAACAAGATATGACATGACATAACACAACATAAAATAACATAACAGAACATGACATAAAATAACATGACATGACATGACATACCATAACATAACAAGATATGACATGACATAACACAACATTAAAGAACAGAACAGAACATGACATAACATAACATGACATGACATGACATACCATAACATAACAAGACATAACATGACATAACACAACATAAAATAACATAACATAACATAACAAGACATAACATAAAATAACATGACATGACATGACATGGCATGACATAACATAACAAAACTTAACATGACATGACATAAAACAACACAACATAATATAACATAACATAGCATGACATGACAAGACATAACATGACATGTCAATACATGTCAATACATAACATGTGTGGCCCAGATGTGTAACAAATAAAGATTTATTTCACTCTACACAGTGGGGAGGCCAGTAGGAGAGCTCAGTATGTTGAATGTCTGACCAGACTTGGGGTTCACTGATGGATTCATTCCTGGCAGGCACATTGTCATTAGGTTTGGAAAAGGCTTCACCTATTGCTGGACTGGTTCCGTTTTAACTAGGGGTGAGCGGACCGGTAAACTCTGCTCCGCCGGCAGAGTTTGCAGAGTTTGGACGCTCTGTGCTGCTCGGGGTGCGGAGTTCGCCAAAAACTCCACCAACCCGCCAGCGGAGCAGAGTATACCGGCCCGCACACCCGTAGTCAGCAAGCCCTCTGTGGGGGACTTACTTGTGGGAACAATACAGGTTCTTGGCCCTGAACGACCCTCAGCAGCCAAGGGGACTTCATCCCCCAACCAGAAGGGCACGAGGAGGCCTCTTTGCAGAGTGGTTGAGAAAGGGGGCGGAGTCTCCAACAACATTGCAGCAGTCCCACACATTTACTTGTGGCAACAACAGGTGTACTTGGTCCCCAACGACCCTCAGCAGCCAAGAGGACTTTATCCCTCAACCAGAAGTGCGCCAGGAAGCCCTTTTGCAGAGTGTTTGAGAAAGCGGAGAGGGCCTCCGATGATGTCTCAGCAATCCCACTGTGGGGGACTTACTTGAGGCAACAAGTGGGGTTCTAGGCCCCCAACGACCCTCAGCAGCCAAGGGGACTTCATCCCTCAACCAGTAGTGTGACAGGAGGCCCCTATGCAGAGTGGTTGAGAAAGGGGGGGTCTGGCAACATAACAGCAATCCAGCTGTGGGGGACTTACTTGTGGCAACAATAGGGGTTCTTGGCCCCCAAACTACTGTCAGCATCCAAGGGGACTTCATTAGGGGTGGCTAAGCAATGCTCTGCCCACTCACGGAACTCCGCAAAATTTGACCGTTTTTGGCAGCTCCGCCCAAGCCTAGTTTTAACCATGTTCTACCTGCATAATGAATATTTATATAATCATAATGAAAATGTTTTTCCATTGGAAAAACAATCTCCTCTCACATATTTAAAAGGCACACTACACGGAGCTGCATTTTCAGCCTTCTTACATACACTAGACCTGTACAGCAAGTGCTCTTTAACAGATTGGAGAGGTAAAGTGGAGTCTTCCCTCAAAAAAAGCATAGACCAGATGCATCGAGGGAACATAAGTGCAAGTTCCCCTCATACACATAGAAAAGGCATAAAACAGGCAACAACAACACATGTTCCTCTCGTACAGAAGAGGCACAATACAAAGAGGAATACTGCAACCTTCCTTTCTTTCTATGCACACACAGAAGAGGTACAGCACATGTGAAAGATGTGCAAGCGTCACATGTAAAAGGTGTGCAAGCTTCCCTAATGCACACAACAAGTATAACTCTGAAGTGTGCAAAAAGCGATGGATGGATGCTTGAATTATTCTCAGCCACTGGTAATTACTCGGGTCCGCATCCAGTCCATCATTCTTTTGCTCACCATGCCACCTCAGTTTGGACCCAGCCATATGCAAATCAATCTTGACCCTCCTTCAATAGGAAACGTCCAACCTGAACTGCCAGACAAGATCCTTCCTGAGCTGGAATACAAGCAACCCAAGACCAGTTTTGCCCTTATTAGGGCTCTTCAGTTGGCTATTCCTTGGTTCCAGTGGCACAGAATGGATAGGATCAATATCAGGGCATTCTCGTCCCACGTAGGGTGTCACACTTAAGTAAATAAAAAGCAATAGAGGGAATGCTTGAATTAATCTCAGCCAGTGGTAATTACTTGGGCCGCTTCCCAGTCCATCGTTATTTTGCTCACCATGTCACCTCAGTTTGGACCCAGCCGTATGCCAATCAGTCTTGACATTCCTCCAAAAGGTACAGTCCAGTCCAAATTTCCAGGCTAGGGCCTCCCTGAACCAGAACACAAGCAACCCAGAACCAGTTTTGCCCATATTAGAGCTTTTTAGTTGGGAACACCATGGTTACAGTGGCACAGTTTCAAACCGAGGTGGCATGGTAGGCAAAAGAACAATGGATTGGAATGCTAACCTCGAGCGACTGCCAGTGGTTCGACTAATTATAAGTCTTCCTCTTATCACTTTTGGTGCCTTTGATGCAATGTGCTAAGTGACAAAGGTCATGCACAGACATAGATCTAATGCTCACCGTGCCACGGGAACCAAGCGACACTTGACTGAAGAGCCCCAAAACAGGACAGAAGTGATCGTGCGTTGCTTGTGTTCCGGTAGGACCTGGCCTGGCAGTTCAGGCTGGACCGCTGCAATTGGAGCAGGGCAAAGACTGATTTGCATATGGCTGGGTCCAAATTAAAGTGGCATGGTGGGCAAAGGAACAATGGGTTGTAATGCCACCCCTAGTGATTGCCAGTCTTAGACTTATTGCAGGCATTACACCTATTCACCTTTGGTGTGTTTGACACAAGAAATAGAAAGCATACACAGTCGGTACAAGACATACAGTGGCAGTCCATGTTTATATCATACATGTTGTATGAAAACAGTGCCACCAGTAGGACTGCAAGCTTCTTTAAATGTATGTGTCTTGTAAAGCGCACTGCTGCCCTGAGGCGTCGTGGCGCTGTAGACCGCTGGGGAACCCGTCCTGGCTATCCCTGTGAGATGGTCCCTCCTGGGTATCTCCAAGGTGAAACCAGGCATCCCCAGCGAATGTGGGGGGCCGTTGTGGAGATGAGGCAAGCTAATGCCCAGAGTTGCCGAGTATGTTCCTGGTTAGAGTAGGTACCGAGGCGAGAATTATCGAGTCCGTTTTGACCCTGGTCCACGACCCTGCCGCGTCGGGAATTGAACCCTGGTCCCTGGCCGATTCTCTGCTTGCGGATCTGCCGCCTCTAACCAGTGAGCCACACCTCTCCTCCACTTTAGACACTCAACATGAAATTAACTACTGTAATCCATCATTTTTATGAATTAAAAAAAATAAGAAAGTCAGCATGACGAATATATAGGCTGAGGAAAATTCATTTTAGTGAAAAGTTAAAGTGTTAAAATATCAACTCAATGAAAAAATAATGTTTTTATGGAAAAGGTCAGTAGCAGCTGGTGCGGATAAAAGTGGTGGGTGGGGTGGGGACCGGGTAAGTCAACATATGAAGGGAGTAGTAAAATGAAATTTAAAAATAAATAAAACCACTTAACTTGCGCTCGCCGCATCGCCAAGTTGGTGATGCGGCGAGCGCAAGATAAGTGGTTTTGTTTTTTTAAAATTTAATTTTACTTCTCCCGTTGTATGTCGACTTACCCGACTCCCACCCCACTCCCGTCCCACTGCTCTTACCTGTGCCGGCCGCTACTGGAAAAGGTAAATGTTCATCTTAAAGGACAGCTTGACAAAGAGGCATACAGGGAATGTCGGTGGGTATAATGGATGTGGGGTAATGTGAATGGGGAAGGGGCGAGTGTAAGGGTTTTGGACAAAAAGGGAAAAAAGTGAGAGGGTAAATTAGGGCATCCTAAAATGAAAACAGGAGTAAAATGTGAGGGAAAGTGAGGAGTTGATAGAAAAGGGTATAAAGTGGTAGGGAGAATAAGGGGTTTGTAAAACAATTTAAGTAAAAAGGGGCAGTAAGGGGTTTGAAGAAAAAGCTGTACAGCAGGAGTGAGAGTAAAGATTTGTAAAAAACAACTGGAATAAATTTGGAGGGGAAGTCAGGAGATTGTAATAAAAGGGAGTAAAGCATGAGAGACAATAAGAGGTTTGTTATAAAATGAAATGGGAGTAAAGTGGGAGGAAGAGTATCACAAGGGACGTGGAAAGAAGAGAAGAGGTTATTTAAAAAAAAAAAGAGTGAGAGCTTTAGGGGTTCCCAACCACCCTTAAAAGAGCTAGCAAAGCAGCCACAAGAAAACATTTTCATCAAGAAAGGAATTCTTTATAAAAAAAATGCCAACATCAGTTCGACTAAACCATTTAGTCAGAATCACTTTCCTTAAGCTGGTTTTTAGCCCAAAGCACATCCAGCTGTTAATAACATAGGCACATGTAGTGTAGGCAGCAGCAACGCGTCATTGTCTCGCATACCAGATTAGAGCAGTTATATTAATTTACATTTTAATACAAAAATTCATGAACGTTTCATCATGGTGATATAGGACGACTGTCTGTTGACAAGGGAAGCTAATAAGGGCATATGAGGTTTCTGGAAGTAGGGTCAGGCCAGATGTTGAAGCCAGCTTGTCATCAACCACTCAATAAGCCGGGACAGCTGAAGGTGGCCTGGGGCTCTTATCTCAGCACTTAACTGGGCATATTCCAGTTGGTTGCTTTCATTATTTGTTGCTGTTTGATTACATTTCATTATTAAGTGCTATTACTTATGGGTATAAATATTGTGAGGTCACAAGCACTGCATTTGGAGTGAGAGTTATGGTTTCCATGGCCGTTGGGCAAGTTATGGATTGCCTCCTAATCATAACATGAACATTACATTTGGTTTTGTAACCATAACTGCTCATTGGGTGTGTTTTTAGGGGCATTTCTATATGCACAGTCTCCATGGGAATCTTTAAATGGCTGTTAAACGTCATCTTAGGGGAGTAAATACCTCTTAGTTCTGCACATTTCCAATGGGGCGCCTGTTTAACACCATCTCAGTGGATTCCTAATACCACGCCATTATGCATCACCCCTGTAAGGACCTTAACACACCATTGCATACCGTATCTCTGGGAACTTAACATCCTTGTCATTATGCATCCTACCTAGGTGGGGACTTAACACTACTGGCTTTATGCACCATCGCCGTGGGTATCTTTACATGACTGTTGCAGGACACATCAGGGGACTAAATACTGCTGTGTTCTACACATCTTTGTGGGGGGCCTGAGATGTCTGTTGGAAACCATCTGTCCATTTCTGTGAGGACTAGACATCATTATGCACAATCTCTGAGGGGACATAACACCATTTTCATTATACACTATCTCTGTGAGACCCAAGCATATTCAGGACCGGACTGGGAACTGAAACTGACCCTGCCAAAGAGCTCGGCCTCCAAGTCGCAGTTGGGTGACAAAAGGCTCTTCAAGAATCCATCATTGATATGGAGATCCTCGTCCACCTCAATTCAGCGTTGTCGGGAACGATTGAATCAGTATACAGTGCAGGAAATAAATTCAGCCGCTTGAACGTGTAAGACAGCGTCCTCTCTCCAACGCGGAGTCATCCGAGAGAGGATGCTGTCTTACACGTTCAAGCTGCTGAATTGAACTGTGACTTGGAGGCGGGTGGCCAACCGTGAGAATTATCTACCAACTTCCTGAATAGGGTTGCCCTTTTCTCCCTTCTCCCCCTGTCCTGAAGAAGACCCGCAGGCTGAGGTTAAAATTACCCTCCCTTGCCACAAAGATGGGTTGAAACGTCGACGCCCATTTCAAGCAGGCCTGGACCATATGCCCCCCTCCCTAATCACTTCTTCACTGTTTGTGAATCATGTTAAAATAATCGTGCAATGTACTGTCACTGGCCAGGCCTTTTGAAGATTGGCTATTTGGTATCAATCATATTTAAAATTTGATGAATCTTTGCTTTCTGATTCTGTTTAGGAATTCTTTCCCTTTGTTCTCACTCACTTCACACTAGAGCACTCTCTTTTGCACGTTCCCTTTGAGCAACCCTCTTTATCCCTTTTTGAAATAACCATAGTGGGGCCAAACAATCACTGTATGTTGGCTCAATTTTATGATTAAATAAATACACGCTTTTTTGGAAACCTATGGTTGTTGCACATCTGAGAACCTGAATCCAATTGAGTCTATGTAACCGTGAGCAAAAATCGTTATATGCTCGGAGTTTTTTATTAAATCAGCTGTCTTTAGAAGGAATTTACACTAAAGATGGGTCCAGGACCACTATTTTCAGTACCATTTGACACCCAGGTCCAAGGACTTTTGTTTGGGATACCCCATTTATCATAATGGCCAATAGTCTACCAGCACAGCACAGGGCAAAAGGACAGGAATGCGTTGTATCTTGTAGATACAGCGCATTCCTCCCCTTTTCTTTTGGCGCATGGCAGCGCAGCAGGCAGACCTGCTGCGCTGCCATGTGTCAACATATTGTAAAAGATGCCCATAGTCCCCACAAGGATGATAACGTGTGTGTGTGTGTGTGTGTGCACACACGTGAGGGTGTGTGCGTATTGAGGCAAAGGTTTAGACCTTATATACTTTTAATATATTATTGCATGCCTGTACTTAGCTGGAATTTAAAGTCCCATTCCAGATTCCAGGAGGTGACTCCAAATTTAAGGGTGGTAAAAACTACCTTCAATGTAGTGACTCCTAGTTTAGTGCCCTCGGTGTAGTGGGGGTGCACCGTGCATACACCCTGGCAGCAGTTGCTGGGGGGCGGGCTGGTCAGTGTCTTCTATGGAGTGTTAGGAGTCACATTAGAGGGGGTGTCCAGAAAGTGGCAGAGTGAAGTGCAGCTCAGGTGCCCCCTTCCTCAGTGACGGGCTGTAATCACCAGGTGCATGCAGTGTAATACCATGCTGGAGAAGGGCGAAGGGACACCATGTGGCACTGAGCTGTGGAACTGAATTGAGGAGGCTTTACAGCTTTCTGTGCTCCCACCATGCAATAGACTAAGGGCCTTCTAGAGATATGCAGTGGGTGTGCTTGATGTTCTTTAAAAAGTGGCATGTTGAGGCAGCAATAAAAGGTTTATGCATAATGGAAGCCTCCGGTCTTGTAATAAAATCCGCTCTGTGTGCTGCATCAAGCTATGGCTCTTTTGCTACCAATAAGCATCTGCAACTGCAGAACGCTGGTGCTTCCGATCATGCCATACTGCCTCTCTCACGCTAGCCTCAAGCTGCTTAGACTAAGCACCGTCCGCTCTCGCTTCGGCCGCCAAGATCCCCAAGGCAAGGTTTATTTGAACAGTGAGTTGGGGGTGCCAAGCAGGTGCAGGTGACCACATCCAGCTTGCTTCACAAGACCCAAGTCGTCTATGGTGGGCAGTGCTGTTTTCTCGCAAACTTTCAGCCTTGCCCCAAATATACAGCAGCCAGCATCAGTGGCACCTGGAACGGACATTTTCAAGTTCTGTAGGACAGGTTCGGGTGACAGCTGGTTATGGCAGTTCAAAATATGATAAAAACAGGTTTTCACCAAATTTTTCATACATTTCTTCCAGGAGATGCCCCAAAACTAAGCCTGGGCAAAGCACTACGCTACGCTCGCGTAGTTTGCGTAGTTTGCACTACTTCGCACTACGCGAATTGCACGTAGCACAGTGCAAACACGCGTAGCGTAGTGTTGCGTAGTGTAGCGGTCATTTTTTGCTTGCTCGCGGTCCTCAACGTCAAGTTGGCGACCGCGAGCAAGCAAAATGACATCCCGGCGAGACTTTTTCCTCGTTCGCGATCAGCAACATCAAGTTGGCGATCGCGAGCGTGGAAAATAAACCTCTCGGTGAGATTCTCAACGCGAGGAGGTCATGTTTCACATTACGAGTGGTCGCGTATGCTCGCGACCTCTCACGATGAGAAACTACCAGTCCACGTTGAGAAAGTTGCTGCTCGAGTAAAAATCTACTTGAGCAGCAGAAAACTACAGCTCGCACTGTGCAAGATGCCGTTTTCAATGATTGCACAGTGCCGGTTGCTTGTCCGCACTGTGCAATCATTGAAAACGACATCTTACACAGTGCGAACATGTTACTATGCAGTTCGCGAAGTGCTACGCGTAGCTCGCGTAGTGCGAAGTGCACTTTGCGTAGCTTCGCGTAGTGCTACTTCGCGAACTACGCCCAGGGTTACCCAAAACCCCTCTTAGTTGCTGGGTTTGCTTGCTCAGCACTTTGGGGGTTAGCTCTGTGGATATTGTTTTACATGTATGTGAGAGCAGAACCTCTCAGTCGTCTGTAAGTGAGACCTTTTAACAATCAAGGAGAAAATGAAATGCTTCTACCTCTTGAAGATGAGCCTTTCATCAGTGGAGCACAGGCTTGAGAGTAACCCTGCAGAAACTGAAGAATGAATGATTAGTGAAGGTCCCTCCCATTTATTGATTTTCATGCTGGATTAGTGTATTAGTGGTAGTTTAGTGCCATTAGTGATCCACGATCAATCCAGAGTTTGCTTTTCTTACTTTAGTGAGAGGTAAGATATCAAATATATACTTTCTGGCTCAAACTCCGAACGTCATGCTTTTACCCATAGAGTTTGGCATATCCTGCACCAGCAGGGCAAGATTGTCTCCAATTGGCCTGGGCAGAGTTCAGAGAGTTTTACTCCGAGGAACTCCACGAAGTGGCAGAAAAATTCTACCATGTTCCACGGAGTTCCACCAGCAGCCGAGTTCTTCTTGTGGCAAAGTCTGTTAAATCGCACTCCTCACACTGATTTTTAGTGCCAGCGATTTGTCCCGCACTGTAAAATGAGCATGAACGGCAATGCATGTCGCACCATAGGGCGCTGCTGCTTTCTGCCGCTGCAGCAGACATTCTACTCGAGCGGCAGCTTCCGCAACATGAGCGGCAGATTTATCAACGCGAGTGGTCGTGACCTGCTGTGACCACCCGCGTTGAGAAATCTCACCAGAAAGAGGTCTGGTGCATGGTTTTTTTCTTGTGAGCGCCCATCAACTTAATGTTGGTGAGCCACTTAAGAGAATAAACGATGCTCCGCGTCACTTTGCGGAGCTCCGCGCTCCATGCGGAGTGGGCAAAACTCCACGAACTCCACCAACGGAGCGGAATTCCTTGTCTACCCCTAATCTCCAGTGAGGTTTTAAATACATTCTTAAGTGTGGATGCAAAGTGAGAAGGATATATGAGATTTCTTTGCTGGGATATTAAGGAAGCAAGGGTTGTACCACTTCACAGGAAGGGTGGGGGGCTTTGTTTAAGGGAGATGGTCTTGAAACAAATGAGGGTGAAAGTGTGAACTCTTGAGTGTGTAAACCCTGCTGTGTAGATTTGGAGCTGGAATATTTGCAGAGGTTGGTTACGGCTTGGATGTTAAATTATTGGTGGTCTGTCTACTTACATTTCTCAGTTCAATGAGATGCTCACTGAAGATCCTTGGCCAGGAAAAGAGGCCTTGGGTTAAGTCAGAGGATGTGAGGGCTGGATGAGGAAGAGCAGGCATGTGGGATGAGGGCACAGAGGTGTGCAGAGAGCATGGCTTTGCCACTGAGGACACTCACTGCGCGGTCCTGAGAGAAGACCTATATGAATCGAACGTCCTCGCTATGATCACCATCTCGGCTGAATTCTTTCCTCACTGACAGGGGCAATGAAGGCGCAGTATGGGAGCGGCGTGATCACAGCGGCTTCTCTAGACAAGGATGCTGCCATGTTGTGCCCTCACAGTAGGTATCTTGTTTTGAGTACTCCAGCCTTGCGGACATAATGACCATGAATGGCCAAGAGGACTTGCTTTGAGAAGTTAAAAAGATGAGCAACTCCTCGGCATCAGAATGGCGACAGATCTCTCTGGTGATATGAGGGAGTGCAAGGAAATGGGTTTTAACCTTCAATTCCAGATTTTAACCCCTTTAGAGGAGGGATGGTTGGACCCTAAACACACTGGTGTTCAAAGGATCATCCATAAGGAATGGTGTAAAATTCTCAAATGTATGTTCTGTTGAGGGTCGTTTTCACTCTGGTAAGACTGAAAGGGTGCAGCCGAGACAGACAGATCCCTGTGCTTTGGTCAGAGTAGGGGACTGTAGCCTGTGGGTAACTAACAACTGATAAAAACAGGATTCAACGTAACCGGCGAGAGGAGAACATGGCAGAGTAAAGACAAAGGATGGCAGTCGGGCATTGACTCAAATGTTGTTTGGACACCGGCTGTGACCTTGACAGGTTCTAGTGAACCCACCCATGGATGGAACCCGCCTCCACTGATTGACCCGGTCCAGGACAATCTGATGGCTAAAACACCTGTAGGACAAATGAGTGAGACTAAATCCCTGTCTTGCGGCCAGCTGTTATATTCCAGTGTAAATGCTGTATGCATTCTAGGCGCTCTGTAGAGGTTATGAGGGTCAATTAATTCCCACCTTGTGCCGTAGCCCACAAGAAAATCCTCGGCAGTTCAAAACAGAGCCAGGAAAGTTCTTGAATCGCACTTAAGATATCCCCTTAGTCCAGGATTCTTTGAATGGACCAGGAAGCAAAACACCAACAAAAGCAACAAGGCCCACTGTCTTGTGTGTGTTGCTTTCAGCTAGACAACGTTTCAACAAATAAAGGGGGCATTTTAGCCCTGTGAAGATGGGGAGTTTCTCAATTCGCGGACCCACAGCGAGGGGAGTAATAATGCCTACTGCTAACTTTAATGGCAGACGTCAGAATAAAAGGAAATGTAAACCACGACCAGCTTGTGTTCTCGATGGTCAGTGCTGTTCCTTGTTGGATGAAAAGAAGCCCCCGTGCAGGTGTGAGGGGCCCGCACGTGAGCACAACGCAACGCTTTCGTGAATCCGGCCCCAGCACCCGCTCTACTGACCCTGAGAGAACGAAGGGCCGGATTTATTAAGGAGCCCCCTTGCAGGTGTGAGGGGCCCACACGCAAGCACAACGCAACGCTTTCGTGAATCCGGCCCCAGCACCCGCTCTACTGACCCTGAGAGAACGAAGGGCCGGATTTATTAAGGAGCCCCCTTGCAGGTGTGAGGGGCCCACACGCAAGGACAACGCAACGCTTTCGTGAATCCGGCACCAGCACCCGCTCTACTGACCCTGAGAGAACGAAGGGCCGGATTTATTAAGGAGCCCCCTTGCAGGTGTGAGGGGCCCACACGCAAGGACAACGCAACGCTTTCGTGAATCCGGCACCAGCACCCGCTCTACTGACCCTGAGGGAACGAAGGGCCGGATTTATTAAGGAGCCCCATTGCGGCTGCGTCACGCCTTGCGCGGCTTTCTATAGAAATTTAACGCAACATGGATGCTTGCGCTGCCTTGCATTACATTTCCACTTGGGAGGGGCTCCGTGGGTGGAGAACTGGCATTTTCATGCATCCACCCACAGATCTGACGCAATTTCAGATTTGGTAAACCTGGGATTGCATCAAATCGGTACGCCGTCCAGATGATGGAGTAACAAGGAGAAACATATGTTTTTCTCCTCGTTAGTTCCTTTTTATATCCATGATGCATTCCGCATCACAGATAGAAAGAGGAAAATGCCTCTTTGGATTGTTTTTGTGCAGGAAAGTGCCCCTTACAACACAAACACAATCCTACCCATAAAGCAGGCCCCCTTGCACTGTGGTGCAAAGGTCCTTGTGTTGGCGTTAGGCAACACACAGCGCACCAGCGCAAGGAGAGAAGATAAATGCTCCAGATCTTTGTAAATATGGAACATTTCTGCTCCCTCCCTTTCATGCAGCGCAGGGCCGCACAGCGAGGTCCCTTGGTGCGCCATGGTGCTTGAAATAATAATAAATGTGCCACGAAATGCGAACCAGCCTCGCTAGGACTGGGTCCCCTGGCGCTCGGTTACGTACAGGTCTCCGCAGCAGGCACGTGACTGGTTAGTATTGCCTTATTGACACTTGTGTAGCACACAGTCTACCACTGGTAAGTCCTCCTGGGGCTTTATGACCAGATACATTGGAGAAGCGTTGACAACTGCCGTGTCCTCTCTTGCCATCTGGTGCCTGTGCGGCCTGTGCCTGGGTCTGGGGATGAAAAGGTGCCCTGGTCCTGGTCACTTCCATACTTTTCACAGCTCGTTGAACGATCTGTGCCAACAGGTGGGCGGGTGTCTTCTCTGCTGGACCTCCAGGCGCACAGACCTCTCTGCCTTCTGCAGGAAGTGCTTCTTCGCCCCTCCCCTTCATGAGAATGCATTTCCACCAGGGCGCAGACGTCCAATTACTGAGCCGATGGCTCCTCAGAGCCCCGCAGCCCTCCAGGGCTCTGTGTACAAACACAGGCTGCTGGGCCTTTTCGGGGGGCTGGCCTCTGCCCGCTGTGGTTCTCGGCTCCTGCAGATGCTTTCAGCCGACCCTTTGTGTGCTTAAGTCCAGCATATTGAGTCCAGCAGGAGGACAGGCTCCCGCGCTCCTCCCTGCGGCGGGAACACTCTCCATTGGCTGAGCGTTTAAATGTCCTCCCTTACTCCCTGGGTCAGCGCTCATGTACCAAACGAGCATATATGGTGCAGAGCTAGCCAACAGGGGCGCAGCTTGGTCAGTAAGATTGGGTGGGGGAACGGGAGGGGGTGCTTCGTATATTCTAACAATCACGGTGGCTTATATTGTTAAAATACATTACACAACAAGCAGGGTGCATGAGAGAGTCCTTCTGGGCAGTGGAAAGTTAGAGGAGTCTGGATAGGTAGGAGTACTAGGTGATAGAAAACAAAGGGGCATATTTACAAGCCCCTATCGCCGCCACAACGTCACTTTTTAGGACATTGTGGTGGCGATAGGGGCTTCGCCTTATGTACAAGGCAGTGTTAAGCCACTTAACGTGGCTTAATGCTGCATTGTGAAAAAGGCACCCTTTCAGGCTATACTTAGCGTGAAAGGGGTGGGCAGTGGGTGTTGCTGTGGCCGTTCCACCGCAACACCTATAGATTTTGATGCTGCCCCATATTTAAAAGAGTGGCGTAAAAATGGGCCAGCACCAAAATTAAGACCAGGGAAAACCTGGTCTTACTCGGGCAAAACAAGGAGAAAAGTTTAATTACTCCTCATTTTCACTGTTTCCATGTGTGCACTATGGTGCAGGTGTCAACGTTGGCGCTATGCAGCTAAATTTAGCGCCAGCGCAGGGGGAAACGCAAGGCTGCACCATATTGTTGTAAATGTGGTGCAGCCCTGTGTTTCAGAAATGACAGAACGCTGCGTGAAGGCTAACGCCGCACTCCGCCACTTCCTTGTAAATATGCCTCATAATATTTTGTAAATTAACTAACATTGTTAGGACTTTCAAAAACAGAGAGGGAGAGAGTGTGTGCGCTTTTGTCTGTGTGTATGTAAAGATTCCTGGTGTAATCCGACTGAAAGCACCTGCACCTAACTATTTAGCAGAAAGTACATTTATTAGGGGGTGTAACACCCCAAACCCTCTCCCAACTGAAGCCATGCCCCTGCTAGCCGAGCATGTCTTCCATTCAAGCAGGAAGCACCTATGATGCTTAGAACTGCCCTGTGCTTAACTTGTGAAAATGTTAGTGCCAGGGTCCTCGTCAGGAGGCCACTGCAGCTTTCACCACTCATTGCCCTGCCAGCGCTGCCAGTGGCAGTACCAACACAGCTACTAACCACCACACCCCTACAAGTGTGACAATACAGACAATTCCAGCCCCCCAAAGCTATAAGAATGGCTTGGATGGCTGGTATTCATTGCTGTCTTGCTTTGCATTCAATGATTAAAAGCACTGTTGCATGGCTCATCTCCGTACTAGACTCACAGAGCCGCCGCGTGCTGTACTGTCATAAGTGCTGGTGTTGAGCATTAAGTGCTGGTGCAGGGCACTGGAAAACACCTGCTCGGATTGAGCACTGGAGCTGCCTGTCAAGCAGGCGTGGAACCGAGAATAAGAACTAGCCCTGACAAAGCCAGGAGGCTTGGCTGTCAAACTCCATCTGCACAGAAAGCCGTGCTACATAGAGGGGCATGTTCAGTGCCAGAAGCATATATGAAAAGAGAACATTGCACCTGCATGAATCTGTCCAGACACACATCAACACACATGTTGAATCCCATGCACACAAAACTACATCAGCAGAGGCACCAATGCGGATGGACAACCATAGTGCCTGTTGGGATAGAAAAGTCCCTCGCATTGTGATAGACGTGTAGCCCTACATTGAGTGCAAAACTATTTTTGGTCTTGAGCGAACACTGATCATGCGTGAGCGCTATGATCAAGGCCTGTCTCATGGACTGTGGTCTGTTTAGGCCGGGAAGAGCTCCCAAAGTGCTACGGTTTTAGTGATCAGTAAAGTGAACAGGCTTTTTTACTGTGCAGTGGGAGTATTGTTCCCTGGCCCACGCTGGTAAAGTTCTGCTGCTGTGTGCTTAACTCCCCCCTGGACTACACCGGATTGTGTGCAGCACTGTATGTGTGCCTGTGACAAGCTATAGTCATCAACAAATAGCGTGTGCTTGTCTGTGCGTGCATTGGGATAAATGTGTGTCTCTGAAAAGGTACAGTGCATCAGGAAATAGCGTGCATGCTTACGTGTATGCACAAAGATATACACTGGAATTCAGCTGGTACCGCATGTAAGGGATAGGGTGTGGTGCTGCGTGAGTGCACTGAGACATATGGATGCCTGTGAGAGGGTACACTCAGGTATATGTGTGCGCACAGAAATGTGTGTGTGTGTGTACTTGTAATGAATACAACACATGAAACACACTGGGTTCCATGTCCCAGGCATGCTGGGGGCGTAGGGAGAGGCAGAGGTTACCCCCAGACAGATCTGTGTCTTGCTGCATTCCTCAGAGCTGGTGAGACACACACATTGGAGGAAGGAAGGGACAGGCTCTCCAGTGCATATTGAAGGGGGCCTTCGATTCTGAAAGGAAGTCAGTGGCCAAGAGGCCTGGGCACATCTGAGGAGGGCCGGGGCCCTTTGGAAACCTTTTGATGCACATATCACTGAGGCTGGCATCTCGGTGCAAACCTCAAGTCACTCTCATGGCCTGTGTTTGGGGTATCAAGATTGGAGGCGGTCCTGCTGTGATAGACTGCTCTCTGGAGTAACAACACTACAAAGGAGTGGGTACTTCAGTGAGCTACCCCCAGAGTATAAAACTTTAAAGACAGAGACACTAAATCATGTGTCTCTGGAAACAGATAATAAAAAGGGAAGCTTGGAACTCACAAATTGTTAAACGAAAGCTGTACAACAGCGTGGAGAAGCTCAGCACAAGCTCTCCCTGTCGTGACCGGGACTGGCAAGTAAGGATCTGCCGGTCTCCTATGCTGGGTGAGGCGTCATCACAAGAAGGATCTATTCCTGTGTTGTGCTCCCTCTCGTTCACTTGCGCGACCTACGGACCGGGTGTGCTGGTAATCCCTTATCAGATTTGGGGGCTCCTTTCTGGACCTGTTTCTCTGTAAAGCCCTCTAAATGACAATTTCAATTTAGACACATAGAATGCTACAAGAATTACAGGCAGACGGGAAAGGTAAATCTTTAAAGTTTATTTTCAGATCGTAAATAATACGGAAATCTAGTGATATAGTCAAAATCTATTAATCATTAAATCAGAGTCCAACGCTCAGTTAGAGTACAGAATCAATCCAAGAACTCAGTAGTGTTCAGGTCAGCAAAATACAGCGTTAAAACTGGGGAATAAACCAGCATGGACATGTTTTCCAGGCTCAGAAAGGAAAGTCTGGCGCCATTTTATAAGGTTCTGAAAAAGGGATTTCACACATAATACAGCTGTACACAGTTCCCACAGAATGAACCAATCAGCATTAAATCCAGTGAATCAGCTGGAAGAAAATATATTTTGGAAGTCTCTCTTAATTCTACAACATGGAGCTTCTTAGTACACCACCGGTACTAGAAAACAAATATTGCTACATTGGGGCGATTCGTATCCGGGTCGGAAAGCTCTCCAACCGAGCCGGAGTCCTGCAGTCCGACCGAGCGAGTACGATGCGGCCGTATGCTGCCGGACTCGGTTCGGTCGGACTCCCATAGAAGCCAATGGGAGCCGGTCGTACGATGCGTAAATGGGCTCCCATTGACTGAATGGGTATGTCTCGCACAAGGGCGCCCCCTGCAGTGGGTACGCATCGGTGCCATCCGCACCGTACATGCCTGTGTTGGCGGGACCCTTGGGTCTCCCCCTGTGTCCGAGTCGTAGGGCTGCAGGTGACAGGGGGTCCGACGCGGACCCCCAAAGGCAACTTCCCAGACGTTTTGCGATCCGGACACTCCAGCTCGCACGCCACGGTTACCTTACGGCCAAGATGTACGGAGCGGTTCGGACCCGGAAACGACTCGGTCGGTGAATTTCACGTAGCTCGCATCGTACTTTCTCGCTCGTACAGCTGTACGAGTTGGGCGGAAAACATGCGTATGGCTCGTAGTTTTTCCGGCCGGATCGCGTTCGGTGCCCTTCTGACCCGGATCGGAATCGGCCCCATAGTGTTTAATTAGGCTAAGACAGCAGGTGAAACATTGACCTTACAACTAAAAGACATTTTGATATTCTTGCGAAGGTCCGCTGTCTTGCCTGTGAAAATACTTCCAAGCCTTATTTTACGGAGCCATGAAAACACGAGTTTGTCCACGTGATACAGAACATTGGTAGCAAACATCACAAACTTGTCATCAGTGCAATGCATTTATTTTGGAGAAAAAAAACAAATAATGAGAGGCAACAATGAACAACAGTTTTTGACAAAATATTTGGAGAACCCTTCCATTTTTGAACTTGGTTGGCCTCTCTGCTTTTCATTTATTGGATTTAGCATGAGAAGAAGATCAGCCCATGACGCCTGTCTTGATATATCTGGGTTCCTTACAGTGTATTAATTTAATAAAACAGACTGAATGCTGGCAGTTTTGTCTGAATTCGGAGTGGAAATGATCTCGCGCGCACACCAGGTTCGGACCCGGAAACGACTCGGTCGGTGAATTTCACGTAGCTCGCATCGTACTTTCTCGCTCGTACAGCTGTACGAGTTGGGCGGAAAACATGCGTATGGCTCGTAGTTTTTCCGGCCGGATCGCGTTCGGTGCCCTTCTGACCCGGATCGGAATCGGCCCCATAGTGTTTAATTAGGCTAAGACAGCAGGTGAAACATTGACCTTACAACTAAAAGACATTTTGATATTCTTGCGAAGGTCCGCTGTCTTGCCTGTGAAAATACTTCCAAGCCTTATTTTACGGAGCCATGAAAACACGAGTTTGTCCACGTGATACAGAACATTGGTAGCAAACATCACAAACTTGTCATCAGTGCAATGCATTTATTTTGGAGAAAAAAAACAAATAATGAGAGGCAACAATGAACAACAGTTTTTGACAAAATATTTGGAGAACCCTTCCATTTTTGAACTTGGTTGGCCTCTCTGCTTTTCATTTATTGGATTTAGCATGAGAAGAAGATCAGCCCATGACGCCTGTCTTGATATATCTGGGTTCCTTACAGTGTATTAATTTAATAAAACAGACTGAATGCTGGCAGTTTTGTCTGAATTCGGAGTGGAAATGACCTCGCGCGCACACCAGGTTCCAGCATCTGCAAAACAGTTAACATTGTACAAATATATTGTGAGAAAATATAAACTCTGTCAATGGCGGGACGTTCCTTTTTTATTCGCCCTCCGGAGTTTGAACCCCGCTGGTTTGTGGGAACTGTACACTCAGGCAGAGATTTCTTGACAGTCACTTGTATTCCAGTTGCATCTAATGGTAACTTCTCAAATGTTTCTTCTTGCACCGGGCCCTTTTCAACGACATCAAACAGCCACCGCCTGGACCCACAGAGAATTTTAAAAAAAAGAACGAGTAAATAGACGTTTCTAAACAAGCATCAAAGTGACTTCATTTCCTAGCCACAGAGTCACAGATTTCTAAAAACACCGAGTCCTGGAAAGTAAACCCAGGGCCACTTGCAGCCTCCCCTGAAAGCAATCGGCTCCGTCTCCGGGTTTTGAAACTAATGATAGGTTGCCACTGAGTGTGCAGGGGCCATTATCTCGACAGCTGGTAAGACAGCTCCGCCGGTTCAGCACGTGCTGCTGAGGTCTGTAAGTGACCTAAAGGTCGCAGCTTCAAAGCCGGTCCGGCCGGACTCAGCCTTTCATGCGGGCGACGAGCACACCTGCTCCCTTGGAGGTGAGCGCCCCAAGTCTGGTGAATGCTGCATGCGCGTGTTGAGCGGGTTTAGGGTACACTACACACCAGCCCTTCTGTACCTCAGTAAGGTCTTTCATCACGACAATGTGAAACATGAGGTGTAATTAGGGGGGCCATAAACCCGCCGCCTCCAGCCAGACTCGCTTATGCTGCCTGCAAAGACGAGGCCGGCCCTCTGCAGCAGGTTTTTTTTTCTGTTTTGTTTTTTTCGTTGACCTGTGGTCGTTTCCTATGGCTTATGTTTTTTTTATTCGCCAAGCCCCTTTGATTTCCTGCTGGCTTTTTAAATGAAGCCTAAAGTTAATTCACTCCACAATGCCACAGCTGGAATGAAACAGGGCTGTGGCTGGACGCGGAGGCTGGCGGCGTCCGTGGGCTGCCTGACACCCTTGAGCGGGATTACAGGTTCGGGGGGCCCCTGGTGACAGGCTAGAAGTTAACTAATTGTGAACATATGGCCCTTCCGGAGTGGGCCCTCGGATCCCGCGCGGGCTGGGGCTGGCTAGGTGCGCGGAGGGAGGTGAAAGGGGACGGCCTTAGGTAGAAGGTGTGGCGACGAGGCCTACTGCCGGGCCTTGGGGAGGGCTCCGTGAGCCTAATCCGCCATATTGTTGGGGGGCCTCATGCTGCTCGCTGACAACAGCTTGGTAATAACACAGATTGCCGCCTTAAGTCCTGGTGGTTATGGACGGCACGTGCCGCCCATTGTCCCGCTCATTAATTGGCCCCCGTTGGTCTGCGCCAAAGCTTGGCTGCAGGTTCAACACATGGGCTACCTGCAATTGTCCGCTGAGCGTCAAAGCACAGATGTCTTCGCCAGCGCAGCCACCCCGCGAGGGGCTTGGGGGGGACAAGCGAGGGAGGGCAGGAGGGACCCCACGAGAACACGCTAACCCTAGTGTTAATGAGATGATGGGTAGCCCTGGTCATGGTGGGAAACATGGCGGGCAAGGCCAGACAGAAGCCTAGGGCAGGGGGCCTTGCTGACTATGGAAGGCATCTTGAGAAGTCCTCGTGTGGAAGGGACCCGCGCGATGGAGTGCCTGGACCTGTACGGTGTCCTACGATGGACATTTCTTGAGCACATCATTAGGTGTAATCGATATGATGGGATGGTGCACATCAATAGGTGTAGTGGATATGATAGGATGGTGCACATCAATAGGTGTAGTGGATATGATAAGATGGTGCACATCAATAGGTGTAGTGGATATGATAGGATGGTGCACATCAATAGGAGTAGTGGATATGATAGGATGGTGCACATCAATAGGTGTAATGGATATGATGGGATGGTGCACATCAATAGGTGTAATGGATATGATAGGATGGTGCACATCAATAGGAGTAGTGGATATGATAGGATGGTGCACATCAATAGGAGTAGTGGATATGATAGGATGGTGCACATCAATAGGAGTAGTGGATATGATAGGATGGTGCACATCAATAGGTGTAGTGGATATGATAGGATGGTGCACATCAATAGGTGTGGTGGATATGATAGGATGGTGCACATCAATAGGAGTAGTGGATATGATAGGATGGTGCACATCAATAGGTGTAGTGGATATGATAGGATGGTGCACATCAATAGGAGTAGTGGATATGATAGGATGGTGCACATCAATAGGTGTAATGGATATGATAGGATGGTGCACATCAATAGGTGTAATGGATATGATAGGATGGTGCACATCAATAGGTGTAGTGGATATGATGGGATGGTGCACATCAATAGGTGTAATGGATATGATGGGATGGTGCACATCAATAGGTGTAGTGGATATGATAAGATGGTGCACATCAATAGGTGTAGTGGATATGATAAGATGGTGCACATCAATAGGTGTAATGGATATGATGGGATGGTGCACATCAATAGGTGTAGTGGATATGATAAGATGGTGCACATCAATAGGTGTAATGGATATGATAAGATAGTGCACATCAATGGGTGTAGTGGATATGATAGGATGGTGCACATCAATAGGTGTAATGGATATGATAGGATGGTGCACATCAATAGGTGTAGTGGATATGATAAGATGGTGCACATCAATAGGTGTAGTGGATATGATAAGATGGTGCACATCAATAGGTGTAATGGATATGATAAGATAGTGCACATCAATGGGTGTAGTGGATATGATAGGATGGTGCACATCAATGGGTGTAATGGATATGATAGGATAGTGCACATCAATAGGTGTAATGGATATGATAGGATGGTGCACATCAATAGGTGTAGTGGATATGATAGGATAGTGCACATCAATAGGTGTAATGGATATGATAGGATGGTGCACATCAATAGGTGTAATGGATATGATAGGATGGTGCACATCAATGGGTGTAGTGGATATGATAGGATGGTGCACATCAATGGGTGTAATGGATATGATAGGATAGTGCACATCAATAGGTGTAATGGATATGATAGGATGGTGCACATCAATAGGTGTAGTGGATATGATAGGATAGTGCACATCAATAGGTGTAATGGATATGATGGGATGGTGCACATCAATAGGTGTAATGGATATGATAGGATGGTGCACATCAATGGGTGTAGTGGATATGTTAGCATGGCAGGGGGAGGAGATAGCAGCTCTGATGCTCACACACCCCTGTGCTTCCATTTCATTAATTGACACCAGAGTCAGGTGTGCTGACGTTTGTAAGAGAAATGAGAAAGCACAAGTGTATTCTGACGTAAGGCTGGTCAAGGCCTTGGCGCCCAGGTCCTAAGAGATCCCTCAAAGAGAAGCGTTGAGGGACTCTGACGTAAACAGAGGCGAGAAAATCATTTGCAAATCTTTCGCACGACTTAACACGAGTGAAATGTTAGAAGATTGAGAGAGAAGCAGCCTTACTCTTGCACCTTGTGTCCCTGAGTCTCTGAGCCCCGCTCCGCTCACACGCTTCATCCATTGGTCAAGATCAAGCAATAGAGGGGACAAACTCAGGAGCGTGTCATGCATGGGTCCCAACTTCCATTGCACACCCAATATCACTGCAAAGGTTCTGGATTCAAGACTGTTGGTTCAAATAAAGCGCACAATCAACTGTGCAGCAAGTGCTGGGTGATGAAGACGAAGGATGGGGCGGGTTCACAGCTGGACATGTCAATCTTCTAAAACAGCCTCATCTGCCATATTATGTCAAGTTTTTTTTTGGGAGGGGTTCACCTTTCCACGATCGAACTTTCTTTATGTGTTTCTTGTTATGTTTGTTGCTCTTGGGTGGGAGCCGTGCTGTCTCATTGCACTGCTTCAGCACGGATGCCACTTAGAAGCAGCCGGCACTATGACCAGTTACCTCTGGCTTGCTCCTTGCTACTCCCTGACGCTGCCTTAGGTACCCTGGTCTCGGGGGCATGAAAACTGCTTTAGGAGCAGTAAGTAAGAGCCTTTGGTACTTCCTCAACTTTGTGCTTAATGTCAAACTCTCCAGTGTCAAGTAAGACTCTGTTGAGGGATTAAGAAGACAAGAGGTTAACTCTTTGATGTCACCGGGGTCAAAGGCTGTATGGTGGCACTCCTGCTGCCATTTTGGTCCATGTGATCTAGAGCGCGTTGAGGAGGAGGAGGTACCCTGACGTGGGACGGGTTCATCGTCCACAGAATACAACGCTGCGTTGAGAGCGATGCTTGGGCTTGAGATACTGTTGGAACGAGCAGTCCATTGCCCTAGTGGAAGTGGTGGATGTTCTCAGTAGAGGCTGTATTCTTAATCGAAGCATGTTCCCAAGACTAGAGATCACTACATAGGGAGGTATTAGCAGCATGTTCAAGAGTGACTATAAGTAGAAGATTTTAAAGGATTCTGAGACTCCCAGCAGAAGACCAGGTGACACAATCCCTCAACTGATTGTAAAACAGCACAACCGGAAGTAGGAGTGCAGCAGGGCTGAGAAAGTAAGGGGAAAGCTGAAGATTGGGTAGGACTAGATGTGATGCATGAGGCAGACAAAGGTGGACCAGATAAGCCGGAGGATGTTTCTCTGATTTCAATTCTTATTGGTTCTTTGTTATCAAAAGTTGAGTGTTTGGACTAGCGGTGGATGGAGCTCGCGGGGTGTCACTCTGTGGAATTCCGCTGAGTTACATAAAAATTCTGCGAGATTCAGCAGAGATCTGCCAGCAGGCTGAATCTGGCACCTTGCTCTTCTCGCGCTCATTCTTTGCACCAGGAGCTTGTATGATCTAGTGATGTTGGTGTGGGTGGCAATGTACACAGGAGTGTAGGTTACATGTAGTGTGTAGGTGGTGGTGTATTATGTAGATTCTGGTGTAGAATCTAGTGGTGTTGGTGGGGCTTATAAAGTACACAGGAGTGTAGGTGTGATGTAGGTTGCACACAGTGTGTAGGTGGTGGTGTATTATGTACCTTCTGGTGTAGGATCTAGTGGTATTGGTGGTAATGTACACAGAAGGGTAGGCATGATGTAGGTACTGTATAGTGTGCATGTGGTTGAGTATAATGTCGATTCTGGTGTGGGATCTAGTGGTATTGGTGGGGGTGGTAATGTGCACAGAAGGGTAGGCATGATGTAGGTTGCACACAATGTGTAGGTGGTAGTGTATTATGTAGATTCCCATGTAGGATGTGGTAGTGGTGGTGTGGGTGGTAATGTACACGGGAGTGTAGGTGTGATGTAGGTTGCAGATAGTGTGTAAATGGTGGTGTATTATGTAGAATCCATTGTAGGATGTGGTGGTGTTTGTGTGGGTGGTAAGGTACATAGGAGTGTAGGTGTGATGTAGATTGCATGTAGTGTGTAGGTAGTACTGGTGTATTATGTAGATTACCATGTTTGGATGTGGTGGTGTTGGTGTGGGTGGTAATGTGCACAGGAGTGTAGACGTGATGGCGGTTGCATGTAGTGTGTAGCTGGTGGTGTATTATGTAGATTCCTGTGTAGGATCTAGTGGTGTAGGAGTCGGTGGTAATGTACACAGGAGGGTAGGTGCAATGTAGGTTACATGTAGTGTATAGGTGGGGGGTGTATTATGTAGATTCTGGTGTAGGATGTAGTGGTGTTGGTGTGGGTGGTAATGTATAGAGGAGTTTAGGTGTGGTATAAGTTGCATACAGTTTGTATGTGGTGGTGGATTATGTTGTTTCCTCTGTAGGATCTAGTGGTTTTGGTGTGGGTGGTAATGTACACATGAGTGTGGGTGTGATGTAGGTTGCATATAGTGTGTAGGTGGTGGCAGCTACCTATGTAGGATGTGCTGGTGTTGGTGTGGGTGCTAATGTACATGTAGGTGTGATGTAGGTTGCATACAGTGTGTAGGTGGTGGTGTATTATGTAGATTCTGGTGTAGGTTCTAGTGGTGTTAGTGTAGGTGGTAATGTACATGGGAGTGTAGGTGTGATGTAGGTTGCATACAGTGTGTAGGTGGTGGTGTATTATGTAGATTCTGGTGTAGGTTCTAGTGGTGTTGGTGTAGGTGGTAATGTACGTGGGAGTGTAGGTGTGATGTTGGGTTGCATACAGTGTGTAGGTGGTGGTGTATTATGTAGATTCTGGTGTAGGTTCTAGTGGTGTTGGTGTAGGTGGTAATGTACGTGGGAGTGTAGGTGTGATGTTGGGTTGCATACCATGTGTAGGTGGTGGCGTATTATGCAGATTCTGGTGTAGGATCGAATGGTGTGGGTAGTAATGCACGCAGGAGGGTAGGCATGATGTAGGTTGCATATAGTGTGTGGGTGTGGGGTTTAGGAAAGAGGCAGTGCATGGATAGGGTGCAGCAGTGGGATGTAGCAGTGGTCCAATCCATTCTTTTGGCCATTGGGGGGAGTGGTCTGAAAGAATCAACAGTAGAAAGTATCATGTTTAGTCGTAGGTGTAGACCGCAGTGCAGTGTTAAGAAGTGGGAGGAATGTATATGAATAGTGTTGGGTAAAGGGGTGTGGAAGCTGTAATGTACAGATAAATTGTGAGGTGCATGGCGGCTAAAGCTGGGGTCAGCTGTTGGTGTCGATGTGGATTCAAGTGTCGATGGAAGATGGTAGTGTGGGTGTATATGTGTGATGTATGTGGGTGGTGTGTTTAAGTGGTGTTAGGAGGTGTAGGTGATATAGTTTTACGTAGGGTTTTAATGTGCAGTCCAGGTACAGTGAGTAAGTATTGGTGTAAGTGCTAGTATGCACTGTAGGTGATAATGTATGGTTAATGTTGGAATGTGCATTGTAAGTAGGTCATGTGTAGGGTACATGATGTAGATTTTATATATGTAGTGTGTTGGTCGCAAGTGGTGATGATGAAGGGCATGTTTTAGGCTGTTCCTTCTGATCCCCGATGCTTACCATGAGCGTAAGTCCTGACAAGTGTGGTATTTGTATTGTAAATGTGGTAATAGTGTGGGGCGCTGGGTGTAGCTAGGGGAGCAGCATGTATGTAATGATGCAGGGTATAGATAGCAGTACAAGGGCTATGGTTTAAGTGTATTACCATGGTGTAGGTTGTGGAGAAGATTTAGACGTAGGGTATAGGTAGCGTGCTGCTATGCGTACAGTGGAGGAATACAGTGTTGGTGGGATAATAATAGATGCTGGTGTAGGTGGTCATGGAATTGAAAATGTAATCTATTGATAGCTGTGTGGGTGGTGTTGAATGTAGGTGGGGTCTGTGTAGAGCAGAGAACATGGAATAGGTGGACAGTGTATGTGGTGTTTTAGTAGTAGTGGCTGAAGTGTAGTTGGCTGGGTAGATGTAAAGTGGGGGTTCCAAGGCTGCAGGGGTGCATACACATGTTCTTATTTCTTTTATCAACAAGATCTCAGGCTGACACCTTCCGCTTTCAGTTCTGCTTGGAGGTGAAGGTCCTCTCATTTTGGGCTGCATTTTCAAGACAAGGCTACTCTCCCTCTGTGGAAGTGTCACACTTGGTATGAAGAGCACTTCTTGTGCCCAGCTGACTACAATGTCTTGGTAAACATTGGCGAATGTGCTTCTTCGAACGTGTCTGAGATCTTTATTATTAATTTTTCACGTGAAAACTTTGAGTTCTGAATAATTTTCACGTTCTCAAGAACTAGCAGATTAGAAGAACATTCAAGCTGGATTTTCCAAAAAGAACGGTTGAAAAACAGATCTACTTAAACACCTAAGTTTTTGATTTATAATGTAGTAAACGTCTTTTTTAACTTGTTCTACAAGAAATTGATGCATTAAATATTTTTAGAAGAAGAAGAATTTAAGTGATAAAGAAAATAAACCAGTGCACTGTTTGAAGCTTGATGCAACATCTGTGGACAAAGAGGGATTGTCGTGGCGATGGACTTTGGTAAATGCCATCAGTTGGCAATGAGATACCTGAAGCTGATCTCTTACTACAGGACTGTGAAGAAGGATAAAGTACACTTGGCACATAAGAACCTTTGTAAACATTGTAATTGGGCAGAGAGATATGGTATTGACTGCGGCCGGTCAATATAGTGATATCCATACTGAAAATCAGGGGTGGGCAGAGCTTGCGGAGTTGCACTACGTGGAATTCAGAGGAGTTGCATAAAATCTCGGTGGAATTCCGCGGAGATCGGGCCCGCCCCAGTGAAAACACTGATGGGTCAATGTCACGGAAAGCCTTCCGACGGATGGTAAACTTTGTGCTGCTTTTTGAGAAGCGGTTGAGACGCAGTGGAGCTAAATGTCAATGGGAGGGCTTTCCAAAGCGAGAGAAGTCAAGGAATAATGTTTTACCTTTATGGGCATGTCTAAACATGAGAGCATTACCAAAACTTTCCTTCTTCATGAGGCACACTTTGCGTAATGAAGAAAAGCATACCTCATACTTTGTGTCAAGAAGGTTCTGTGGTCCGGAAGTGCCAGGCTCTCCGATTTGCTTTCGGAACGATTACGTGCTGCCAGGACACTATGTCTGGGCTTCTGAGGTTCTTGCACTTGCACTCGCATATGTTGCTAGGTATGAGCTCTGATTCTTCGAGTGTGCTGTACCATCAAACGCTGCCAGTGCTGTGTGGTATTATACAGTCAAACGCTGGTAGGTATTCGGCAGCTTGACTTCAAGGTTTTCTGTTTCAGGTCTGGCTCATTGGGTGTCCTACGTCGTCTGGTGCCTTACTCCACTTGGTCCCTCTCCCTCAGCTCCCTCTCTCTTTCTGATCCAGAACAGAAGGCGGCTTCACCCTCCACGGCAAGCCACGGGCACTCTTTCACTGACAGTCCATACCTAACACACCCCCACACAAAGTAACTCCCCTACACCTGAATCTAGGAGGCACCCGCCGACTGTAAGAGGACGGGCCAGACCGAGCCATGTTTGAATCCCACAACCAATCAGGGCTATGGAATCTGTATGGCACACTAGGATTGGCGGTGGACCTGCTAATGTTCCAATACTTGGTCATTTTACAGAGCACCAGTACCGCCCACTCCAAGACGAGTCTCACAGTTGGGTCAGCCGTAGGAGTGACTGTCATGTGACCCGGAGTGCTAAAATTACGGACTAATGAAATCCATTAAAAGATCAGCATCGGATGACAGGCATGAGGCTGGATTTGCAGAGGGTCAGTGTAAGTAGTGGACAGGTGGTTACAGTAGCGGTAGAGCGCTTTATAGAGAGTACATACAGCATAGTAAATGATTTAACCATTACAGGTGGGCCGGCGCTGATAAACTCCGCAACACTACGTGGGAGGCGGAGTTTTCTCCCGAACTCCACAGAGTAAAAATACATTGCAAGCTCCGCCGGCGGAGTGGAGTTTACCGCCCACCCTTACTGAAAATCCAATTATTCTAGTCACCTATGTTCTCCTCCCAGTACACCATAATGTAGCATGAAAAACGTCTCATTTGCGTAAAACACTTTTTGCACATGAGATCAATGGGTTATTTTTGTTAGAGTTACAGAGGTGGTACGCAGTAAAATATTTTTCTTGTACCAAGATGTGGCACACCAATACACGTGTGGCATGCCTATGGGGTCAAGGTTTGATCCCTTTTATGCCAATCTTCTTCTCGGTTAGTATGTGAAGGAGCATATCTGGAGCAACAGAGTGCATTGTCCGCTTGTAGGTTAATCCACTTCCTGTGTATAACTCAGAACAGTGGGGAGACCCTATACGGAAAGGGGCATGGTCACAATCTTTATTTTGTCCAGTTAGGTTTCTTTAATAAAACCCCAACCTCAGTCCTGGGTAGCTGTGGCAGAGGGCAGTCAGGCGTAATCCAAGGAACACGTGTAAAGCATTTTGAATGACCAAGACAGTCCACAAGTGAGAAACACAAAACAATAGCAATCTGATACCAATTTTTAAAAATTGCTTGTGCCTTTATCTTGAAGTAGACACCAACAGGGCAGGACTGGCCGTAGCGGGCATCAGCGTTTCCCCGAGAGGCTGGAAGGGTTGGGGTCGGTTTTACAGCGGTGCTGCAATATCGGCCCCCAGTAATAAAAGCACCAGTGCTTCACACTTGCACCCTCTCTCCCCCTGGGAAGGGCTGGTCCAACAAAATTGCCAGGCCTGATTTGGGTTCCGAGTCTGGCCTTGGACACCAAAATGACAAAAATCTATTGAGCAAATTAGAGATATTATTTTTTAAGGTAAGTAAATCACATATCATTATAAAAAGAATGCAGTAGTTGTAAATGGCGTAGCATTTCCTGAGCCAATGGGCTAGAACAACTATTAGTCTTCACTTAGTCAGGGAACCATGGGTTGGAAGCCAGTCACAGGGACTGCTGAGATCCAGGGAGACAGTTACCTGTCAGGTGCAGTAGTGTCAGAGCCCACGCTCCCTCCACACACTGCCCGGGCAGTAGAAGGCTAGGTTAGTTCCTTCAAGCATAGCACAATTAGCAACAGAGCAAGCTTCATCCACACACTGAGTGGGCAGCAGAAGTGCAAGCATCATTCACGGACAGCAGTTGCTGCAGCAGTGATGTATTTCTTTCCAAATGACAAACAAACAGACACTTGGCTGCCACCCTAGAAAATCTTTATGAAAATTGGGAGTTTGCTTGTTGTAGGTGTGGGTCGTGTCAATAAGGAACATGATGTCCCGGCATCCCTGACCTATTAACTTGAAATCTGCCCTAAGGAGAGGCTGTGGAGTTATGGCCAGAGCTGCCAACTTTGGAACGGGGGAGCCAGGTTCGAGTCTCGGAGTCAACTCAATATCCCGTGACTCTGGGTAAATCACTTAATCTCCCCGTGCCTACAAAACATTAAAAATGAATGTGTTCTTGTGTAATGTAACTGGGACTCATGTAAAGCGCTCCAAACCCTGGGCTGAGTTCACGCTATGTAAAACTGTAAAAACAGACAAAATTAAACACAGCGGGCCTCATTTACAAGGCACCTGTGCTGCCGGAACGTCTCTTTTACTGACGGTCTAGCGGCACACACTGCAAAGCAATAGCTCAAGGTCACATAAAGACACCCTATGTGGCTTTACATGGCCTTGTAGATATGGACTGAGGCAACAAAGCGCAAGTATCTGCATTCAGTAACAGCTGCTACCCAACGGGGGTAGTGGGCGGGGGATAAAAAAACAAAACACTTGCCTTATTTCTGCCGGACGCCACCTCTCCTCCGTCCTCTCTGCAGCAGGAACCAGGAAGGGAAGCACACAGCCTCTCAGAATCTCCAGATTGATGACAACGCTGTGTTGTGATTGGTCTGAGCACCATGGTTCAACGCTTAGACTGGGGCTGACAGAGTTTGCACATTCTCCACCCAGGCTGTAATGCAGCTTGGGCGGAGAACATGCAAAGTGCGCATGATGGTTTGACCGGCCCAAGACGGCCGACCATACCATCATGCGCACTTAAGGTGCTGCCACCACTCCTCGCCCTGTGATGGGGGGAGCCCAGCCCCGCCCGCAGCTTCAACTGCAAGCTGAATATAAAATACAAATAACGGGACGTTATTATCGTTTTGTTTTTTGTATTCAGCTTTCAGTTGAAGCAGTGGGGCGACGCTCCTCCGACTTAGCAGAGGAGCAGCAGCTGTCAGTGTTGACTCACATCTGCGATAGGGATTGTGTGCTGTGGGTGTTCCCACATAACACCCGTGGCATTTGATACAGTCACAGATTTATGAGATTTCGTAAACCTGGGAATACCACAAAAGCCTGCTCCTCCCCAGGGAAGGCATAAGGGAGGCGCAACGAGGAGAAATGCCTTTATTTCTTCTTGTTTTTTCTTTTTTTTATGTGTGCTACATTCTGCAGCAGACATAGAAAGAGGAAAACGCCTCTTGTGATTGAATTCGTGCAGGAAGGTGTCCCTTCCTGCCCAAAAACAATCACTCCTACAAAGCAGGCACCCTTGCACCATGGTTCAAGGGTGCCTGCATTGGCGCATGGCAGCCCGTTGTGGGCCAGCGCAAGGGAAAAGGACAGTAATGCGCAGTATCTGATACATTTGGCACATTCCTGATGTTTTCTTTTGCTGTAGGGCAGCGCAGCAGGAAGGCCTGAGGCGCTGCCCCACAGCAAAATCTTATAAATGAGGCCCAACATGCGCAGGGCTCACTTGCTCTGAGCGTGCGCACTTGCTCTGCGCGTGCGCACTGCGAGACCCTGGTTTTGGTGTCTTGCTTTAAACTCCAGGGCTACCACTGTTGCATCTGGTGATAAAATATCCTGGCCCCTGCTTCTGCCCCACGATTCCTCATCCCCGCGACCAACAGAAGTAAAGTTAAGTAGCCGCTGCAAGCACGCCAGCCTCAGAGTGACACTTATAATGCCTCAAGCGTGAAACACCATTATTCCAACGCCTGGTAATCTCCTTAACCACAAACTGTGCGCAAAGGAAAGGACTGCGGGCTTTCCCCAGGGAGGGGGCGCCCTTGTGACCACCCGTGCTGGTACCTCCCTAAATAGGAAGGGAATCTTGAAGGGGGGCCTGGCGTAGGAGTACCAGGGCCCAGACTGGCCAGTCTGGGGCCGGACAGGTAAGTAGCACAATCTGGCATTTTCCTGGAGGGCTGCTGGCCGCGGATCTGGTTTCAGAGGACGATGGGCGGCCTTGACCCACCCATGAAAGCCAGGCCCCATGGCTCCATTCCGGCCACGACCTCAGCGGTGGGCGCCTGATTGGAACATTTTTGCCAGAAGAGATTTTGGTGTTCGGTCCAGCTTGTCTTCATAGGCAAATAGTGTGCATTTGTGATACAAGACGTGTGTTACTAGGGAAGGTAGTCAGTAACAGGCTTGACTCTGGCGCCTAAGACGAGGCCTTCCATCAAGTAAGGAGCAAATGACAGCAGAACATCTTTTTCAGTTTTACGTAGCGCTAACTCGACCTGAAGGTACTTTTAAAAATAAATGCAGACAGAAAACATGTTGTTTTCTGCTTGTATTTATCTGTACAAATCCGTAAAAACGGAAAACAGCCAGCCTTACTTATAAATATGCATTTAGAGGCTAAAGATGGTGGGAAGTAACAATATTTCTGGCCAGGCATACATTCCAGCTACATCACTAGAGTCCCAGGATGACAATGTACTCCTGTGACACTGCCTGAGAGCTCAGTGTCTACGCCTTACTGAAGTTTTATGACAAACCTACCTCTGATTTATGCTGTTAAGTGCATCAGTCCTGGGCAGCAGTAAAAAAAATGTAATTGGAATTTGGCAGCAGTAATGCAGTTACACTGGCAGTAATTTTACCATCGTAAGTAGTCTGAAATGTGGATTTTTATGGCGAGTGATATTTCCTCTTTCGAAAAGCAGTAGTTTGTTTTTCTCTCTCATGCTCTCGGTCAATTTCTGATGAGGAAAAATAAGTGACGTTGCCCAAAAATGAGAGCCGATGGACCCAACGGCAACCACCAGCTCAAATTAAGCACGGGTATTACTAGCCTATTACCACCAGCCGTCTTCCTAATGAACTTTTTGGGAATGAGGTCCTTGATAGTCACTCTTCCACTCATAAACATGGTCGTTTTCCCTGACATGATCACTTTATGTCATCCACTGAGTGTCCAAACAAACCCTCCTGACCCACCCGAAACCAGGATTAAAATATGTGAACAAACCTTGCTGTATTTGTGGTACGCGAACAAATGATGAACGGAATGCTGAATAAATCATACATTCACCCCCAGTCAAGAGATCTGGGTTAAATCCATTGTTATTTTGCTCACCATGCCACCCCAGTTTAGACCTGGCCATATGCAAATCAGTCTAGACCCTGTGCCTCAAGGGAACAGTCCAGCCCGAACTGCCAAGCCATGTCTTCCCTGGGCTGGAAACAAGCATCCAGGGACCGGTTTAGGGCTAACACCCTCTTCAGCCAGGCTAGCTTGAATCCAGTGGCACAGTGAGTCCGGGACCCAGGCCTGGGCATACCCGGCGCACTTAGGGCGAGAAAGCAAAAGACACAATTGATGGACCCAATGCAGAACAAATCAAAACATTCACCCCCAGTCAAGAAATCTGTGTTAAATCCTTTGTTATTTTGCTCACCATGCCCCCCCCATTTTTTGTGTCTGTATCTGTGCTACAAGCAGGGGCAGCTCCTCTGTTACGGAAGAGGAGCGGAGGAGCGTTGCCCCACTAAAATAATGCCCCCAGGGATAGAAACATAAACTCTGTTCCACAAATAAATGATACCTGTTCTTTCACTTGGTGCCTTTCACAAACTTCGTTTGTCAGATATTACAATCATTCCTTTAAAAAATTCTATATTATAAGCAGGGCACCTGGAATTATGCAGCAGAGTAGGATCAGATTATGCGAAAGGGTTGTATAAATTATGTGGTGTGAAAGGCCCAGTTATGTTGCACAAATATGGTACATTTTGTGATTGCATTACTTTATTGTTATGTCATTTTTGCACACAATTACATAGTCTGGGAAAATATTTCACTTTGTTAGTATCAATTCAACACCGAAATGCAGCAATAACAACTGAAAGGTGATGAGTCATCCTTTGTAAGAAGGCCTTTCAGTGCGTTCTGATACGGGTCGCCATATTTTAGTAACTTTTAATCCGTTTGTGCTAGAATTGTTTTTTTTGCCGAAATCTGCAGATTGTGCAACATGATGAATTATGTGGCACAAGCGGCAAATCTTTAATTATGCAAAAAATGCAGCAGCCACAAAAGTGCAAAATTCCTGTGGTACTGATTATAAGCAATGTCTCTATAGCCCTCAATTGTTCAGAAAAAAGAATAAGTTCTTTTCTCAATTGAATATGCAGTTCGTATCTAGTCTTAGATACAAGTTACTAACCCTGGGCGTAGTTTGCGTAGTAGCGCTACACGTAGCTACATGAAGTGCACTTCGCACTACGCAAGCTACGAGTAGCTACGCGAACTGCATAGTGCACTGTGCAAAATGCTGTTCGCAGTGATTGCACAGTGCCACATGCTTGTCCGCACTGTGCAATCATTGCAAACGGCATCTTGCACAGTGCAAGCGATCGTTTTCTGCCGCTCGAGTAGATTTGTACTCGAGCGGCAGCTTTCTCAACGCCGACTGGTAGTTTCTCATCGTGAGCAGTCGAGAGTATACGCGACCACTTGCAATGAGAAACCTGACCTTCCCGCGTTAAGAATCTCGCCGGGAGGTTTATTTTCCACGCTCGCGATCGGCAACTTGATGTTGCTGATCACGAACGAGGAAAAAGTCTCACCAGGATGTTATTTTGCTCATGGTCGCCAACTTGACATTGAGGGCCGCGAGCAAGCAAAAAATGCCTGCTATGCGTTTTTGCACTGTGCTACGTGCAATTCGCGTAGCGCGTAGTTGCGCAAACTAGGCGAGCGTAGCGTAGTCCTACGCCCTGGGTTACAAGTTACTCCGTTTTTCAGAGGTCCGTTATATTAGCCAAGATTCTCTATTCTTCTTTCAGGCTCGACATAGTCAACAATGAGGGCCTTCTGAGGCTCGTTAAACCACAGGATGGTAAGAGCTTTACCCTTACTTTTCTGCACTCATGAACATTACAGACTTCTAGTCGAATGGTTTTCTGTTGTTGATGTGTTGTTCCTCTTCTTGTTTTGCAGGTTCCCATAGCAGAATTGCTGCTCTCAGGATGTCACGAAGGATGAACTGGAAAGTGAGGCGCAAGCAGACCTCAAGCGCCATGTGGAGTTGCAGTGAGCTGCTTCCTCCAGACAGGTTGAACAAGCAGTGGGTCATAGCGAGGGCGGGGCTTTTGTAGCCAGGCTTGCCCAAGATGGCTGCCGTTCTCGCGAGATCTTGAAGTCTCATGGGAATACAGTCACAATTTCCTGAGAGACAGCAAGGTGCCTATGCATGCACTGCCTTCCTGCTTCCACTCAAAATGTTTTTTTGACTGCATCTTGTTCTTGCTAAAACGTGGGGGAGGTCTGGTAAAGTCCTGTCACGGCCTGACCTCCCACACTACTTACCAACCGACACTATGCCCGATCTTAGGCCGGCGGTTCCGACCGCAGTATTTGGCAGTTGGAATCATCCATTTTTCAACGGAAGCTTGTCCGGCGGGCGGAAAAGGCCTGCAGCACGAGATTCCATTGACAAAGGAATGTTTTCAAACATCCCTGCACCCTGAGGCAGGCACCTCACGGTGCTTGTTTAGGGGGGCAACATAGGTGCCACCCAGGCCCCATTGTGAGGGCAGGGAAGAAGGGGAACCTGCTAGGGGTACCTCAAAGACACTTTCAACAGCCTTTTCATGTGAGAGAGCCCAACATGAAAAGGCTGTCGGAAACTGCCATCATAATCCTGATGGCAGAACCGAGCCTGGCTCCACTGTCATTCATACATGGTGTGTTGTGACGCACCAACGGGCTCAAGGTCCCTCCGCCGGATACCTTCACCCGCCGCATCACAATGCACCACAGGATCACAATATCAGATGCTGGTGGGTACGACACCTGCGTGCCATCAATGTTGGACCCACTGACATCGTAACAAGCCCCTCTGTGTTCTATTTTGGGGGGGGATAACCATGGTACCTCCAGCACTACACTGTGTTTTGCCCTCGGCACACTGAGCACCCTTGACAGGGCCTGGCACCTGCAATTTGTAACTGGATTGCTCCTTTCTTTATCATGCACATTCTCACACCCTTTATTTCATTTTTTTAATTTACAACTCCAAAATCGGCATCTACCATTTGAAATTGTAAAATATAAAAAGGCAATATGATTGTTGCAGTGTCATGCTGTATGTGCATGCATACATGTTGTTGCAGGGCACACGTTGAGGATATAAGCTTGTAGACAGCATCTACCCACTCTTTTCCCAGGGCGGATGCTGTCTACCCTGCCAGGATCTTGGGCGCCAAAGAAATTTTCTAAACGTATCTGTGTGTAATTTACAGATATCGGGACACATTCAACAGTGCTACACAGAATTCTACCTCATGTGCATAATTCACCATCACATCACATAATTCCAGTCCACTACATGCCACTCCACGACACACAATACCACTTTTACAAAATTACACTCCATAACACACAATCCCTCTCCACAAAATTCCAGTAAACTTTACACCACATAATCCCTATCCACATAATTCTACTGCACACAATGCCACATAATTCCATTCCACATATCCATTCCACACACTACACAATTCCACAAATAAGAATCCCATTCCAACCCACATAATTCCGTTCCACACCACATACACCCACTGCACTCCATAACACATGGCCAATAGTCATTGACATTAACAATACCAACAGCTCTCAAATTGCCAAACCTATTGACTTTGCCATTGCTTGTTTAGGCGTTGGCCCCTGTATTGACGTGTGTGCTTGTCAAGTTCATCATTGTAGCTAAATCTTTTCACCGCTATTCGAGTGCAACATCTTGCTTCAAACTGGCAGCGGATTGATGACGTTTTAGGCGTTGAGAGCAGGCATGCCATTGTAGCGCCCCCTCTGGTGGTCAGGATGCACGGTGGCAGCATCCATTCCTTCATGGAACATGTTGGCATTTCTGTACGGGTTGCCAATGTAGCATCAGTTAAAAAGCATTTGTAAAGATGAAAGTCCAACTGGCAGCTTTTGTATTGTCCATGCTTATTTTCTGTGTATTTTATGCTTTTATAGAACTGAATTTTTAATGGTTTAGTCAAGATTATAAATCAAAATTAAAAGGAAATACCCAGAGTGAATGAACTGGTCGCACATGAAAATAGGAAACTTGAGAGCTTTCCTTCAGAGGTTCAAAGGGCAGCATAGGGTGAGTTTGGAGTTTGAAGCTTACTGAAGCATCAGGTGGAAGTGTGGTAGCGAGAGCTGGGGACACAGACAAGTCTGAGAGCTGCAGAGTGTTGGACGCTTAAATCAGACGGATTCCTAGGACCAGCTGAATGTTTCTAAGAAGCAAAAGAGTAACACCAGGCCTCGACCTGCTAGATCTTGGGGAACTGGCTGACAGAGGCAGTGGAGAGGGGTGAGCAATGGAAGAGGGGGTCAAAGGCAGCAGAAGTGGAGAAGAGAGGCTCTGAATCCACAATTGTACAAGTAGAAGGGGTCTGATGGGCAATGAGGTTTGGCAGAGGGGGTCTGTGAGCCAGATTTGGGACACACACTGGCATTCTGCGGAGCCGTTATGTTGGTATCTGAGGGCTGGCGGAAGGATTTAAGGGCCCAGTGCTTAATTTTCAAAAAAGTAAGTGCTAGGACCCAAGGTATTTCTCATGGGGCAACTGCAGTTGGTGCAACCCACATGCCACTTTAAACTTCAGGTTAAGTGCATGTTTTTTAAAGGTAAATTAAACAATTAAATGCTGCACTAATTAACTTTGTTTATAAATTACACACACAGTGCCACCATGTGGTGGATTCTCATTAGAGTAGGTACTTGGGTTTACAAATAAGGAAGTCTGCAGTGAAGCTCTTGAGTGCTGCTGCAAATGGAGGCATGCTAACATGCTTTAAGTGAGTTTAGTTTTTATTTAGGGATCTGAGCATTACTAGAGTTATTGTGAGTACATCGAGTGGGCTTTAGGTGCAGCGGAGGGGTGAATGGGGTGTCTTAGGGGCACACTATTAATGCTGAGGGTCAGTAGATGGGGTCTAATGGCTGCTTGAAGCACTTTTTTGGACCCTTGGTGTCCACAGTGACACTCTGTAGGAGAGTAGGGTCTGCTATCCTATGGTCACCCCAAATTTTTGCTTTTTGCTTCACTGGTTTTTGACATATTGAGGCTGTGGGCCTGCCAATCAGATCCCCAGCCTGCTGTTCTCTCTACTAAATTTACACTATGCACCCTAGGTGCATAACCAATTGGAAGTGGATCACCCTGTGAGCCCCTGTACCAGTGTACACTAGGTACCCAGGGCATTGGTGTATCTAAGGCCTGCCAGGGGCTGAAGCATGTATTATGCCACCCCAGGCTTGGCCTAACAAATTTGACACAACTGGCTGATCACTCAGCTGGGGTAAGTTGGTGTAACCACCTCTTACTTAGGTGTAGTATACCTATACCTAACCTTAAATGGGACACATGTTAACCTATAAGTCACTCCTATGGCAGGCCTTAACAATCCTGAAGGCAGAGTGCTTGGTTCCATGTGAGATGGTGCTCTGGCATGAGCTGAGCCTGTCTGCAGTGGTCGGAACAACTTCCTTCTACTGTTTCCAGATATCGTCATACCATATACTCTTAAGTGCATTATGAACCTCGCGGTTAAATGCTAACTTTGGTTTGGCTTTATCAAAACATGTCGAGTAAGGTGTCATACGAATTGGAATACTAACCCCTCGCCAATTCTGGCGACGGGGTTAGCATTCCACCCTTCTAGAGGGACACGACATGTACAGTACCTGAAACCCGGGTAAAATCAGACATAGCCTCAGCTCCACAAAATGGATGCTGCCACCACAGACACAAGTCTGCCCTCCTGCTGCTGGGAGTCCTTCCAGCTTGGGAGGTGTGGACAAAGGGTTTCCTGCCAGGGGAGGTGCGTGCACCACCCCAGACAGGATTTTGTGTATTGGTCAGGTAGGGCTTGAAAGAAACCAGACATGCCTGAGGCTCACAAGGAGCCTCGGTGCATATGCCAGTTCAATCCGGTCCTGGGGCACACCAGTACCGGGCCTGGGGCGAGCTGGACAAAGGATTGGGGGTGTAACCACCCCCCTTCCTGGTCCCACCCTTAGGGAGGGACCTAGCAGGTAGTCCGGCCCCTAGAATCCGCTTAAAGGTAGGAGCTGTGTTCTAAGACTTCAGATATCCTGGAATCAACTTGAAACTAAGAAGAAGACGGGAACTTCGATGCTCTGCCGCACAGAGGACTAAAGCCAATCTCCCCTGTGGTCAGGGAGTGACCACCTTGCTAACGCAAGCACCATCCAGCGAATCAACATCTGCTTTGCCGCCGCCTCCCGCCGGAGCTCGAGCCCAGAGACTTACAAGACCTGGACCTCCAGACCTCTCACTGCCCGATCCACAGTCCCTGAAAAGAGGAGACCCGTGGAGGCACCGAGACACGTGGAGCCAGCCATCTTGAAAAGACCACGACAAGCTGCAAGCGCAACAACCGAGGCTCCCTCCAAATTGTGCTTTGGGATCTGAGAAGCCCAACATCCGAGCAGCATCTGCACCAAAGGTGAGCCCTCCAGCATCTCCACGATCTGCGTAGGGCCCTTCTGCATTTTGCCACTCGACGCACCTAACCGGTTGCTGGCCCGCTGGCTAGTGGCCATCTTGGCAACGAACTTCAAAAACTACACCACTGGTCTGGTTGCTCCAGACTGGCCCTTGCTCCCCTCCAAAGGAGCAATCCCTCTGACCTTGCTGGTCAGAACCATCAGTTTATTTCGTTTTCCACAACACTTGCTTTTGCCAAGGCTTGTTTGCTTCGATCAAGTCGCCGACACCGCCGACTGCGAGAGCCTGCGTGGGACAGCTCGTGAACCGACTCCTGGACGTCGTCAACCTTCAGGGACCACGTGGCTGCAGAGACAAGCTACACCTTCCTTCCTGTTTGCACCCGACATCTCCTGGTACCCACCTGGTGCCACGCTGGTCACTGGCTAGTGACTGTGAACACTGTCCCCTCTGCTTACAGGTCTTCTACAACTCCGATCCACTCTTGGATCCACCGCATCTCTTCCGGGACGATCGCCTGCAGCATCTTTGTCTTCAGGCTCCATTGAACAGATAGAAGAAACCCGACGCACTTCGACACCTACGCACCCGCTTCCTGTGGGTGAGGTAAAGCTGGCACTCCGGTGCCCAAGTTTAGAGTATCATCTCTAGTGTCTGTGTTTCGAATCTTGAGTTCATAGTCCCTCCGGAAGATCCTTTTTGCAGTAACTTTGTACTTTTTACGCACCCATAGAAAACCTATGGGAGCTCGCGTGTGACTATTTGCTCTGCACACGCAACCCGTGGTCCTCCTGGTCACTAACTGAAGTTAGCTCCTTGTAGGCCCAGCGATTCTAGAGGCCCTAGGCCTTTTCCCTTTTCTGTTCGTGGTACTTATACCACTATTTTAGTATATGGTTTGAGCGGCCACCAGGGCCTATCCATATAAAGTGCAACTTCTGTGTATTCTACTGTAATCTTGTTTGACGATTTGTGCTCCTGTGCTCATAAAGAGACTAGGGGTTACTTTGAGAAATAAATACATATATATTTTGAATATATATCTGTGTGGTGTCCTTTCATTGGTATAAAAGGGGGTTGCATTTGGTAATACAGCTTGCTTAACACGTTTCACGAGTTTAGCCTCAAAGACTGCTTAGCCTACGCTACCACTAGGGCAGCTAGTCCGAAAAGGTTGACTTACAACCACACCATAAGGGTTGCTTGGCATGGTACAAGGTGGTCACTTTAACTAGTGAACATCATATACCAGGCCAACTTCTCACATTGGTGAGCAGCGGTTGGATTTGAGCTTGCTGTGTTTTACCATTGTAATCTCTTGGTTACCAATTGAAAGATCACATAGGTACCTGTAGGTACATATAAAACAAGATTAGATATACTTAAGTTCTACTGAACTTAGTGTTGTAGAGCAAAGGGAGTAGCACACCCTGACTACAACTACTAGATAGGTCTAGTAGGTAAACCCAAGTGTAGGTAGATTGCAACACATCCACCCACACTTAAGAGCAATGGCTGGGGCAGAGGGGTCCAATGTACCCATCTCTGTTGAGAGTGACCCCCAGAGGGCACCATCCATCTTTGCTACCCTAAATCAAAATAAGCTCAGGCAGTTGGCAAATATCAGGGGCCTTAAATAGCCCAAGAATCCTACTTCTGCTGAACTCAGAGAGCTGTTACAGGCTGATGAAGATCAGAAAGCTCTCAGGAAAGCCTCCCAGTTAGGCCCCTTAGGGACAGGAACAGGAGGCCCCCCTTCTGAAGATGCTACTGAAGTACCCCTTTCCAATAGTCATCCCTTAGATGAGAATCATACTACAGAGGAGGAAAGTGATGGGGATACAGGAGGTAGTGAGGATGAAGGGAGAACTAGCCCAGTGCCAAGTGTTATACGTGGCCCAGCTAACTTAAGGCTATTGGGGACTGACAATGGGATCCCCCCATTGGATCTCCCCAATGGACTTAACCAGGGGTCTGGGAGGCAAAGGAATCACTCAGGTGAATCTAATGCTTCTCATACCTCTAGAGGCTCTCAAGGTCACTCCAGGAGAAGGATGACCACCCCTCAGAGGAGGGAGCATGAGGCCAGAATACAAGAAGCCCAGCTGAGGATCAGGAAGCAGGAGCTAGAAGTAGCCCTGATGGAAGAAAAACTGAGCAAGGCTAGGCAGCATAAAGAGAGTGGGTCTATACCCACTGGTGGCAGCATTGTCCCTAAGGACAAAGATAGGGTCTTTGATAATAGGAACCTGTCCAAGGTTGTGCCCCCCTACAAAAGTGGGGATGACATCCACAAATGGATGACTGCTCTTGAGAGAGCCTGAAAAGTGCAGCAGGTTCCTGAAGACCAGTGGGCAGCAATCTTATGGCTCTCCTTTGAGGGGAGAGGCAGAGATAGACTCCTCACTGTTAGAGAAGAGGATGTCAGAAATTACAGAGTCCTGAAGAGTGTCCTAGTTGATGGGTTAGGCTTAACCACTGAACAGTACAGGTTAATGTTCAGAGACACCCAAAAGACACAGACTCAGGACTGGTCTGAATACATTGAATGTGCCACTAAGGCTTTGGAGGGTTGGTTGCTGGGAAGTAATGTATCTGATTATACAGGATTGTACAATTTGATGATGAGAGAACAGATTTTAAATAACTGTCAAAACCAGCAACTGCATCAACACTTGGTTGAATCTGATCTGACCTCTCCCCAAGAATTGGGAAAGAAGGCAGACAAATGGGTCAGAACCAGGGTTAAGCAAAAGAACCAGAACCAGGGCCAAGGGGGTGATCAGAAGAAAACAGACCAGAAGGGTGGAGATCAGAAATCTAAAGACCAGAAGTCTTCAACAGGGCCCCAAACTAATGCTAAAGAGGGTGGGTCCCAGCCTAAAGGGAAGAAGAAAGAAGGTCAAAAGAAACCCTGGTGCAACTCTTGCAAAAATACAACTCACTGGACTAGTGATTGTAAAAAGGGTGGAGCCCCCAACACTGTTGCCCCTAAGGCGCCTGCTCCCAGTACTACTGTTAGCAGTGTTGGTCCCCAGACAAAGGGTGTAGTGGGAATCACTATGGGAACTGAAGGAGATTCTGACTTAGACAGAACCCTGACACAGGCAGTCCTGATCTGTGATGGGGACATAGAGTTGTCCCTGACTGTGAGCCCCAGTAACCTGGGCAAGTACAGACAGACTCCTTTAATTAATGAAAAAGTGGCTCAAGCCTACAGGGACACATGTGCCAGTGTCACTATGGTGACACCAGGCTTTGTGGACCCTGGACACTACATACCAGGTGAGAATTACCTGGTGACCAATGCCAGCAATGCCACTACTTCACATAGTGTGGCAGTTGTTAACTTCTCATGGGGAGGGGTAACTGGCCTCAAAAGGGTTGTGGTTAGTGCAGACCTCCCAGTAGAATGTTTGTTGGGCAATGACCTAGAGAGTTCTCTATGGTCTGAAGTGGAGTACAGGACACATGCAGAGATGTTAGGTATATCACCACATGTCCTTGCTGTGACCAGGTCACAGGCCAAAAAGTGCCTTACTGAACCTCAGGTCTTGGATCCTGGAACAATGGACCAAGCACCTACCAAGAAGAAGACCAGGAGGGTCAAGGCTGTGCCTTCCCCCTGCCTCCAAGTGATGATCAGCCTTCCCAGGAAGCTGATCTAGAGAACCCTGAAGGAACTGTCCCTGAAGAGCTTGAACCTGATCAGGTTGAGTTTCTGGGGACAGGGGGACCTTCAAGGGCTGACTTGAGGCAGGCTCAGTTATCCTGTCCCTCTCTTGAACCCCTTAGACAGCTGGCTGCTGCTGAGGCTGCTGGGAATGCTCAAGGTACCCATAAAGTGTATTGGGATGAAGGGCTCCTTTATTCAGAGGCTAGAGACCCCAAGCCTGGTGCAACCAGGAGGTTGGTTATACCTCTGCAATTTAGGGGCTTCCTTCTTACCTTGGCCCATGATATTCCTTTAGCAGGACACTTAGGCCAGAACAAGACTTGGGACAGGCTTGTCCCTCACTTTCACTGGCCTCATATGAATGAAGATACAAAGGAGTTTTGTCGCTCCTGTGTGACCTGCCAAGCCAGTGGCAAATCAGGTGGCACAACAAAGGCCCCCCTAATACCACTACCTGTGGTGGGGGTCCCCTTTGAAAGAGTGGGAATAGATATAGTGGGTCCCATGGATCCTCCCACTGCATCTGGGCACAGATTTATACTGGTGGTAGTGGATCATGCCACCAGGTATCCAGAGGCAATTCCCCTTAGGACCACTACAGCACCTGTTGTGGCCAGGGCCCTGCTAGGAGTATTCTCCAGAGTGGGGTTTCCTAAGGAGGTAGTTTCTGACAGAGGTACCAACTTCATGTCAGGATACTTGACAGCTATGTGGAAGGAATGTGGTGTCAACTACAAGTTCACCACCCCTTATCACCCACAATGCAATGGGCTTGTTGAGAGATTCAACAAGACCCTAAAGGGTATGATCAAAGGATTACCTGAAAAGCTCAGGCGAAGATGGGACATCCTTCTACCCTGCCTTCTGTTTGCTTACAGAGAGGTCCCACAAAAAGGAGTTGGCTACAGCCCCTTTGAATTGTTGTTTGGGCACCCTGTGAGAGGCCCACTGTGTTTAGTGAAGGAAGGATGGGAGTTACCTCTCAAAAAGCCTAAACAAGACATAGTGGACTATGTACTTGGTCTCCGCTCCAGGATGGCTGAGTATATGGAGAAGGCATCCAAAAACCTTGAGGCAAGCCAGGCCTTACAGAAAGCTTGGCATGACCAAAAGTCTGTCTTGGTTGAGTTTCAGCCAGGACAGAAGGTATGGGTGTTGGAGCCAGTGGCCCCAGCAGCACTCCAAGACAAATGGTCTGGACCCCATACAATCCTGGAAAAGAAGGGAGAGGTCACCTACTTGGTGGACCTAGGAACTCCCAGGAGTCCCCACAGGGGACTCCATGTTAACAGGTTAAAAGCATATGTTGACAGGGCAGACATGGGCTTGCTCATGGCTACAGATGAGGGACACGAGGAAGAGAGTGACCCTCTCCGAGACCTGTTGTCTCAGAACCCTGAAGATGGCTCAGTTGAAGGAGTGGCCCTTGGAGGCAACCTCACTGCCCATCAGCAGACTGAATGTAGACAAGTTCTACAATCATTTCAACATCTGTTTTCCCTAATACCTAGCCAAACTGACTGGTGTACCCATGTGGTGGACACTGGTGACAGTCTGCCTGTAAAGAACAAGCTTTACAGACAACCTGACCACGTCAGGGACTGTATAAAGGCTGAGGTACATAAAATGCTGGAATTAGGTGTCATTGAACCCTCAGAGAGCCCCTGGGCTAGCCCAGTGGTTCTGATCCCCAAACCTCACACCAAAGATGGCAAGAGAGAGATGAGGTTCTGTGTGGACTACCGGGGTCTCAATGCTGTCACCAGGACAGATGCACACCCTATTCCAAGGGCAGATGAGCTCATAGACAAACTAGCTTCTGCTAAGTTTTTGAGCGCATTTGACTTGACAGCTGGCTATTGGCAAATCAGATTAGCTGAGGAGTCTAAGGCCAAAACAGCATTCTCAACCCCCGGTGGGCATTATCAATTTGTGGTGATGCCCTTTGGTCTGAAGAATGCACCTGCCACCTTCCAAAGGCTGGTGAACCAAGTCCTTACTGGGTTGGATGACTTTTGTGCAGCATATCTTGATGACATTGCTGTCTTTAGCTCCACCTGGGAGGATCACCTGATCCACCTGAAGAAGGCTCTTGAGGCTCTGCAAAGGGCAGGCCTCACTATCAAGGCTACTAAGTGCCAGATAGGGCAGAGTAAGGTTGTGTATTTGGGCCACCTTGTAGGTGGAGGCCAAGTTCAACCACTGGAGAGTAAGATACAATCCATCAAGGACTGGTCCCCTCCAACCACCCAGACTCAAGTTCGAGCTTTCTTGGGCTTGACTGGGTACTACAGGAAGTTTGTTAAGAGCTATGGGTCCATTGTGACTCCTCTTAATGATCTGACATCCAAGAAGATGCCCAAAAAGGTTCAGTGGACAGTAAGCTGTCAAAAGACATTTGATGACCTGAAGGAGGCCATGTGCTCTGCACCTATCCTGAAAAGTCCTGACTACTCCAAAGAGTTTATTGTCCAAACAGATGCTTCTGAGTTGGGTGTGGGAGCTGTGCTGTCACAACTTAATGTAGATGGTCAAGACCAACCCATTGCTTTTATTAGCAGAAGGTTGACCCCCAGAGAGAAGAATTGGTCAGCTATTGAGAGGGAGGCCTTTGCTGTGGTGTGGGCCCTGAAGAAGCTGAGGCCATACTTGTTTGGCACTCACTTCAAGATTCAGACCGACCATAAGCCCCTCTTGTGGCTAAATCAGATGAAGGGTGAAAACCCCAAACTGCTTAGGTGGTCCATTTCCCTACAGGGGATGGACTTTACAGTGGAGCACCGGCCAGGTACTGACCATGGGAATGCAGATGGTCTCTCCAGGTACTTCCACTTAGGACATGAAGACGAGACTGGTCAAGGCTAGTTTAATGTCCCTGCGTTTGGGGGGGGGGGGTTGTGTAGGAGAGTAGGGTCTGCTATCCTATGGTCACCCCAAATTTTTGCTTTTTGCTTCACTGGTTTTTGACATATTGAGGCTGTGGGCCTGCCAATCAGACCCCCAGCCTGCTGTTCTCTCTACTAAATTTACACTATGCACCCTAGGTGCATAACCAATTGGAAGTGGATCACCCTGTGAGCCCCTGTACCAGTGTACACTAGGTACCCAGGGCATTGGTGTATCTAAGGCCTGCCAGGGGCTGAAGCATGTATTATGCCACCCCAGGCTTGGCCTAACAAATTTGACACAACTGGCTGATCACTCAGCTGGGGTAAGTTGGTGTAACCACCTCTTACTTAGGTGTAGTATACCTATACCTAACCTTAAATGGGACACATGTTAACCTATAAGTCACTCCTATGGCAGGCCTTAACAATCCTGAAGGCAGAGTGCTTGGTTCCATGTGAGATGGTGCTCTGGCATGAGCTGAGCCTGTCTTCAGTGGTCGGAACAACTTCCTTCTACTGTTTCCAGATATCGTCATACCATATACTCTTAAGTGCATTATGAACCTCGCGGTTAAATGCTAACTTTGGTTTGGCTTTATCAAAACATGTCGAGTAAGGTGTCATACGAATTGCAATACTAACCCCTCGCCAATTCTGGCGACGGGGTTAGCATTCCACCCTTCTAGAGGGACACGACATGTACAGTACCTGAAACCCGGGTAAAATCAGACATAGCCTCAGCTCCACAAAATGGATGCTGCCACCACAGACACAAGTCTGCCCTCCTGCTGCTGGGAGTCCTTCCAGCTTGGGAGGTGTGGACAAAGGGTTTCCTGCCAGGGGAGGTGCGTGCACCACCCCAGACAGGATTTTGTGTATTGGTCAGGTAGGGCTTGAAAGAAACCAGACATGCCTGAGGCTCACAAGGAGCCTCGGTGCATATGCCAGTTCAATCCGGTCCTGGGGCACACCAGTCCCGGGCCTGGGGCGAGCTGGACAAAGGATTGGGGGTGTAACCACCCCCCTTCCTGGTCCCACCCTTAGGGAGGGACCTAGCAGGTAGTCCGGCCCCTAGAATCCGCTTAAAGGTAGGAGCTGTGTCCTAAGACTTCAGACATCCTGGAATCAACTTGAAACTAAGAAGAAGACGGGAACTTCGACGCTCTGCCGCACAGAGGACTGAAGCCAATCTCCCCTGTGGTCAGGGAGTGACCACCTTGCTAACGCAAGCACCATCCAGCGAACCAACGTCTGCTTTGCCACCGCCTCCCGCCGGAGCCCGAGCCCAGAGACTGACAAGACCTAGACCTCCAGACCTCTCACCGCCCGATCCACAGTCCCTGAAAAGAGGAGACCCGTGGAGGCACCGAGACACGTGGAGCCAGCCATCTTGAAAAGACCACGACAAGCTGCAAGCGCAACAACCGAGGCTCCCTCCAAGTTGTGCTTTGGGATCTGAGAAGCCCAACATCCGAGCAGCATCTGCACCAAAGGTGAGCCCTCCAGCATCTCCACGATCTGCGTAGGGCCCTTCTGCATTTTGCCACTCGACGCGCCTAACCGGTTGCTGGCCCGCTGGCTAGTGGCCATCTTGGCAACGAACTTCAAAAACTACACCGCTGGTCTGGTTGCTCCAGACTGGCCCTTGCTTCCCTCCAAAGGAGCAATCCCTCTGACCTTGCTGGTCAGAACCATCAGCTTATTTTGTTTTCCACAACACTTGCTTTTGCCAAGGCTTGTTTGCTTCGATCAAGTCGCCGACACCGCCGACAGCGAGAGCCTGCGTGGGACAGCTCGTGAACCGACTCCTGGACGTCGTCGACCTTCAGGGACCACGTGGCTGCAGAGACAAGCTACACCTTCCTTCCTGTTTGCACCCGACATCGCCTGGTACCCACCTGGTGCCACGCTGGTCACTGGCTAGTGACTGTGAACACTGTCCCCTCTGCTTACAGGTCTTCTACAACTCCGATCCACTCTTGGATCCACCGCATCTCTTCCGGGACGATCGCCTGCAGCATATTTGTCTTCAGGCTCCATTGAACAGATAGAAGAAACCCGACGCACTTCGACACCTACGCACCCGCTTCCTGTGGGTGAGGTAAAGCTGGCACTCCGGTGCCCAAGTGTAGAGTATCATCTCCAGTGTCTGTGTTTCGAATCTTGAGTTCATAGTCCCTCCGGAAGATCCTTTTTGCAGTAACTTTGTACTTTTTACGCACCCATTGAAAACCTATGGGAGCTCGCGTGTGACTATTTGCTCTGCACACGCAACCCGTGGACCTCCTGGTCACTAACTGAAGTTAGCTCCTTGTAGGCCCAGCGATTCTAGAGGCCCTAGGCCTTTTCCCTTTTCTGTTCGTGGTACTTATACCACTATTTTAGTATATGGTTTGAGCGGCCACCAGGGCCTATCCATATAAAGTGCAACTTCTGTGTATTCTACTGTAATCTTGTTTGACGATTTGTGCTCCTGTGCTCATAAAGAGACTAGGGGTTACTTTGAGAAATAAATACATATATATTTTGAATATATATCTGTGTGGTGTCCTTTCATTGGTATAAAAGGGGGTTGCATTTGGTAAAACAGCTTGCTTAACACGTTTCACGAGTTTAGCCTCAAAGACTGCTTAGCCTACGCTACCACTAGGGCAGCTAGTCCGAAAAGGTTGACTTACAACCACACCATAAGGGTTGCTTGGCATGGTACAAGGTGGTCACTTTAACTAGTGAACATCATATACCAGGCCAACTTCTCACACACTCCTTAAGCTACCAGTGATACGCTGAAGCCAGGTACAACCACACGTGGAGGCAAGCGGGAAAATGGGCAAGATGATCAGTAAAAGGGACGGATCTGAGGGCTAATATAAGGCACTCTTCGGTGCCTGCAGGCAAAGCGACTTTGTCTATTGTATGACTCTAACAGGCATCTGAGGATAGCATAAAATGTCTGTGGGTTGGAAGAGTGGTTTAAAGGGGTGGATGGGGAGTTTGCAGGTCCAGCTGAGAGGTCTAAGAGCCACTGAGAGCATCTGCATGTGGGCTGTGGGTCTCTGATGGCTACTAGTGATGTCATGAGGGACTCTGAGGACAGCTGACAGCAAACTGAGGGGCTTTTCCAGGCAAATGGGGAGCTATGATTGTGAGGGTTTTCACCAGCATCAGGATGGCACAGCAGTGGTGGAGTGGTGTGAGGTGGTGTAACGGACTTTCAATGGCCTTGTTGTGTCACCACTTGGGCTTTCATTTCACATGTTGGCAAGTTTTTTGGAGTTGGTTGTGTTGTTGGTACACAGAGAGAAAGGCAGTGAGTGAGTGGGGTGTTGGGAGCAAACAAGGGGCCCTCATTTATGGGATTTCGACATAGGGCAGTGCAGCACGGCACCTTGCTGGGCTGCCCTACGCCAAAGTGAAGGGTCAGGAATGCACAGTTTTTATGCAATATGGTGCATTCTTGTCCTTTCCTCCTGCGCTGGTGCCATTTTGGCATCCTAGCGCCAATATAGGCACCCTTGCACCATGGTGGAAGGGTACCTCTGTTGCATGCAGGATTTATTTTGTGCAGGAATGGGACATCGTTAAGCCTCACCTCGGGAGGGGTACAGATTTGGTGTTTTCCCCAGGCTTACATGATTTTGAAAAGGAAATTCACCTTAAAAAATGTAACAAAGGCTCCGTACACTCCACCTCTTGTGGAGCTGGTGGTTCTTACAGGATCCCATTTTTTGGAAGTAGGGTAGAGTGTAGGCAGAAAAGGGGGGGCACTCTTAAGAGCAGATGTATAATTCTTTCATTCAGCCCCCCTAATGCAACGCGTGAAAGGGAGAGGGCAGGAATGCGATATATTTACCATCATACGGCGCATTCCTGTTCTTCCCTAGTGCTGGCGCACTTTTGGCTGCAAGCGCCACCATTGCGTCACGTTGCAAGGGTTCCTGCATTGCAGGCAGGATTGTTTTTGTGCAGGAAGGTACATCTTCATTTTGTGCAGGAAGGTACACCTTCCTGCAAAAAAACAATCCTGAGAGGCATTTTCCTCTTTCTATATGTGCTGCAGAATGAAAATAAATGAGGAGAAATAAAGATTTCCCTTTGTTACATCTCACCTGTGGAGGCGTAGCATTTTGACGTATTCCAAAGTCTAGCACTAATGGTAAATCTTGGAATGCACCAAAATCCATGGGTGGATGCTTGGTAACACCCGCACATCCTCCTGTGGAACGCCTCTCTGCGTCAGAGTTACGCAAGGCAGCAATTTGCGCTGCTTTTTATTACTATAAATTTATCAAGCCATGAAGGGCCACACAAGGTGGCCTTGCGTGGCTTGATAAATCTCACTTAGGTTTTGCGTGGCAGAAGGCCAACAAAAAACCTAGATATATCTGGCCCTTACTGTAATTCTATTTTTGTTATTCTTCCTTACGTGCCGTGCCCAAAAGAAGGTATGACAAAGGCACAGAAGTGCAGGGAAAAGGTGATGACAAAGACTGAATACCGGTTCACTTTCATCCCACTTGACATTTCAAGCACAAAGGTTTCGGGATTGACCCGAGCTGCCTGCTCTCTCTGGACTCTCAAAAGCCACTGAGAAAGCTGCGGAGTCCCCTTTTCCATCTTGAAATTCTCACCTCAGGAAGGAAAGAGTGAAGCATAGAAGAGCATAACAATAAGTAAAGCACAGATCCCTTTGAAGAAAACTGGGTCCCCAGCTTCACAGCTATCTTAGCTGACCGTAGAGGATTTATTCAAAATGTCCTTGTCACCTGTGTGCCCAGGTGGTCAGAGCCAGGAAATCACATTTGGCTGCCAGTAACTTGGAGGAAATTAATGTCATCGTCTACGAATGGTTTCAATCCAGATGTCTCAGCCAGGGGCATAACACTAGGCCTGGGCGGTAAATTTCGTTCCGTTCGCGGAATTTGCGGAATTTGGGTAATTTCGCGGTCCGCGGAGATCGCAAAATTGCCCAAAAATCTGCGTTTCGCGACCTCGCGAAATTTTTTGCTTGTTCGCGTTCTCAATATGCGTGTTCGCGAGATATTTCACCCCGAGCACGCAAACAGCGATCGCGAACAGGCAACAAGTATCGCGAACAAGCAATTCCGCGTGTTCGCGGAATTTCTGCATGTTCGCGGAGATTTTTTACCGTTTCGCGGAGATTTGCGTAACGCGATTACGCAAATTCCGCCCACCCCTACATAACACACAGCACTGGAGCCCCCACCGTGCAGGGGAGGGCCCACTCATCTATATATAAAGGGGGCTCCCTCAGCCTCTCAGCCTTAGCGGGTGTGCATTGTGAGGGGCCCACCTACTGATACTTGCAGGGGGACCCCTAAGGTTTCCTTACGCCGATGGGCTCAGCATTGGATTTGTTGCCACTGACAATGGCAGAAATGTTGTCAAAGCCACGACTGACGTAGGACACTTTAGAGTTAACCCCATAGGCCAGGTCTTCTTTTAAATAGGAAGCAGCAGTCAACCACATACCGGTCACCCATCACTGGAATTGAACTCATTTCAGTCATTTTTTCAAAACCCGGAAGCAGATAAAGATCATTCAGCGTGTTAATAGAGCGCCTCTAAAAGCCCTGACACAGGGCTAAATATAGGTCCATCAACGATGCCATGCTGCAAAGGAGAAGGGTTGCAACCGCCAAAGCCATGAGGATGGAGAGAGGTGTATGTGGACCTACAGAATGCCTGATCTAAATACTAGCGCCTCCTGAGATTTGGATACATGAAGTCAGCAAGGAGGACAGTACCATGATGAAAGCGGCCCTGCTGGTGCACATGGTTTAGGAACATTTGCAAAAGGTGGAACAAGCATTTTCCATGTCAGCGAAGGAGCAGCTGCTCTGGGCAACAGTGAATCTTTCGCATGAAACTAAATCAAAGGCTGCAAAAAGAGATTGTCTCCTCCAAAGAGTACATCTGTCGCTCTGTACTGGGCCCAGGGTGCAAAACGGTTTTGGCCACATTCAATCCTTTTTCCACAGTGGGTATTTCATTTTACAAGAATTGGGTCATCACATAAGCGGGCGACCTAGAAGATGAACAATTGCAAATTGGAGGCCATAGCAGGACTGAAGTGCTGCCCTCAACCTCCGGAAAGTACTGAATTAACCCCTTCAGTGCCCGCCCCTTTCCCCGCCCTATGCCGGCCGTTGTATTAGCGGGCGGGGTTTATGACGAGCTGGTCTCGTCATGGGCACAGCGCAACCGTGGCCCATGACGAGACCAGCTCGTCATGGGCATTGAAGAGGTTAAGAAGAAAGTTGCAAGTGAAGTAGCAGCACCTACTAGTGGTCACACCGTTGTCTGCTACTAAACCTACAGATCAACAGCTTCACTTTTAGCTCCTGCATTGGGTTGCTCTACGGCTATAGTAGGATTTAAATCCGGTGCAGGCAACACAGAGACAAGTGTCACCAACAATGACACTTAAGAAGATGGTCAGGACTGTTTGGATGACCCAACAGAGGTCAACTTGGATCACGACCCATTCACCTATGGCATTGGAAGAAGAAACAGAGTCTGGGGCTTATCAGGTGGCCAATAAAATATTGTCCTGTAGCCAGTGTATCATCTGAGCCTTCGGTGCAACTGTGGCAGTTGTTACAGTGAGAAAGACCAGTCTCTCTCCTCATGACATGGAGACACTAGCAATGATTAAAATACATAAACCTTTTCAAGAAGGGTGGATTATTGATAGTAATGCCGGCTAGTGGAGCGAGTGGCAAATCCTAAGTGGTGGTCAACCTGTGGTGAAAATAATAATGGCTGGCACAGCTCAACTTTTCCATTGTTAGGAGGATCAGCCCTTCGGGCACTTGCTGCTACGGGTCTTGGAGTCCATAGTACTAGATTGGCCCTTAGCTAGTTCTATGCTAGGTAATGCTCTGCACACCATGTTTATGTTGACCCTTAAATATTGTAATTTTCTTTTCTCCCCCTACAGAATCTCTTTTCTGAATAGATGTGGCACCTCCATGGTCCTCCTCGGTGGGTCCTCATGGATCCAAGATGGACAATGCCTGCAGAATGCGTTTGCACCATTTCTATTTGGTTCAATTTTTCTTAACTTTTATAATAATTATTTTCTAACTGTGTCTCGTTGAGATTTTTAATTGCAGTCCAGATAGCTATCACTCGCTTGGGGGTCGTTGGCTGCTAAAGGGCGAGTAGATTAACTTTATATTCTTTTCATGGCTGGTGTGTCATGCTAATGGGTTTGCTGAATGCTGTGCTTAGCTCTCTAAAGTTTCGCATAATTCTCTCGACCCGTCCAATCATTGACATCCTAACACTCTTCACCACGTTGTGAGATCCATGGTGGTGTCTTCCACTTCCAGAATTAACAGATCTCACACTTGGCGCGGGGGTGTTTTCTGCAAGCAAAATTAAACTCTTACAGGGGAGGTTACAAAACAAAGTGCAAATTTGCCAGAAAGGGATATCGGAGAATCATGCAGAGAATACATTCTTAACAACGGTGGGCCCATAACAGGCAGTGTGCACTTTTCCACACAATCTACTCCCTGCTGTGAATCAATCCATCTGATACTTCTACCAAAGCTAACCTCCTTCTAGGACTTGCATTTTCATGATGTTATTTTTACTTTCGTAAATGTCTCTTCCTAACTCTGCAGTGATTTATGCTGGTCTTTGTTTTGGATTTTGCACTCACACATATTTTGTTTCATGTTGCACAGTAGGAAGCCTTCTTTCCCAGTTTGCCCGCTCAGTTCTGAATAGGAACAACCTTGTTTCGCCTGTAGATCCTCCTCTGTTTAGGTTTGCTAAGGCTCGAGCAGTTACTCCCTTTGGGAACCCCCTGCATCAAAATCAAGTCTTGGGAAGGTTGCTTCTCAGGCAAGAGCTGGAAGGATCCAGAGGTGGGCTTCGGGGCTGGACGTGACGTCACAATGTGCGTCATATAAACACATCTTCTTTATTCCACTGGTATTTATAAGCAGCATTCCTCCCTGGTGCTGAGCAGGTGCAGAGGATAGGGGAGTGACCGGCGGGAGGGTGGGTGCTCTCAGGTAGCATCACGTGAAGCCATGAAGGGTTGAGGTAAAGGCATTGCACAGCTGTTCTCCAACACTGATTGCAGGAGGATGGACCAGAGGCCTGAATTGGGTGGAGCCGGGTGGTAAGGATGCTCAAGTCGAGTAGAGAATAGAATAGTGACTGGATGATGCAGGTTGACACATGGAAAATTTCTTGTGATGGGCCAGGTTTGGGGCTCAGCATCCCTTCTGATGGTATGCCGGTGGAGCAGACTTGTTTTGGGATGTTACAGGGAAAAGTCAGATTAAAGACCCAGTTATTAATAATCATAATAATTATAATAATAATAATAATCATATTAATAATAATAATAAGACATTTGAAAGAACTCATAAGTAGGAAAAAATAAACTTTTTGTTTTTACAAACAATAAGCCCACTCACTCCTCCAACATCAAAATCACCCCTCTTCCTAATTGCCTCAAAAATCCACACAACTGAACTATACTAAACTAATCTATCACTTCCCTAGCTTTTACCAGCAAGAAATCAGGAAAAGTTATGGTATGTTATGTTAGCTGCATTTGTAAAGCGCTGCTTATCTCCCAAAAGGGTATCCAGGCGCTGGACCAGGTATATAGGTGCGTGTTTCGTGGTTCATGCAGTTAAGTGCAGAGCCAGGTCTTCAAACTCTTGTGGAAGTCAAGAAGCGAGGAGGCCCTGATGTGTGGAGAAGGGAGTTCCATGTTTTGGGAACGATATGGAAGAAAGCGAGTCCTCCCGTTTTGCTTTTGTGGATCCGGGGGGATGGGCGGTGTGAGAGAGAGTGATGCTGAGCGCCGGTATCTAGTGTGTTGCTGGAAGTGAAGGCAGCTGTTGAGGTATGCTGATCCTATGTTGTGCAGTGTCCTATACGCGTGTGTGTGGAGTTTGAATTGACAGCGGTTGTGCATCAGAAGCCAGTGGAGTTCGCTGAGGTGTGGCATGATGTGGGAACAGCGTGGGAGATCTAGGATGAGTCTTGATGTGGCATTCAGGGTGGTCTGAAGTCAGTAGAGGAGGTGGTCAGAGACTCCAGCATAGAGAGCCTTACTTTTTGTCTGGTCTGAACGAGGCTAGAGCGCCTGCGCTTCTGGTGTTCCTGGGTATCCAATCCATTTGAAGACTTTTCTAAGGATGCATAGCATATGAAAGTAGGAGGCGCTGACTGTGTTTACCTGTGCTGACATGTTGAGTTTGTCATCTGAGCTGATTCCCAGGTTTCTTGCATGGTGAGTGGGAGTTGGTGTAGGATCAAGCTCTGACAGCCAATTGGTGGATTCCCAGCAGGAGTTCCCGTTCCTGAAGATCAGCACTTCCGTCTTGTCAGAGTTGAGTTCGGAGCTGTTTGAAGCAATCATGCAGTCAGTGAAGTTGGCCCTGGTAGTGGTGGACTTGTTGGACATTGGTAGGATGATTTGGGTGTCGTCTGTGTAGGAGATGATGGATAGGCTCTGTGCTTTGATGTCGGCAAGGGGTGTCATGCAGTGCTAAATTTGTGCCGGATGGTTTTCGGTGCTCTGCACCGTTACTTAATTGGCAGCACCGGCTCTAGTGGTAGTCCATCAATAAGGTGGTGCGGGCTTTTTTAGGTCTCGTCTGACCCAGTGCATGCGCTGGTCTGGTGAGACTTTTTGTGAGGGCTCAAAAAAGTGCTACCATGGCCAGCCTAGAGCTACAGTGCATATGCGTGGGCGCGCGCGCCGCGCTTGATCGTGATCACTTTTGCGGCCGCACGGCCGCTTTGATGTTTGATCGCGATCACTTTCACTTTCGCGTCTGCACGGCCACTTTGATGTTCTCCGTGAGCCAATGCTTGTTTTTTTCTGTTTATTACTTCTATGGGGCCGATTCCAGCCGCAAAACGAACCGACCGACACGGATCCGGACCGAACACCGACCGACACGGACCAGCGGCGTACGACCTGTGCAGTACGATGCAACGCGTGTGAATTACAACCGACACGTACGGAATACAAGCCGTACGACCGAGCCGTAGGGAAAATAGTGATCCGGCCGGAAAACCGACGCAAATATCACCGACCGACATGAACCTGGAATGAAGCCAACCGACCCATACCCGCGATGTACGATTTGCGCAGTACGATGCAATGCGTGCAAAACCAGACCGACTTGCACGGAGAACAAGCCACACGACCGACACGCACAGACAACCCGGCACACAAGCAATAGAGACTGCCGTACCAAACACAGAAGACAGGCAGCGTGAACGAGGTGGAGCAGCGTGAACAAGGTGGAGAAGCCTGCACGAGGCAACAGCAGCGTCCGTTTCCGTCACATGAACGTCTCCTTCATGCCTACAAAACACAAAGGAAAAAAGACAAAAAAAGGACCAAACAAGCAATGACAAAGCCAATAAATACCAAAAATAACATGGGACAAAGACACACCCACCACTCCAACTATATAAAGGACTACAATCACTACCATCATCCCTTGCAAACAGGAGACACAGCCAGCAGCAAACACCAGTACCCAGCAACCACAGACACACTCACAACTAACCCATCACACAACTCACACACCATCAGCTCCTCATACAAAAGCACACACACATATACCCAGCAAAACCAACACCAACCCACCATCACTTGCACCCTCACACACATATCCCTCACCACCACCACCCATCACCATGCCTCCAAAGAAGAATCCAAAGTTCACAGATAGTGAGTTAGAAGTGCTGGTAGACGAGATCATTTGTTTGGTACATTGGTCCAAAGGACCCCCATCTCACAGAAAATCAAGATGTGGGCGAGGATTGTGGACAAGGTGAACGCCCAAGCACCAGCAAGGCGCACAAAGGACGACATCCAGAACAGGTGGTATGACGTGCGCAGGAGGGTCAAGAAACTCATCGAAAAAGATCACGCCCTGAGTCAGTGCACCGGCGGAGGCCCTCCTGCCAAACCAGTCTACTTCAGGACCTGGGAGGAGAAGGTGCGGGACATCCTACCACCAGAGAGCGTCCATGGCCTAACAGACATACCAGTAGGCCTGGGCAAAATTTCCGTTCCGTTCGCGGAATTTGCGATAATTTGGCATTTCCGCGTTCCGCGGAGAGTGCGGAAATGTCAAAATTTCCGCATTCCGCAGCTTTGCGATAATTTGGTTCTTGCTCGCGCTGTAAAATAATACATTCTCGCGCGTGCGCGATCGCCTTACCTGAATCCCTGCGTTCGCCGACACGTTTTCCCGATCCAGTCGCGTTCTCCATGAGATGTTGTATTGTTTTAGCCATTTGCGCTGTCTCGCGACAGTTCGCGTCCGCAGTGACGTCATGCGTCTCGCGATCACGTCTTTTTTCTCGCGATCATGCACCGCGAGACAACTGAAAACAAGATGGCCGCGCCCGCGAGCAACCGCAGGGGTAAGTTAGCGACCCGCCACCATGCAAAAAATATCGCGAACGGGCGGGAAAAAAACTTCCGCATCTTCGCGATATTTCCGCTTGTTTGCGGAGATTTTTAACATTTTCGCGATAATTTGCGAAAGTCGCTTTCGCAAATTCCGCCCACCCCTACATACCAGAGCCTGGTGAGTGCACAAACAACATACCCAGGATTGTGTGGCAAGGGGACAGTGAAACCATGCACCGCAAGCAAAGCTACACTAACCAATAGATAATCAGCCCAAGATGTGTATGCCAGTCACACAAACACAATACCTGCCATCTCATAGTGACTGGGAACTGTGTCATGACATGCACCAACCTACAAACAAATAGAACAAGTCAGTGGCACTAAGCCAAATACACCCTGCCAGACAGTTTGACACCACAAACACAACACCTCACAGTGCAGCTGACTGTCCGGAAGGAATAGTGGGGATGCAGGTGAAGTGAGTGTAGACAAAAGCATGATGGGGCCTGTAGTCACAGATAATGCTCCCCCTCCTGAATGGCCCATCAAGACCTCTCTGAGACATGCCCACATCACAGGGAGTGGAACATGACTGACAAGATGGCTGACACCGGGTCCTGCTGTGGGGAGCACAAGGCCCTGCTAGGGCATGTGCGCAAATCAGAAGCAGGACACCACTGACTGACATCCTGAAAGACAACTTGCACGCCCTACAATGGAAGCAAGTGTCATGGTGGGAAGGAGGACTGACAGCCCTGACCATACTTACCTGCATGGGGAGACATCCCCCCTCAACACAAACTCCACACAACTCACCGGGTAGAATGCATTGACACACACCTCATTGAAATATCAGCAAAAGATACCCCGTACTGGGTGCTGCTGTGTGAAGCCCAGGGGCTCACTTGGGACTTGTAGCCAAACAAACACCAGGATTTTATTGTCAGCCATCTTGCCATTGCTGTCACACCCCCTCACAGGGAAGCAGAGTCAAGAGGAAGGAAGTATGGGCATGCTGGGAAGGGGGGTGTAGCCAAGAGTATGATGGGACTCGCAGTCACAGACAACCTACACCCACCCACATGGCCCAGAAAGATCAAACTAAACCATACTCGCCTTACAGGGAGTAGGAAGGGACTGACAAGATGTCTGACGCTGGGCTCTGTTGTGAGGAGCACAAGGCCATGCTGGGAAATGGCCAACAACAAACATCAGGACTTCACAGTCAGCCATCTTGCCATTGCTGTCACACCCCCTCACAGGGAAGCAGAGTAGAGTCAAGAGGGAGGAAGTATGGGCATGCTGGGAAGGGGGGTGTAGCCAAGAGTATGATGGGACTCGCAGTCACAGACAACCTACACCCACCCACATGGCCCAGCAAGATCAAACTGAACCATACTCGCCTCACAGGGAGTGGGAAGGGGCTGACAAGATGTCTGACGCTGGGCTCTGTTGTGAGGAGCACAAGGCCATGCTGGGAAATGGCCAACAACAAACATCAGGACTTCACAGTCAGCCATCTTGCCATTGCTGTCACACCCCCTCACAGGGAAGCAGAGTCAAGAGGGAGGAAGCATGGGCATGCTGGGAAGGGGGGTATAGCCAGTAGCATGACGGGAGTTGCAGTCACAGACATTCCACACCCACTCACATGGCCCAGCAAGCATACACTGAACCATGCTCACCTCACAGGGAGTGGGAAGGGACTGACAAGATGTCTGACACTGGGCTCTGTTGTGGGGAGCACAAGGCCCTGCTGGGAAATGGCCAACAAATATATCAAACTCTGTCCGTGACAAGCTGGAAAAAAGCAGTGCACAGGCAGGCATCTGTTCGAAAAGTAGAAAATGTCATGTTTGTGAACCAACGATGCATGTAGAAACATAACTCACATTGTGTGTCTCTTCCAAACACAGGTCGTGCTGGGCACCCAGCACCAAATGATGAGGATACCCAGTCCCAGACTCTGGTGGACACTGAGCTCTCTGGTCTGACTCTCTCACTGTCCTCTTCGGATGACGACGACCAACGTGGCCCCTCCGGTGTGAGCCATCATGCAGCACCAGCAGCATCAACATCTGCCGCCCCTGTGCCCACGCCTCCAGCAGCTGGACACCGACAGGGCACCCCCGCCAACACGGACAGACCAAGGACAATCAACACCCACAGCACAGGAACACAGGACCCCCTGGAAGCTACAGACAACACCACCAGCAACACCACCAAAGGGGTCCCAGTGTCACCTGTGCATCCTGCCGCTGGTCCTGCCCGTGTGGAGAGGGGTGCTGGGAGGGGTGGGAGGCACAGGACGAGTCTTGCAGAGGGGTCTGGACTGCATGATGACCCCCACCTGGCACGCATTGTAGATGCGTACCAGGATAGCACCGGAGGATTTGGCCAGGTAGTAGGAATCCTCAAGGACATGCAACACGAGCAGGCCGCCCACCATGCCCGCATGGAGGCCAAGTGGGGTGACATCACTGCGGTGCATCGGGACATACTACAATGCCTCCGCCAGATCAACACCAACCTGTCCACACACCCCTGTGTGCCCACAACACCTGTCGCAACACCATCTGCCAGCGCCACAGGGCGGGAGGAGGACTCTGGCGGAGAGTCCCCTGCACCGCTGAGGCCTGCACATGAGGATCTTCCCCCCCGAAGAAGAGGGGTCGCCTGAAGAAGGACATGTGAGAGGCAGATGTCCCAGCACATCCCCCAGGGCCTCTAAACCTGTTCTGGATAATGTTCTTTGTGCACAACCCGTTCACCTTGTCCAATCGCACACAACTCGACCACATGACATGGAGGGTTCATGTTGGGCCAATGTATCAGATGACTGTGGACTTTACTCTGGACATTTCATCTACCAGCACGTCCAACTCCAATGTGAACTTTGGATTCCCAAAACACTGTACAGCACCCACCATCCTGTGCACTTCCCTCACACGTGTTTGTAAATAAACTCACCAGTACACCATACTTGCCACTGTTGTGATTCCAACTTGTCATGTTCAGGGCGATGTCGATCTGCTACACAACACAGTGCAACAACAAACAAATGATGGACGGAATGCTGACAATGCAGACATTCTCCCCCAGTCAAGAGATCTGGGTTAATTCAATCGTTCTTTTGCCCACTACATAACCCCAGTTTAGACATGGCCATATGCAAATCAGTCTTGACCCTGTGCCTCATGGGAACAGTCCAGCCCAAACTGCCAAGCCATGTCTTCCCTGGACCGGAATCAAGCATCCTAGGACCGGTTTCTGGCTATCAGCCGTCATCAGCCAGGATAGCTTGACTCCAGTGGCATAGTGAGCACGGGTCCCACGTCTGGGAATACCCATCCCACTTAGGGCGAAAAGCGTTACAACAAACAAATGATGGACGGAATGCTGACAATGCAGACATTCTCCCCCAGTCAAGAGATCTGGGTTAAATCCATCGTTTTTTTGCCCACTACACCACCCCAGTTTAGACATGGCCATATGCAAATCAGTCTTGACCCTGTGCCTCATGGGAACAGTCCAGCCCGAACTGCCAAGCCATGTCTTCCCTGGACCGGAATCAAGCATCCTAGGACCGGTTTCTGGCTATCACCTGTCATCAGCCAGGATAGCTTGACTCCAGTGGCGTAGTGAGCACGGGTCCCATGTCTGGGAATACCCATCCCACTTAGGGCGAAAAGCGTTACAACAAACAAATGATGGACGGAATGCTGACAATGCAGACATTCTACCCCAGTCAAGAGATCTGGGTTAAATCCATCGTTCTTTTGCCCACTACACCACCCCAGTTTAGACATGGCCATATGCAAATCAGTCTTGACCCTGTGCCTCATGGGAACAGTCCAGCCCGAACTGCTAAGCCATGTCTTCCCTGGACCGGAATCAAGCATCCTAGGACCGGTTTCTGGCTATCAGCCGTCATCAGCCAGGATAGCTTGACTCCAGTGGCGTAGTGAGCACGGGTCCCACGTCTGGAATACCCATCCCACTTAGGGCGAAAAGCGTTCAACAAACAAATGATGGACAGAATGCTGACAATGCAGACATTCTCCCCCAGTCAAGAGATCTGGGTTAAATCCATCGTTCTTTTGCCCACTACACCACCCCAGTTTAGACATGGCCATATGCAAATCAGTCTTGACCCTGTGCCTCATGGGAACAGTCCAGCCCGAACTGCCAAGCAATGTCTTCCCTGGACCGGAATCAAGCATCCTAGGAGCGGTTTCTGGCTATCAGCCGTCATCAGCCAGGATAGCTTGACTCCAGTGGCGTAGTGAGCACGGGTCCCACGTCTGGGAATACCCATCCCACTTAGGGCGAAAAGCGTTACAACAAACAAATGATGGATGGAATGCTGACAATGCAGACCTTCTCCCCCAGTCAAGAGTTCTGGGTTAAATCCATCGTTCTTTTGCCCACTACACCACCCCAGTTACACAACACAGTGCATGCCAAATACTGCATTAATGTGACCAACGTAAGGTGAGTCATGGGGATGTGACACATGTGAGGGAGACACACCACTATGGCAACACAAAACATACTCACCATGGCCATGTTACTCATCACACACAATGATGTTGACCTGAAACACATTGGCATGCACAGACACAACACCAAGCCCAGTCAGTGGTAACAAGTCCACAGGTGAGGTAAGCAGATGTCACGCAGATGTGGGAAGACAGACAGCGCACATAACAAAGCGTAGCACAGGTTCATTACACATCAGCAACACGTTTATTCCACACTAGTTGCATGGTGATTCTACGTAACAGTGGACACACGCTCCCAATGTGTTGGAGAATGGAAGTCCAGGGATGTGTGGTACATCAGTTGATGGGAATTGTCAACTTCCACACTGGTGTTGGCTTCTGGGTGTTGGGGGTCAGAGTTGACCACACAACAGGCAAAGTACCCTGGGAAGGACAGACAAGATACAGTCAAAAGCACAGAAGAACAGGAGAGAAATGCAATACACATGCACAAAACATGTTGCAAGACACCTACATTAACACTAGTTAGCAGTGCTACCCTATTGTGGAGTACACACCACCTGAATGGACACATCACAGCACGCATCCAGTCAAGTGGCACACAGACACACTCAGACAGCAACAGAGCTGGCACAACACATTCCAGGCTACCTCCATAGATTCACATAACAACTCTGGAAACTCACATTCAGGTGAAGAAGTTGTTGATGAGCTGGGGGCGGACGTCACCATCATCTTCATCATCACTGCCATCTTGGCCCAGGCCAGGATCCTCCACAGGTGCTGGACGTTGGTCGTCGTCATCGTCATCCTGGATGAGAGGCACCTCCTTCCACACCGTCATGTTGTGTAGCATGCAGCAGACAAGGATTATTTTGCACACCTTTGCAGGCTCATATGGGAGGGCCCCTCCGGTCTTGTCCAGGCAGCGAAAGCGGCTTTTCAGGAGGCCGAATGTCCGCTCAATCACCCTCCTGCTCCGACCATGTGCCTCATTGTAGCGCAGCTCGGCTGGTGTCAGAGGGTTCCTGAGGGGTGTCAGCAACCACGGCATGTTGGGGTATCCGGAGTCACCTACACACACAAAAATGAACAAGTAGCTGAGTTTTGTCGGAGTGCGGGATACAACATTGACAAACACACACAATGAGAAACAGTCAGTACACACCGACAAGCCAGGCATGCTGAGCTGGCATCTGTGACATCAGCGTTGCAATGGGACGACTCCTCATAATGTAGGCATCGTGTGCAGAACCAGGGAACCGTGCACACACATGTGTGATCGACATGTTAGCAAGACAGACCACTAGAGCATTGATCGAATAGTAGTGCTTCCTGTTCCGGTATGCCTGCTCATGTGCCTGTGGTGGTATCAGGGCCACATGTGTCCCATCAATAGATCCGATGACGTTCGGCATCCTCCCCAGTGTATAAAAGGCATCCTTTATATCAGGGAGTTCAGCTGGGCTCGGGAACTTGATATACAGGTCGAGGAAGTGCAACATCCCCTCCAAGACATCGCGTAGCACCCGACTAAACATCGTTTGCAACATACCACCAGCAGTAGCCACAGTGTACTGGAAGGTACCAGTAGCAAAGAAGTGCAGGGCTGCCATCACCTTCACCTCTGGGGCCAGTGCTGTAGGGTATGTCCAGCCAGGCAGCAGATGTGGCACCAACTGCTCCGCCAACTCCGCAATCAGTGGCCTGGTGAAGCGATACCGTCTGATGCAGTCGCGTTCCTGCATGGTTGCAAGGTCTGGGAATGGACGATGGACAGCTGGTGCCCTGCAGTACAGAGATGCACAAAGAAAGATTGTCAGTACATCCCCCCATGTGGCCATGACCACGATCACTATCACATGCTAGTTCATGACATTACACAATGTACTGAGGTGTGTGCTGATGGTCATGGACACATATGTCACCTACAAGACCACCATCTCAATTCCACATATGCACATGAGTCCCATGTAGTGCAATGGCCAATCATCTGGCGGTGTCACCCAACCTATGTTCCACTGCAACGTTCCAAAAACATACCACAGTGACAATTGAGGCCTCATGTCTCCCAGGCATCACAGATCTTTGCCATGCAGAAACCCAGGCTCCCTGTATTGCCACATCAACACAGCAATGGACATGGCGTAGCACGTACACACCACAAGGCAAGCGTAAGTCCCACAGGTAGTGGCCACTGTTGTTCCTGCCGGCCCTATATGTACGTCTCTTAGACACACACCCCATCAAGGTTGATGCATATACCACATGGATGTGGAGACTGTCACCCATTGGTAACATTTGATCAGACACATCTGAAACACAACATGCACACAGACTGTCACGTACATGCCATCACCCCTCAGGGTGTATGTGACCTGTCCTAAACATATCCAACCTGACACTGTGTCCATGACTCATGCTCATTACTGTCCAATTGCACATCACAGTGGTAATGTGCACAACATACAAAGGATTCTGCCCCCATGTACACGTGCACAGCCTGGGAGTGGCTGGGAGTGGCTGCACAAAGTGCCAGCCAAAAAAACAGATGTGGCCCCCCAAACACCCAGGGAATGCAGCCTTACATGCCATGGGACACTGTGTGGCCAATGCTGTTGTGTGGTAGGTGTGCACAGGTGTCCTTGGCCAGTATCTGTGTGTTGTATCCGTATAATAGTCACACTAATGAGGTCCGACGTGGGTGACAATGCGTACGCATTGCACGGGTCATGTACGAGCCGTGCGTACGCTTTGTCATTGAATGCAATGAGGTCCGACGCGGGTGACAATGTGTACACATTGCACGGGTCATGTCCGAGCCGTGCGTACGCTTTGTCATTGAATGCAATGAGGTCCGACGCGGGTGACAATGCGTACCCACTCCTTCCAAAGTACAGAAAGCTCTATGGGAAACCAGGGGAGCAAGTGAGTGTGCAGTCCACTGCCTTCCTCATTATGCATGTTGCCTGACTGGCAGTACTAGCAGTGTGTTCACCAGTGGCAAGCATTCTCAATGACTGCTTTCATCCCCCAGAGTGTGTAGGTACATGCAATGAATAGTTTTCCTGCTGCTAAAGTGCATTATTGCAAGCTTAAACTATCCAGGCATTGTTAACATGTCAGACATGCATGTGCTTTTGCAATCCCCATGGTTGCACTACCTGTGTAATTTATTTCCCTTTGTGATGATGACATGTCTATCCAAATGTGTGCTGCAGCAATCTGGGACATGTGTGTTAATGTACTTTTCACTTTGTCCTCCTCACAGGTTGATGCCCACCAGAAGCAGGAGATCTGGCTGACCATCGCCCGGGCTGTTCGTTCTGTGGGGGTCTACAAGCGCCGGATCCGCAACTGCCAGAAGAGGTGGCAGGACCTTCGGGGCTAGACCCGGAGGATAGCTAGAGTCCAACTGAAGCTGTCACCTCCACGCAGGAGGGGTGGACACCGGACCCTGACTCCCCACATGCTCCGTATCCTGACAGTGGTCTTCCCGGACCTGGATAGGCAGCTGAAGGCCAGACAGCAGCAGGAAGGGGGTGAGTCCATGTCTGATCTGTGTACTATGTCTGACATGCAAATAGCAGTCTTTTGTCCTGGTCACACTTCCACATTACGTAGGTCTTGTAGTCCCAAACTCAGGTCCCTCATTTGTGTGATGCACCCTCCTCATCTGTTCCACAGGTGTGGCTCCTCCAGTCTGTTGCTTGTGTCCCTAGGGCACTGTGTCCCTGCAGTCAGCTATGCTTCAGGTACCTGTCAGTATCAGTTCCCGTGAATCTGTTGTGTGTTTCATGGGTGGGTCAATTGTTTACACAATGCCTGAGATCTGACATGTGATCTGTGTGTGCCCTTGAGATGTGTACCAATTGCTGGTCTGACTCTGAACATGTGGTTGGGGTATTCCAAACAAACCCATGCAGCAGGGGACTCCAATTTTTGGGCCTCAGGAGTATATATATCAAGTATGTCACACTTGGTTAGCCACCTGACTACTGTCCAGGCCCAAACACTGTTTCACTTAGTCCTGGCCAGTCATGCCCCCTCAAGGGCATTTAGAAACACTCTGTAATCCCACTCCTGTGTATAAAATTGCAGGTTGTGCTTAGTGACATGTGCCCTCAGGTGTCTGCCTCTGTGTCATTAGGGTGTGGCTTGTTGCTACGTACAACTGGAGTGTCCATGATTCAGAGGGTCAGCATGACATCTGCGATGTGACTGTGAGAGACAAGACCTGTGTGACATATAGGTGTGTGATCATCTGACAGCGCACAATGGTGTATGCAACTGTGTCCTTCATGCAGCAGGGTTACATGCATGGCAGACTGTGATGTGTTAATGTACAGGGAGTTGTGTTTGCTGAGACTCATATGAATGATTTGCATGATGTGGGGTCTTCTGGGTCCTGGATATGTTGTTTGCATGGGATGGGCAAGTGCGCCGGTCATCTGCAGAGTTAGCTTTACCCCTGAGCTAGGATTGTGAGTCAGTGCATATTGTTGTTGTCTGGATGCCCTGCCCCTGTGACAGGAGACAGTGTTGACTGACTTTCAGGGCATCCAGTGCCATGGCATTTAACTTGCTATGAGTGAGCCTGCATTGTGTTCAAGTGTGCACCATGCACCCCATTGTGGCATTGCCCATCAGGACATGAGTACATCATGGTGTGTGTTGCTGGCATGCATTACAAGCATGTGAAATGAGTCTTTGCCCATCCCTTCATCCGGACACCTGTACTGAGTCAGTAGCAAGAGATGTGCTGTGTGTATAGTGACATACTCCTAAATGTTCATGTGCATGTACAACTAATGTGTGGGTGGTGCATGTTGGCACATTGGGGTGTCAGCATCCAACATGCAACGGACATATGTGTGCAAGTCAAGGAGGGATATGTGTGCCATGGTTGAAGTTGAGAATGACAATTGTCTTATCGTAAACAGTGTTGTCACTTTGAGCTGTGTTCAGCTGATGATGCCAGGGCTTGCCCTGTTATGTGATGTACTCACTGTGGTGTGTGCAGTCGGTGCAGGTGACTGATGTTGTTCTCTTACTTCCTATTCCTATCCAGATAAATCCACGGCCACAGGAGGGGACAGCTCCACGGACCAGGAGGAGCCACAGAGCCTTACAGGGACAGAAGGAGAGGAGTCGGGTGGACCCACTGGCACGGAGGGCGAGTGGAGCCACACAGAGGAGTCGTCAGCACCATTCCCCCCAGCTGAGGGCCACAGCAGCTCTGAGGATGACTCCCTTGTGGAGGCGGGTGTCAGCAGCCACCAAACCCGAGGTAGTGAGGCTGTCCCCGCCCCTGCCACCTCCCTCCCATCAGCTCCCATCGCAGAGGTCCCTGTGGGCTTCCGTGTTCGTGAGCATGTCTCCTTTGTGCAGGGCACCGCACCCCCTGCCCCTGTGTCCCCTGCTGCCCTGAGTGAGGAGTCTGTGGACTTACTTCGACAGATCCATGTAGGGCAGACGTCGATGCTGAAGGTCCTCTATGCACACACAGGTCTATTGACACAACTGGTGTCATTCATGGAGGCCATTTCCTCGGGCATGTCTGCCCTACCGATGACCAATCAGTCCGTGGCCTCCTCCCTGACGGCAGCAGTGTCCCTCCTCCAACAGTTCCTCACCCCTCCTACCCCTGCACCACCCACGATTCCTAGCACCCTACCTGTCCCAAGCACAGGAACTCCCAAACCAAGGTCTAGACGTGCACACAAGCAAGCGCAGGGGACTGATTCCACACTCACAGGGGCTGGTTTGCTGACACACACACAGTCATCCACAACCACTCCACAGTCCTCCGAGACCTCTCCCTCCCAGCCCCCTTCCCTTGCCTCACCTGCAACCCCATCCCCCCAGAAGCTCTTCCTCTGTGACCTTGGCCTCTTCCCCACTGACCCTGCAGATCCTGATTACAAGGGGAAGAGGAAGTCCCCACACACAGAAGGGAGTGCCCCTCACACCCGGACACCCTCCCCCAGGTGCAGTCAGACCGAGACCCCCACCCGCAAGTCACCCCGGCGCCAGAAGAGCAAGACCCCCCCCCCCCCGCCACCACGCAGCTCTAAGGCAAAGTCTCCGTTTTCCATCCCCCAGGCCACCACTCCAGAGGTTCCCCCACCACTCCCTGCCCTGGGTTCCCTCACCCACAGATACACCATCCCCAAAATGCTAAGGCCATCCCCCTCCTAGCACTTGCTCCTCCACACCTGGTCAGACAGTTAGTGCCCCTGATGTGGGGACCGTGTCCCCCCCCTGCCCTGCCGACCTAACCTGTCCCCCATTCCGCTCCCATGGATATAGGCACTGCTTTGGAGTCCACGACCACCCCGTCTGACTTGGGCACTGCAGTGGTGAGCCAATCCACTCCATCTGACCTGCCCACTGGAGTTGTGCCGGCACCCCCACCATCTGACTTGTGCCCCACAGTTGTGATTTCACCCACCACTTCAGTCATCTCCACTGCAGTTGCAAAGTGTCTCGCCTGCATCCACCACCTCTTCACTGCCTCCTTCTGCTGCGCCCTGATCCTGTCCCTGCGGTGCCTGGCCTGCCCCCATGTATGCCCCTCCGAGGGGATGACCCCGATCCTTAGCAATGCAGGCAAGCAAGGTGTGACAGTTGTCACTCTAGTTCACTCCTTGGCATTTGGACATGGACTGGCCATTGGCCTTTTGTTTGAACGGCCGTTTAACTTTTAAAATGCTGGGAAGTTGATTTAGCTGTATATCATGTTGAGGTTGTTTTAGATGCCCTTACACCTGTAATGCTTGGTTTACAATGTTGAATACTGATGTGTTGATGTGAGGTACTCCCTGTGGTCCATGAGATATGTATCCTATCCTGGTGGGTATCCATGTCATCCTTTGCAGCTACCTGGGTGTGTCTGGATCAACCATTTGTGTACATCTCTCTGTGAGCATTTAATTGCCATGGTCACATCTGTGGCTTGCACCCCTGCACATATGATGTGCTTCCCATTGTCCAATTTGTCCCTTCCACATACTTCGTGCGCATCAACACTGGACCTACAGGTGTGGGCATCATTGTAATAGGAGCAACTGGGTCCTCTGTGCAACTTGCTGTACATATGTATTGAGTTTGTGCAGATGACTTATGGGAGACTCCCGTACCCAGGCTGTTGTGACCAGAGCCTTCATTGTGCGGTAACTGATGGCTGACTGACCAAGTGTTCTGCAGACATGAGTGGGACTTGCGGTGAATATGTTTGGCACAGCTAGGCTCCCACAGGAGTTGTGTCCCCTCAAGTTAGTGTGTTGTCCAGTGACATGGCCTGGGCCCATGGTGTGTATTGTATGTGCATGTGTGTGTGTCCACATCCCTGTTCATACACAGTGTTCCCTTGATATGTTCGTGTTGTTGATGCTTGCTGAGTGGTACTGGGTTAATCCCACTACTTTTCCAATGGGCTACCAGATGTGTGGGTGCATGACTCACTCCTGTTAATTGGTGTATCATCATTGTGATTTGTCAGTTCTGAGTGTTGATGATGTTGTCAGACACAGATGGGACACAGTGAGGGTTCCTCAAGGCACTTTTTTGTTCGCAATATCATGTAGCTGTCCCTAGGTGGTAGTTTTCAGTGATTGAGACATTTGTATGTGTGTGTGACTGCTCCCACTTGCCGGGTTCACGGCAGCGATGCTGGCAGGTGTCAGCATGGGTGCCTTGTGTTCCTCCTTGGCATCTGCATAGTCCTGGGACTGTGGCAGGGATTCTGAAGGTTACGTGAGCTTTGAGGTCATGGCCATGTACCGCATACTGTGCAGTATGTCTGTCATTCCCCAGGGTTGTGAACTGTCCTTGTGTGATGTGTCTGTGCTCCTAAGTTCCTCCCAACATTCCTGTGTTTGTCATGGGTGCATGTGCAATGTCACCTGTCCATGTGGGCTTCACAGATACACATTGTTGCAGTTCAGGGTGTGTGGTGTTGACGGTGGACTGGTGTGAATGTTTGCATGGGTGGTCCCCTAGCTCCCATTTGTCCATGGATGATGGGCCATGCTGAGTGATTAGTGTTTGTGTATGTGTGATGCATGTTTGTGGCACAGGACACATGTCTGGGTTTCCCAGTTTGTACGACATCTGCCTTTGTCATCACAGTGGAGGTGTCATGCATGCGTGTGTCACCCCAATGTCTGGTCCCTGGGGGTAGTGGTGTTGTGTGTCAGTCTCTTGCTGTGTTCGTTGGTGTTGATTCCAGCTTGTGTCACATGTGTCTGTTGTGCTCCCTCTCATCTCCCAACGCCTGATTGCCCACTGAGGGTGTTCCAATGATGGTTTATTTTTGTGTGCCACTGTGTCCACATCTGTGTCACTGTGGTTCAGTCCCCCTCATGTGTTGTGTACTTGCCTGAGGATACTGAGACACAAACACACACACATGCTGTGTCAGATGTGCAGTGTGAGTTTGCCTGTTTGTGTTTGTGCATCTGCACCAGTGCATTGGTATTGCTGTTGTGGGCCTTTGTCTGGATGCTGTTTCTGTGATTTTCCCTGCTGTCCCTGTGAGTCATATCACATCATTGTGCACATTCATCCTGGTTGTTAGGTGCCATTGCTGGTATGGAATGTGAGTTTGGGATCTGACACCTACAGTCTGCACATGTTGTTTTGATTGGTGTGTCTATTTTCGAGATGTGTGCATGCTTGGTGATGGTCACTTCTGCTGTTGTGTCATTGTACGCTGTGTGCATTGTCAGCCCCCATGTGTGGTGCTTGTTTGCACATGGCCGAGAGTGTTATGTTTTCACAGCACTGTTGGCCTCACCACATCTCTGTGTGTATGGGACACAACCACTATTTTCCCCCAGAAGTGTTTGATGTGTTGGGAGCAGGGATCATACATGCTGTTAGTTATTTGCAGCTTTGACCATAATGACACTTACCTTTTGGTCACTGTGATGAGGGGGGTTTGGTCCCCATCACCACAATGCTCCACATCTGCTGCATTTTGTGAGCCCCCACTTGACTTCTGTTCTACACAGTGAGGGGGTGTTCTTTTTACATTGCCACAGTGCTATGGTGATGCTTGCCTTGTGTATGTCACACTCATGTGTTGGTCACACATGTGCTGTTACTTACATTGTATGCTCGTAGCCATAATCACTGTTGTGGGCATTTGTCACAGACTACACACTGTTGACATGATGTTAGGGGGGATGTATTTTGCGGACATACCTTATGTTTGAGTATGCTGGATGTGTTGCGCACCACCCATCCTATGGGTGGGGGTGGCAGGGGTGATGGGCAACATAAGCCCTATGGCTGGGGGTGGCAGGGGTGATGGGCAACATCAGCCATATGGGTGGGGGTGGCAGGGGTGATGGACCACAGGTCCCCTATTGGTGGGGGTGGCTGTAGTGAAGGGCAACATGAGCCCTATGGCTGGGGGTGGCAGTAGTGATGGACAACATGAGACCTATGGGTGGGGGTGGCTGTACTGATGGGCAACATAAGCCCTATGGCTGGGGGTGGCAGTAGTGATGGGCAAAATGAGACCTATGGGTGGGGGAGGCAGGGGTGATGGGCAACATAAGCCATGTGGGTGGGGGTGGCAGGGGTGATGGGCAACAGGTCCCCTGTGAGTGGGGGAGCAGGGGTGATGGGCAACATCAGCCATATGGGTGGGGTGGCAGGGGTGATGGGCAACAGGTCCCCTATGGGTGGGGGTGGCTGTAGTGATGGGCAACATAAGCCCTATGGCTGGGGTGGCAGTGGTGCTCGCCATGCAACCCCTATGGTGGGCTGTTGTTAGTGGCCAGGATGTGGATCCCCTGTGTGTATGTGCCATTTTGCAGGTACGTGTCATTTGTTTATGTGGTAGGTGTCTGACTTACCATTTGCGCCGTCCGCGTCGGTTCCTGAGCCGGTCATAGATGTAGAGTACTGGTATGACCTGCGCGATGGGAATCATGATGTGTTCATGTCGTACATGCTGCTTGTTGCTCCATCTCATACCTGCAGAAAGCTGGTCCGTCTCGTAGCCGTGTATTGAGTTGTGGCGCGAATCGAAGCTGATATGCTTGTTTTCCGGATGCTGTGACGTGCCGTATGTGGTGACCCATCTGGCGCGTAGGAAGTACGCATCGTACTTGTCATGCCGGAAACTGCTATGGATACTGCTTCCGGGTGACTCGGTGCAGCGTTAGGAGTTCCGGCACGGATGGAGAATGGAGCTTGAATCACAGCCTACGTGTCGGTCGTGTTTTTGGCACTTATGCGCATCGTACTTACTCTACAGGACGGACCGGCTCCGGGTACGTGTCGGTCGCACGGTAAGGCTACGGACAGCTGTCCAACCGGCTATCGGAATCGGCCCCTATGTAGTAATGGTGGCACCCGTGCTTTAGCTTAAACATCTTAGGCTAAAGTCGGGTGCTGAGATTGCTTCAAAAGTAAAGAAATGGATAATTCTTTACTTTTGAAGCAATCTGAGCACCCGACTTGATCTTAAGATGTTTAAGCTAAAGCACGGGTGCCGCCATTACTACAGAGCAGCAATAAACAGAAACAAGCATTGGCATAGCCAATAGGTCTCGCTTTTGGGACCTTATAAGTATTTAGTTATGCAACTGTTGCATGGCTAAACACTTATAAGGTTCCAAAAGCGAGACCTATTGGCTATGCCAATGCTTGTTTAATTTTGAGATGAGTACAATAACTGTGTTAATTAAGCAACATACATTGAAAATGAATAATACCAGCCTCTCATGCCATTATTATATCTTGATGTGGCCTGAAATAGTCTGAATTCTCACTCTTGTAGGAGTGCGATGGTTCGGTGTTATGTTAGTACTGCTGCTGGGACGGGAATAGGTGGTGCCGGCTGCAGTGGCCATCTGAGGAGGGCCCTAGCACTTCATATTTAACATATTCAGCACTGGTGTCATGTAGATGTTGAACTGGGTTGGGCTGAGAGATGAACTTTGGTGGACTCGGCAGATCAAGTCCCTGGGCTCCGATATGTACGGTGGGAGTCTGACTCTTTGTGTTCCGCCTGTGAAGAAGGAGTATATACAATGCTGTGTGAAAAAGAAAAGAAGAAAAACAGGCAGAAGAGGGAAATAATAAACAAGCATTGGCATAACCAATAGGTCTCGCCTTTGGGACCTTATAAGTGTTCAGCCATGCAACAGTTGCATAACTAAATACTTATAAGGTCCCAAAAGCGAGACCTATTGGCTATGGAAAGCGGCCGTGCGGCCGTGAAAGTAAAAGTGATCGCGATCAAACATCAAAGCTGCCGTGCGGCCGCTAAAGTGAAAGTAATCGCGGTAAAGAAAGTGAAAGTAATCACGGTAAAGCACGGTGCGCGCGCCCGCGCACATGCACTGTAGCTGTAGGCTGGCCTGGTAGCACTTTTTGGAGCCCTCTCAATAAGTCTCGCCAGACCAGCGCATGCGCTGGGTCAGGCGAGACCTAAAAAGACAAGGGTGCAAAAAGGAGACAAAAATGAAAAGAAAGTTGAAAAATAAGTGGGATGGGAAGGAATGGTCTGGATAGGTCTGGATGGCCTAGAGAGGACACCTAGGCGGGAACAGGCTACAGTGAGAATCCATTTCTTGATGAAAAGGCCACGTACATGCATCGAGTGTTGTTCTGTTCCTACTAGTTTTTTTAACATGAAATGCATCTTCGTATCTTTTTTGCACAAGAGGCGGAGGGACGTGTACGCTTTATTTCTTATAAATTCATGTAATGTTTTCTGAGTTTCATCTAATTACCCAATCAGTACCCTTAGTTTACAACATTGCTTTCTCTTTGTGAAATAGGCCCATAGTGAGGGGAGAGGAGGTGCGCCCGTTGAAGGAATGGGGGATAGGTTAGATTAGATTATAGGTTGGGTCAGTTACACCACCAGTCAAGTTGTTATTTATTGCGACATGAAACACATTAACCATGTGCGCCACACGTACAAAGTAGGTTGTAACTACGCCCTCAAATGGGCGTGTGTTATGCCCATTCTTAACAGAATCGTACTAACAAAACTACTCACCTTCTCAAGGCGCAACTTCCACATGTAGTCAGGAACAGGGAAAGCCACTGCTTTGTATGAAAAAAAATGATTTAAGCTGGTTTTTCTTAACCCATGTGAGCATATTTCATACACTGTGTAAAATACACATTTAGAGTTAGTGGATTTGCAAAACACAGATTACACCTGGAACTATTTCTATTGTCCATTTATGATACTTGTTACTAAACTGTGTTTCTTTTCTGCAATCCCTGTGAAAAACAGGTGTAAATGGTAAACTTTCCACCATTTCAGCAGGGCGTCAACTTGAATATTTGGGTAGTGCCTGCATGAAACGCATGTACACTGTTCATTCCATGTTCACTGAACACTCCAGAGATTCACTTCTGCAAACTCACCCAAGTACAAAGCGAGCTTCAAATGTCAGGCCTTACAGGCCCTACTGGCAAAGCAGGTTGGCACCAAGGCTGCTCACAAGGCATGGTAGCATCTGCGGGCACACATGGCGCACACCGCAGGCGTTTGTGACTAGAGATGTATTTTAGGACAATTAAAGATCTGCAACTGTGGTGAACCTGCTGCATTCAGAGTAACGGGCACAGGAGAGTCCTTTGGGAAAGGGCTCAGTATTCACAAAGTTGTAGCTCATTCCTAATGTTTCCTTCCCCTATTTGCACTCCCTCCCTCCCCATAAATAAACTTCTAAAAAGGTTGAGGCGCGCAAATGTCATGTGCCACTTTACTCAGCACCCCGATGGTTTGTAGAACTTTTTCGGAAAAATAATTGGCATTTGCTGTTTTTGTTTTTTTTAACAGTAATCCTTAAACTTGCAAAAGCGGCAGCCAATCCGGGAGCAGAGGAACACAAGGGAGGGAAAATGCAACATAATCTACGTTGGTGTAGACTTCTGCGTGGTCTCCCTGGGGATTTCGTAAACTCTCTAAACTGTGCAAATGTCTGAGCCTCGATGTCTCTATCCTGTCTGTTGATTGTCTCTGAAACGCACTTGTCATGTGTGGACAGTGTGCCTGAGGGAGTAAGTTCTGCAAATATATGAATTCCTTGGACCTGTACTTACGCCGTTGTGCACCCTTCTTAAATGAAACCTGAACAGTCGGTTCCTTAACCAGGAGCACGTGAGACTTTCATCATGGAATACTTCACATATGTACCACATATGACTCTCTTTCCATGTTCAGATTCCCACCTCGAGTTAAGGGCCTTCTGGCAGCCGGCCAATCAGGGACAGCGTTCTTGTTCTTTGCTGCATGAGATGTGTGTTTGTCGGTGCAGACCTGCCCCTGCTCTGCAGCTCAACAGAGGGGGGGTTGCAGCTTTAAAGCACCCGTTTTGAAATGCCAGCATTCCCTTTTTTGTGAGGTCACTTGGTGAGGGGGGGCAGCAATGTAGGGTGGCACTTAGAGTACTCTCACCTCTTGCTCCCCGCTAAAGCCCTGGTTCACACTGTACAAAAGCATGCAGGGACTGGGCCTGCACGGAATTTCAATGATGCCAGAGGAATCAGAGTAGTTTTGGTGATCCTGAATTACTTTTTGATGCAAAATTAACAATAAAACAATTACTCCTGCTCGCGTAATTAATTGTAATTAAAACAAATTCTAAGGCGAGAACACGGTTAGTGTGAGCGGCTGCTCGCGCTGCTATTGGTGGTTTGCTGCATTTAGCTCATTTTCTCAGCACAAAATGAATCCTTGTATCTGTTTTGGACACAAGGCTACATTTTACGTTAAGAAAATAGCACTAAATGTCCGGAGTAAATTGGGCGAAAACCCTACACAAAGCGCACATTTAGCAAGCGCGAGCAGCAGCTCGGGTTCGCTGGTTTTGTTCTGTTACCTTTAGGGTTCTTTCTTAGACTAAAATGCACCCCGGCATCCATTTTGGACAGCAAAATGCATTTTTGCGTTAATAAATAGGGCTAAAGAAAGAATTACTCTTCTCCCAGAATTCTGCGGAACCTCGCAGGATACCTTCGTAATTTCTCGTGATTATGCTACAAGGGATTACACAAGTTCTGCCGACCCCTACCCGCCCAACAGGCTTGAGACCTGTCACTGCACTAACACGCAGTCTTTGCATCATTATGTTATTTTAATGAAACTGTTTCCCATTCTACAGTCTTTCTGCAATACCAACCTCCAAGGCACCTTGGAGCGACTCTGCTAAACCTCGTCTTTGTACAAAAGCAATCAATAAAATAAAATACTTATGGTGCAGGGGGCAGGGCTTTCAGTGGGATAAAAAAAAAGTGGAGGGTCCCTAAAGGGGCGTGGCCTATATAATTAAGGGCGTGGCTTACACATGTAAACGAAACTTCACATAGCGTGCCACACTACCCACACAACAGCAACCGGAGCATGACTGTTGCTCTAAGCGCTCTACAGCGAGGCCAAGGGGTCTGAACACCTTTTTGATCCAAAAAAAGTATTCACAGGCCGGCCGTTGGCTTCTGATTCTAACTTTGGGACCAGGGGCTTATTGTTTTACAAATTAAGCGCTGAGCGTGTGGAACATAAGTAGGGCTCCCGGTTTTATGGTATTTATTTTTTTGACATTTCCATCTGTATTTATCCATATTTATTTTTTGCTAATTTTATCTGTATTTATCCATATTTATGTTGTGTTTTGTGGAGAAATTAAGCTGAAATTAGTATATTTCCACATTTATTTAACCAATAAATATGCACTCATGCTTGAATGCCTGTCAGGTTTTAATGCTATGAACATCCGCAGAAGATAAATCAATGCACTTATATGAAAATATGATCAATTTCAATGTCAACCTTGTGCATATCTGCTGCTGTTAAATCCGCTTTACTAAAATTCCTTTCTTTTTTAACCCCTTACCTATCAATCCATGCAGCTATTGGCCTGGCAATCATGGCAGACAGTATTTAGAATTACTCCAAAAGCAACCCAATTTCCGTTTTTATCCACATTTAAAAATAAATACAGACAAGAAAATAAATGTTTTCTGTCTGTATTTATGTGTAAAAATCAGCAAAAACGGAAAACAGGGAGCCTTAAACATAAGTAGGCAGGACATGGATTGACAACGTTTTTTACACTCTTGTTCAGAAATCGATCAGTGTTTCTGACTACTTTTAACTTTGCAATAAGGACATGAATACAGGGACCTGTTTCAAACTCCGCTTTTAATAACTATCGGGTCTGAGACCCAGAAGGACCCGGCACACTTAAAGCCCTACCTGAGGGAAATTAGTGAAATCAGAATCCTGCAGCGGTGTTTGCACCAGTGGTGTAACATAGGCCCCAGGGGTGTGGGGGCCCCAAGCTCCTGGGGCCCCATCAGCACAGTACCCTGACCTGAGAGCTCCTGATTAAGGGGGGGGGGGGGGTCTTCCATATAACTTGCAAGGGGGACCTCAAGTTTTGTTGCCACTGGGTAGCACAAGAGAGGGGCGTCCCAGGTCCTCGCGTGTGCCACACGCAGGAGATTCCAATCGATGACATCAACACGTTGATCTTATCCAAAACATACAGAAACAAAAAGGAATAAATGAGAACAGCACATCTGCTTGTCCTCCTGGTTCATTGTAGCCAAGCAGTTACTTCAGCCAAAAAGTTAAAAAAAATAATATTAAAACTCGCTTTCCAGTGTGTAGCTTTGCTCCACTTGAGGCAGGCCTCATGTAAATAGTTTTGGAACCAGTTTCCCAAAATAAAGAGGTCATTGTAATCTCTTGAGACCACAAAGGCTATTTAAATCAAAACACTGTAATGGGATTATGAATTAATCTCTGATTTTGCAGATGTCACGTCAGTTTGCCATTTCTGTTAATACCTCTGGACGGTTGTAAGTTATCATGCCAAGATGACAGATTCCTCTAAATGTGACATTAATCTTAAATATGCCAATGAGCCGAGGCCTGGCTTGCTTTCTGCTGCTGACGGAATCTACAGTTTCCCAGTTTATTCAGCTGCAGACAATGACACCGGGCATCCTCTGGCTAGAGGTGCATAAAACTCGTTTTCCCACTGGAAAGGTTTTCGAAAAGTTCTCGATTTTTACACTCCATAAAGTGTGCAAAGTCTCCCGGTTTACCTCTGCCCGGGCATTCTTTTTCTCACATTGCAAAATAACTTTCACTCCATCGTGAGAATCTTTAACCTCTAATGAATCACATCAAAAATGGAGAAACTTTTCAGATTTCTTTTTCTTGTCGGGATTTGTTTCCAAGTTTACCATTTGCAGATATTTTCTATGCGTGCTTCTTTGCACATGAAAGATCACTGTTTTCTGAGAACTGTATGTTGTGCAGAAGAGCTTTATTAAGTGTTAATTAAGGATTTGTGCAAAATAAATGGTTACACTTTCTCCGATTTCTAAGCAAATTTTTCACAGCAAAAATGTACAATCTTCAAAACTATGGGGGATATGTACAATAGAAGTGGTGGAGAGTGTCGTTAGCCTCCTTGGCTTAACGACACGCTCCGCCACTTCTGAAAGGCAGGGCTGCACCATATTTACAAGAATGTTGTGCAGCCTTGCTTTCCCCCTGTGTTGGCACTAAGTTTAACAATTTAGCGCCAACGCAGGCACCCTTGCACCAGAGCGCAAGGGTGTCTGTGTGCAGGGGAGGATTGGTTATGTGTAGGAAGGAGACCTTCTCCGCACATAAGCAATCCTGAAATGCCATTTTGTAACGTTCATGTGTGCTGCTTCATGCCGCACACATGAAAGTTACAACATGGCATTTTTTCTGAAGGTTTGTTTATGTACAGGAAGGGACACCTTCCTGTTCATAAACAAGGCATTTTGCTCTTTCCATGTGTGCTTTCCCCGCTACCTCCTATGTATGCCACCCTTGTACATAGGGGACAGTGTCAAATACAATGGGTGTTGCGGTGGAACACCCACCACAACACCCACTGCATGCCCCTTTCACGCTAACCATAGCGTGAAAGGGTGCCTTATGTACAAAGCAGCGCTAGGCCACGTTAAGTGGCTTATCGCTGCCTTGTACATATGGCGCAGCCCCTGTCGCCACCACAACGTCCGTAAAAGTGACATTGTGGTGGGGATAGGGGTTTGTACATATGCCCCTATGTCTATGAACAGAAACCTTTGCGACCCTTGGAAAAAATAATTTTCTCACCCCTATCTGTGACCACCCAGTTGGATTCAATAAATGAGCATTGATCTCCCCTGCAGCCCTCAACAAACATCCTGCTGGGGGCTTGGAGAAAGAGCGAGCATCAGAAACTAACAAGCATTGGCAAAGCCAATAGGTCTTGCCTATGCACCAGCTATTGGCTTTGCCAAAATGTTTTAGCCATGATGTACACCAGCTTGGCAGCTGTTCGGCATGGCTAAATGTTAGTGGCGTAAAAAGAGAGTGCCTTGGAGTGGAGTTTCGCAAAGTAGAGTGGAGTGGAGTGGAGTAGAGTGGGGTGTTATGGAGTGGCTTAGAGAGTAGTGGAGTGGTGTGGAGTAGTGTAGTATAGAGTTGAGTAGGTCTGAGTGAAGTGGAGTGTCATAGAGTGGCATAGAGTAGAGTGGCATAGTGTAGTGGAGTGTCATGGAGGGTGTCATTTTGTAGAGTGTCATAGAGTGGAGTAGCATTATGTTGTGAAGTGGTGTAGAGCAGAGTGGACTTGCTTGGAGGGTGTTGCGTAGAGTGGAGGAGAGTGTAGTAAAGCAGTTTAGAGCGGAGTATATTGTCGTACAGTGGAGTGACATACAGTGGAGTATTTTAGTAAAGTTGAATGGAATGGCATAAAGTGGCTTTATGTGGAGTAGAGTATCATAGAGGGGAGTGGCATAGAGGGTCAGAGTGCTGCAGAGTAGAGTGCAGTGGTGTAGAGTGTATTGGGGTAGAGTGCATTGGCATAGACAGCATTAGTGTACAGTAGGGTGTTGCAGAGTAGAATACTGTAGAGAGAAGTGGCATACAGTACAGTGCTGCGGAGTAGAATAGAGTGGCGTACAGTGCAGTGACGTAGAGAGCAATGGTGTGGATTGGCGTAGCGTGCTGTGGCATTGAGGTCAGTTATGTAGAGTAGTTGGGGCATTGGTTTTGAATAATGGTGTAGAGCAGCATAGAGTTCAGTCGTGTAAAGTATATTGTTTCAGAGTAGAGTGAAGTGGCATAGAGGGGTTGCTGCAGGGTAGAGTGGAGTGATGCAGCGTAGAGTGGAGCGGCATAGCGTAGTGGTGTAGAGTGCATTGGCGTTGAGTGGCGTGGGATAGAGTAGAGTGGAAGGGTTTTCACTGGTTTGGTGTAGAGTGCAGTGGTGCATAGTAAAGGAGCGTGCATTGGCATAGAGTAGAGTGGTGCAGACTAGAGTACAGAGGCGTAGAGTGAAGTGGTGCAGAATGCAGTGGGGCAGAATGCATTGCTGCACAGTAGGTTAGAGTAGTGTAGAGTGCAGTGGTGTAGAGAAGTGCAGTGGCATAGAGTGCAGTGATCCACAGTAGAGTGGTGCAGAATAGAGTGGCTTAGAGTAGAGAGGTGCAGTATAGAGTTCAGTGGTGTAGAGTAGAGTGGCTTAGAGTGCAGTGGCATAGAGTAAAATGGTGCTAAGTAAAGTGGCTCAGAGAGCAGTGGCTTAGAGTGCAGTGGAATGGAGTGCAGTGGCATGGATTACAGTGACGTAGAGTGCAGTGGCATAGAGTGCACTGGCAAAGAGTGCAGTGGCATAGAGTGCACTGGCATAGAGTGCAGTGCAATAGAGCATTGCAGAGTAGTGTGTAGTGGCGTATAGTGCAGTGGCATATAACATATTGGTTTTGAGTAAAGTGGTGTAGAGTGCATTGACATAGATTGTAGTGGTTTAGAGTGCAGTGGAATGGAGTGCAGTGGCATGGATTACAGTGGCGTAGAGTGCAGTGGCATAGAGTGCACTGGCATAGAGTGCAGTGGCATAGAGCGCACTGGTGTAGAGTGCAGTGCCATAGAGCATTGCAGAGTAGTGTATAGTGGCATATAGTGCAGTGACATATAACATATTGGTTTTGAGTAAAGTGGTGTGGAGTGCATTGACATAGATTGTAGTGGTTTAGGGTGCAGTGGAATGGAGTGCAGTGGCATGGATTACAGTGGCGTAGAGTGCAGTGGCATAGAGTGCACTGGCATAGAGTGCAGTGGCATAGAGTGCACTGGCGCAGAGTGCAGTGCCATAGAGCATTGCAGAGTAGTGTATAGTGGTGTATAGTGCAGTGGCATACAACATATTGGTTTTGAGTAAAGTGGTGTAGAGTGCATTGACATAGATTGTAGTGGTTTAGAGTGCAGTGGCATAGCGAAGAGGGATGAAGAGTGGAATAGTGCAGAGTGGAATACAGTGGCTTATATTGCAGTGGCATAGAGTAAACTATTTCAGAGTAGAGTGAAGTGGCATAGAGTGGAATGCTGCACAGTAAAGTGGAGTGGTGCAGGGTAGAGTGTAGTGGCATAGAATGCAGTGGCATAGAGCGCAGTGGTGCAGAGTAGAGTAGATTGGCGTAGAGTGGAAGGAATTAAAGGGCACTGGCGAAGAGTGGAGTTATGCAGAGTAGAGTGCACTGGTGTAGAGTGCATTGGTATAGAGTGCAGTGGTGCATAGTAGGGTACAGTGGGGTAGAGTGCAGCTGCATAGAATGATGCAGAGTAGAGAGGCATAGAGAAAAGGGGTGCATAAAGGAATGGTGCCGAGTAGAGTGCCATGAGGTAGAGTGGAGTGGCATAGAGTGTGTGAGTGGTGCAGAGTGGAGTGGCGTAGAGTGGAGTATGAATAGTGTGGTATCACACTGCCATTACAGACAACACACCTATAATGGAAATTACCTTTACATTTCCACAGACATACAGTTTTACTGATAACAGTATCCAGAGCGCAAACAGTAATGTGTGGAAATTTCATCACCTAGTGCATTGATTTGTTTTGATGGTATTAAAATAGTTGTTTCTACCACACTTCAGATTTACTCACCGTCATGATTGTCACTTAAATCCTCTCACTTTGAAGTCAGAGAAAGAAAAGTAAACACCAAGCTCCCTCAGAAGATGGAGCCTGATATTTGACCTCTGTCTTTGAATGCACAACAAATGTGACAAGATGAGAACAAGATGTAAAGACCTGTTTTCAGAAAGGGAGCACTCGTAGGGATCCTGTAAATAAGGTTTGGACAAGGGATTGGACGAACGTAAGCTGGACAGTGTAAAACAATCAAAGCCAGCAAATAGGAAGCAAGAAAATGTGAGTTACAAACCACAAAGCCAATGGGAAGCATTGGGCAGAATGCATTCGAAGGAAGCTTTTCAAATGTCCCCAAGAAGTCGTTAGCAAACCAGACAGCTGCTCTATCTGGTAGGATTCAACCTAAAAATGTCCCCCCAAGCCTTGTTTACTTCCTGTTCCTGTCCCTGTCTTCATGCCCCTGATAGTCACAATAGCAAGAAAAGTAGTAAGGGTACCAAAGTGAATTCCTGAGATAGGGGATGCTATTTTGGGGGGTACCTAATTAACATTCATGGCAGCTTGATTTGCACTGAGGGCACAGACAGAACAATAGGGGAAACTCTGGCTCATTAGCTCAGGTAAGGTTGTAGAAGCAACGTTAGGGGGTGTACAGACAGGGTGATCAACCCCCAGAGTCCGCTGCTGTGGCACCCCAAGCTTCAAGAGGTGCGGTGCAGGTCACCGATGGAAAAGCAGCAATAACATGCAATTCAGTGTTCCATGGCAGCAGAAGGGATTATATTAAAGGGCTCGCCATGATGAATATTCCTGATTCCAAAGGTGTCTATTGTGTCACAACATAATGCCAAGGTGGCATGTGGAGGGCACTGGTGCTTGGTGTGTGTTGCTGTAAACAAACAGCTGACCTGCTGTGGTGTGCTCCCTGCTTCTACCCCAGCAGTGATCACATTATTCAATGTTTTGATGACTTCTTTGCCTTTCTTGGGATGCTGCCCCATTACCCACCATCTTAGTGGAGAGGGGGTGACAGTGCTGAGTGCGATCTATGCTGCCCTATGTTGCTTCATCTAGTGCACAGATACAGAGCTCTTCCGTGCATATGTGAGTATGGGTCTTCGGTACATGTGGGGCATAGTGACACAGCGGTTCCTGCCAAACTCACTGTGCCACAAATGCACCCTGCATATGAAGGTCTCCTTGCTCCACGTGTGCACCTTGTGAGCACGCATGCAGAAGAGCTGGGGTGTCTTCGGTGTGGTGCACTGGGATTGGCATCAGCCAGCGAGAGAAGCTGCTGGCACATGCTTTAGATCTGAGCAAGTGAGGGCACAGGCTTTGTTCTAGAGCGGGATAGGTGTCTGCTGGCATCAAAGAGGCTGTGGTGAGGAAGGAAGCTGAGACTATTCACTGCTGTCAGAGGTCCTTGGCAATGTCAGTAAACACTGACACGTGCTCATGATGTGGAGGTCCGTGGTCCATGCAAGGGGAAGCGGTTTTGGTGGCCAGACAGTGGTCAAATGGCAGGATCTTCAAAAGTAAGTGAATACACAGCCTGGGTCATTAGTGACACCCCCACTGATTATCTGTGGACAACCACATTGGAGTAAGAATCCAGACCCTGCAACTCACATGGTGCCCCCTTCATATGGTCTCCCGGTGAGGAGCTGATATCACACGATGGAAGGGGAAACGAGTGGAAAACCACTATAAACAGTGGATTTTCAGCTCCTTCTTGGAGGCTTTGAAGTGCCAGCATCCATTAAGGGGTGTAAAACACCCCAGGACATCGGCACATGCCTCTTCTTTTTGGAGGAGGGGGCTTGAGGTCGGGATGGGGGCAAAAGTGCCTCTTAGGTACTTGTCTGAATTAGGCACCACCCCTCCAAGGCCCGTCTTCTCCTCACATGGTGAAATCTTTGATTTAGTTGGCAGGTATGGAGAACCATCAAGGGTCATACGTGGAAAAAGAGGAACTGGAATAGGAAAGACAGCCGGGTACCTTTTGAAGGCTAAGGGACATATTTATGAGCCCATTGCACTACTGTAGCATCACTTTTTGTGACACTCTGGTGGCACACATTAAAAACTCCTATTTAGGAGGTCACGGATGGCCACTTTGAGTGGCTTTGAATGGCCTCATAGATATGGCTACGGCAAGGCGGTGCAAATCACTGAGATGCCTTATTCTGCGCCCGGAGGGCGATCCATGAGTGTTGCAGTGCGTGCTCCCATGCAACACCCATGGATTTTGACGCTTCCCCAACTTTACTTAATCATGTAAACCTGGGCAGCACCAAAACCTTCCACTGTTCCAAAGGAGGTAGAACGGGGAGAAATAACTTTATTTCTCCTTGTTTTTAACTCTTTCCAAATGGGCTGCATTTTCTGGGGGAAAGGAAAAAGCCTCCCAGGATTGATTTTGTGTGGGAAGATTGCCCTTCCTGCTCAAACACGATCCTGCATGCAATGGGGGCACCTTAGCACCATGGTACAAGGGGGCCTATGTTGGCGCTAGGCTGCGAAAAAGGCACCAGCGCAAGGAGAAAGGACACAAAGGCATCGTATTGGATAAATACAATGCATTCCTGCCCTCTCACTTTGACATAGGGCAGAGCCGAAAGGGGCCTTGCTCCGCTGCCCTATGCCAATTTACCATAAATGAGGCCCTAAGAGGATATACAGCACAACACACTAAATCCAGAGACCGCTCTCACAGCCCACACAGACAAGCAGTCATAGACTACCGTACGCACTCTCACATCCCTCACAGAATTCCAGTCACACCACTTTAAACCTTCTTACACCCATCACATGTTCACACTCTCAACAGCACCCTCTCGCCCATCAGACTAGCTGCTAAACTACCAAAAGCACCGCCATATCTTTAACAGAATAGCAGTCTACCCCTACTGACAGCAGTCACATACTAGCACTCTCATATAATGCCAACAGCACCCCCACCCACACAGACTAGCAGTCACAAACTGCCAGCAGCACTTTCACACCCTAGCAAAGTGCAATTGCAGGAAAGTGCCTCTTTTGACATGGTTAGCCCCCACTTTTTGCCTGATGTCTGATGTGATTTCAAACTGTAAGTGCTCCGGGCCCCTGCTAACCAGGTTCCCTGTACTCAATCTCTTTCCCAAAACCTGTTCCACGATTGGCAGAACTTCAGATACCCCTGTAGGTCCCTAGTAAGTGGCACTCCTTGGAACCTAGGGCATGGGTACTGAAGAGGGTTCTCTGGGGCTGCAGCACTGGTTGTGCCACCCCTGGGACCCCTCACCAAGGCTCTGCACTCTGCCATTGCGGGCTGCGTGTCTTCGTGCAGAGAAATCTGAAGAGTTGACATGGTACACAGCCCTGTGTGCCATGCTTCCCATACGCTACATAAGGTATAGGTAAGTCACCCCTACAGCAGGCCTTTAGCCCTAAATCAGGGTGCACTATATCCTATGTGTGGGCATATCAGCACGAGCAGATATGACCCTCTAATGTCCAGTCTATTCTGTGATGTTGTAAGTGACCAGGGAAGTCATAAAGAGTACATGGGCTGGATACTTATCAACACAAGTTTCCTAGCTCCATGATGGCATCACTGATTTCTACGCTGTTTGGTACCAAACATCTTGTCTTAATAAATCCTCACTGATGCCATTGTTGGATATATTCACACAGTTGACCCTTTTAGGGAGTCCCCTGAAACCTAACCAAACACTATTAGGTTCTCTGGCTGGTTTTCCTCAGCCTGCCACCACCAGACATGTTTCTGACCTCATGGGGTGAGAGCCAGCGCTCTCGGAGGACAGACACAATACCTGCCCTGGGCGGGGGTGCTTCACACCTCCTCCAGCACAGGACAACCCTCCCAGGTGGAAGCTTCAACGGTAATGAGCCCTTGAAAACCTACCCAGTAACCCCCAGATAATGGGGAGCAAAGTCAACTTTCATGCTCCACTTTTGGTGGGAGGAAAGGCGAGAAAATTAGTGAGATAAGGAGGAGGGTCTCCCCTCAGCCTGCATCACCCCTAGGGTGGGAAAGGCGAGGTGAACCCTTCTACTGAAAGTCCACCGTATTAAGGTGGTGAGAAAGCCTCCAATCAGGGCTAGGGTAGTGCTTATTCCGTGGGTAAGTAGTCACTAGAGGGTGCAGACACTCTAAAAGTTAAGTAGCCTATTTGCTTCTGCCTGTCTCCCCGGGTAATGCCCCTTAATTCGGTATTGAGGTGACTCCCTCGAGACCTTGACTTCAGATTCCACGGACATAAAGGAGACAAAGGCAGAAGATGAGCTACTTATCCAGGAACTGAGCCCTGTTGCAGAAGAAACCGGTGCCAAACACTGCCAACTGTGAAAGGACTTAACAACTGTGGTCTGCCATACCTACCAGAAACCTGGGCAGCGTCCAGAAACCCCGGAGCACTGCCAGCCTTCGCCAATTACCCAGGACCTCCCTTTGGACTAGTGGTACCAGTCCTCAGCACACCACCGGTAAAGACCGCCATGAGGTGAAGACCGGCACATACCATGTCGATGCGATTCACCTCAGCACCCAAAAGTGGCAGCAACCAAGGCCTGTTGGTCACCAATGACGGATGGCCCAGAAGTCACCATGCCGGTAATGAGTGAAGAAGGCTGCGACGTGCCGTGGACCAAAGTCGGCCTTGACTTTGGCAGCTTTGCAGATGGACTCTCCAGCTTGGTATTGATGGACAACCATTCCAAACACCCTATAGTGGAACTAACAGAGTCTACGGCCTTCTCTAAGGTCGGCCCAGCCCTGGAAAGAGTCTTTGTACTCATCGGGCTCCCTGAAGAAATTAGGTCTGACAATGTTCTACCATTCCAAGGGTCGGATTTCCAAGAGTTTCTGTGAAACTTGGGCATACATGACCGACAAATAACTCCACAGTGACCACAAACCAATGGTGATGTTGAGTGCTTCATGCGTACCCTAAACAAGGCGTTGCGAATTGTAATTCAAGAGATGTCAGATCCAGCAAGTTCCCGAGGGAGTACCGGGGGCCCACATTGCTCAGCAAAAATTTTACTGTGGACAATATTGTTCAAGGGCCACTGACAGGACTTGATTCCCATCCACCCAGAGTGAAAACAGCCTGACCACGACCCAGAGAACATCCAAAGGTGGAGCGAACAGAACAACAAGGCCAGCTGCCGGCGACGTGCACACAGCCACAACCTGGGTCCCAGAGATCGAGTACCCATATGTGACTGACGTCCCGGATGGAAGTTTCACATGCCTTACAATCCTAGAGCGAGGACAGTGACGGTAGTAGACAGATCCACAGCAGTGGCTAATTTGAGCCGGTGGTTTCCGGTGCTCAGCACTGGCACTTAATTGTCAACATCAGGGCTTGTAACAGTCTGCAACATGGTGGCACTGTCTGTCTAATTTAAAGATTAGCAGAACAGTTGAATTTAATTCAATGTACATTAAAAATAACTATTGACTGCCACCCAAGCCATTCTTATAGCTTTGGGGGCCTGGGATAGGATGAATTGTCACATGTGTCACATGTAAGCATGTGATGGTTAGTAGTTGTGCTGGTACTGTCCTTGGCAACTCCGACAGGGTAATGTGTGGTCCAAGCTGCAGTGGCCTCCTGGCGAGAGCCCTGGCACTTACTTTTTTTAAAAATTTAGCACGGTCCTCCGGTGACGGCCTCTCGGGGATCAGAAACATTGACCAGAAACCGATCTTGGTTCAAGCGAGAAGAGATCCAGGCGAGAGGGAGTCATGAAGGGGGTGAGGCCGAGTTAGATCTCGAAACGCAGGCGATGGTCCATGTGGAGACCCCCAGCCCGAGACACCTGTCACAGGACAGGGATCCCCAAGCAGGCGCCGAGGAAGAGACAACCCTAGACAGCGTCGGAAACGCTTTTCGGACCCGACACCCTCCGCAGCTTTAATTCACCCTCTAACACGTGAGTTCGCAGCTGATTCTGTATCATTGAGTCCGCGGAGGCGCCCCCCGCGCCGTGTGACCCTCGGCTGTTTGTTTATCGTCACAGTTCACACTGTGCGTGCGTCCGGCTCAAGTTCAAAGCCTGCCGTGATCCTCTGCTTCACCGAAAGAGGGCGCTCCGGCCCCTCTAGAGGATAAACGCTGAAGCTGTGCTCCGGGGACAGATGCTTCAGGGCACAAGCCCCGCCTCCCAAATGCACCTGCTTTCCAGATCTGCGCTTGTCACGGATTATGTGGAATATGTTTTTATGATTGCGTGTTTTGGTGTTAAATTTCCATGTTGCTGCTTTTATCTCCGACTGTGAGGACTTCTACGGTCGTCTGCATCTACTTCCCTTGAACTTGTATTTGTCCCTGTTAAGTCCCCACCGCCCTCCTCACAGGCTGTGATGGTCGCATGCTGTATTGTATTGTAATTGCATTTATATAGCGCTTACTACCCCTGACAAGGCGTTGAAGCGCTGTCAACTGGTTGTTTTCCACACTTTCTATTTTCCTGGCAGAATGTGTTGTGTTGAGATTGCGTAGCTAATTCCGGGGAATTCTATATCCAATGTCATTGTTGCATTTGGTGAGGGGGCAAGAGAGAGTGTGGGGGGAGTGTAGGGGGAGTGTAGGGGGTGTCCGTCTGCCCCTGTCGTTTTTTTCCTCATATTTTCTACGTTTTTCTGCACCAATGTCGCACTTTTCCTTTTCTGCCCACAGTCTGCAATTTCTCGCAAAGTACCATCTTTTCATGTTTTGTTAACTTTTTTTTGTTTTTTTTAAACACACGAGGTTTTTGTTAATATGCGCTTCCCGGGATACGAAGCGCTATATAGAAGCTATAAACACAATGCTATAGAATACTGCCAAGATATAGTGCATTGGGAACCGATTTACCCATTCCGTTTCGAGAACTGCCTTCCAGGAATGAATTCAATCATCAAAAGGTGGGGGCAGGAGGCCTCCTCCCTTAGATCAAGTATGTGCAGTCTGCAAGTGAACGGTACGGCGAGGCGGTATGCCCGGTTTAATACACGGCTATATGTGCAAGCTGATAAATGGAGGCATGTGTGATTTAGAAACATAGCGCATTAAAGCCAGGTGCTCACTTGACTCACTATGGCTCCAAGCTAAGTAAGATAGCTATGAAAATGTTGCTTAAATGCATAATGCGCCGATAAAAGTCAGTGTGTTCCGAATATCGTACAGATGTATTTTAAAGGCCTTGAGTTTGTAAAGCGCTTAATTGTGCGCATAACGGGGGTCTACGCGCTGACTCTACGTATAATTGGCAAATTGGCATACTCGAGAATGTGTCGTTGGGTTTACTTTTAGCTGCTTTAAAGGAATGTTGCATGTTGTGTCTCCAAAGGCCTCCCTCCTGTATATTACTGTTGTGCACAAGACGGGGGTTACTGTACGACCCCCCCCCCCCTCCCTCCCTCAGGAGCAGCCGGGTAATGGCTCAGAAAGCAAACTTTTACTTCTCAATGTATATATACTGTGCATGTATGGGTACCGCACATGTACAAGTGCGCAACTTTTATGCCACTCTAAGAAAAAGATAATTTAGGACACACAATTGGATTTTTCTAAATGTGAACCGTGAAACGATTACCAGTTAAGGAAGAAAAAAAACCAATGCACAAAGGTGACATACATTTCTCTAAATGTGAACTAACAATGTAGTCTATAAACTACACAACACATATATTTATAAGAAGTTTATTTTATGTGTAAACGTCTATGCAATGATGTTTACACTTTTACGCAGTCCCTTTTATCACATTTAGATCAACTTCTTGGAACACCCAAAAATGTTATTTTGAAGCAGGAAGGGGAGAATTGAATATTAAGGCACACATGGTGTGTTTGAGAGTGTGTGTGAGCCGCCAGTCTTTTCTGGGGTCCCTTCAGCAACTTCTGTCTGTGTGTGGGAGGGTGAACAGTGGGCTTGGGGTGGCCCCTTTATGTGGCTCCAAGACGGACACCTCCAGCTGACCCCTTCTCCCCTCCACTTAATCTTTTTCTGGGGTTTCCCCTTTAAGTGTCGCAGGCTGGTGACGTCACGGGGACATGGCTCTAACCTTTCAACTTTTCCAACATGGCGCCTTTCTCGAGCAGATTCTGCTCCAATTTATGGGGTTTTGGATGAAATCGTGAGCCTAAATGCGTCTTTGGTGCGCCAGAGGGTACTGGGTGGAGAGGTGGGGAGGGCTGCTGCTCCTGGCTGTGAGGCACATGTTCTGGGGGGGGCTTTCAGAGCCTCGGACTCGACTCTTTCTCCCTGTCGGCGCCGGGATGGGATGATGCAGGGACCCAGGGTACCAGTAGGGCTGGCGCATCAGTGCGTCCTGTGATGGCTCCTCCCGACACCAACAAATATAGTGCGATCTCCGTCCTGCGGTGGGGCCGGGGAAGTTGATGATAGGTCTGAAGGAGCCCCGAAACTGTCCATGACGCAGGCACCGACAGGCTGTGCGTTCATCGGACCGAGGAGCCCAATGCGGAGCAGCACGCTTCCTGCACCGGGACTGGCGCAATCCAGGAGGTGCCCTTGGCTGAGGAGTGCAAGCCACCAGTGGCGCGTGGAAGGCTCGGGTGCGAGTCCTGGGGGTGCTGCGCGGCGCATACATTCATTTGCATTGAAAGAGGGGGGGGCAAGCTTCTTAAAGGGCGAAGAGCCCGGGTGCGCCCCTGTGTGCGACGAAAGTAGGGTACCATGACTGATGGCTCAGCTGTCCCGTCCTGTGCAAAACCCCAACGCGTGTGATCCGGAGCACAGGGTGCCTGTGGGTGATAGGTGTCACAAAAGAGGCCTAGTACGCGTGGGCAGAGGCGCCTAGAGGAACTGAGACAGCTCGGGGCACTAGGCACCTCCGTTAGCGTAGGAGCAAATATGGGTACCACATGTGTTGTGCGTTCCTCGGGCTGAAGTTGCGCACGGAAACTTGTGAGTATGGGAGTACAAACAACGTAGGCGTGCATTGAGAGTGGGCACAAGGGTGGAGGGCGGTGAAAAGTGGCGAACGAGACTAGACGGTGGGTTGGCAGTGGCTCCTGCCAGCACAGAGACCAGGGGACTCATTCTGGATACAGACCAGGTGCTGGGCTCCATCCTCGGACGGTATTCGATGGTGCAGCAGGCATCGCCTGCCTGGTTCCCTGAAGGGGGCACTTTACTGCCGGCTACCGTCGTTAATCCAAGTGCCCGCCGTGACACCTGCTGCTGCCCCGTCAGTTGTTCCTGCAGCGGGCACCAACCCTTCCTCAGATCGTGCGCAATGCCCGCGCCTGGCACACTTTTACGCACGGATGTATGCCTCCGCTTTCAGGAAAAAAAAGTTTGGAGACGTTTGAAAAAAGCCCCGACAGAACTCTGTTTGTTTAATTCAGAATGGCCAGGGCGCGCGCAAGAAGATCCCACTCACAGCGTGTTGGGGTTACTGGGCAGGGGTGGCCTGTTTTTGGAATGCCCTCCCCGCTGGGTCACCTTCGCTTGAGCCAATAATACTTGACCATTCCTTGAAAGATCGGACTGGAGACCTTTGCAGCTGAGCTCCAATCGTGGCAGGTTCATGATGGATGCCGAGAAAGGTGTTTTAAGCAGCAGGGGCCGTTGGCGCATGATCGTGGCCAGGGGGCCACTGCCCAGAGGGGCCATAAGAGGTACCCAAGCGCCAACCTACCCGTTCATGCCAGTAGGGGTTCGTGTGACCATTTTCTGCAGCATGGCCTTGTCCCACTCTGCGTATGCGAGAGTTTTTGTGCGGCATTTAAATTATTAACCCCTCCCCCCCCCCACACACACATACACACACACACAATGATAACAGCAAAGAACACGATGGTTCGTGGAACGTGAAAAGAAAAACAATTATATTTGATTTCTCCTGTGATTTTAAAACGCTCGAGTTTATCGTTCACTTGTGTTTGCGCTCGAACAGTTCTGCGCACACACAGATCACAAGGGGCTTTGTGTGCCACCGTGGCCAGTACTACATATCACTAAACATGCGCACTGCAGTTCTGTGCACACTCTGCTGCCCCTCACACCTCGTATTCACGAACGTGTCCCCTGAACACACTTCGAGCCCCTCTGCACCCGACACTGGGTACCTGTGCACCCAAAACTGTGACCTTGCGCAGAACACACACACATGCATGAGTGCACACTCTCTCTCTCTTTCTCTCCCACTCTCCCTCCCCGCCTCAGCGGTCTTTATCATAAGTGAGGGTGACTGTTTCAACCCCTGCCCCCCCCCCCCCCCACCCACCCGCAAACACCGCACCAAGCACGCTTACTTCGTGGGAGGATTAACCTAGTAATTGTGATCAAAGTAGGACAGATCCGAACCCTCTTTCTTTTCTGCCCGGGTATTACCAGTGGGTAGTTAACTTGTATCGGGTGCTGCCAGTCACTGGGCAGGCGGTGTGCGCACTCGGGGGCCATTGTCTCGTGGCTGCGCACAAAGAGGGGGCCTTTGACTAACCTTCATTTAGGTTACGGACATGTGTAATGCAGCATTTATTGCAGAGTAATTCAAGGCCTAACCGTGTAATTTGACGAACAATGCGCGTCCCGCCCCCTCTGTAATTACCCTCAGACACCAGGCACCTGATACGTGCAGAAACCTACCCTGCGCAGGGCATGTTGTTAACAAGAGGGTCGTTTGAGAGCTGCATTTCTCAAGGGGCAGCAATTTACCTTTTCCACAAAATGTAGGCAAATATGCCTGTAATGAGGCTGTTCAGGTTAGAAAAGCGCTGGTCCTGTCCTGTCCCAGCGCCAGCGAGGACAGCTAATGACGGAGAGAGCAAAGTGTTCTCAGGGGTGAAATCGAATCGCATTGCAGATGCCAGCCTGCTTGCTTTCCTCTGCTCAGACATCGCACCTCGCAACCCACAGACCCCTGCTGCAGCGGCTCGGGTTACAGCCCTTTCTGATATATTTTACTGTGACAGGAGGCTGCGGCTTTCTTTAACAATGTCTTGGCTATTAATACCCCTTCTCTCTTCAAAATAGATCGTTTAGACTCATGGCCAGACAGGTATTATATGATGCTATGACCCTTTTTTAGCATGTTCTATTTTAAAAGGGGGGCAGCTTTACAAATGTGGTATGCTTGCCCTTCTATGCAACCCCAATTCGCCTCAAAGTTTAGAGAACGACCCCACCAAATCCACTCATCTCTGCTGCGGGCCGCATCATTTAGTTGTACAGAAATGTTTTTATTTCTGCGTTGCATTCACGGCTCCCTGTTCCCACTGCCACACACGTGTTCTCTTGCGCTTATTGTCAAACACAGTTCTCACGGAGGCAGGCAGTGGGAGCTGGCCCTGGAATCCACCCCTCCCCCTGGAGTTGTTGGGCCCTGGGTAGTTCTGATGGCTAGAAGTTTGCTGTTTGCTGACGTCACCAGTCTGACAGCTCTGCACCAAATCAGAGGGCTGGAATTGCTGGTGCGCCCTGGGGCGTCTCAGGAGCCGCTTTAGAGCAGGGCTCGCCCGCCTGCCTCCTCAGTCTCTTTAAGCTCTGTGGCTTGGATGAAAACCAGCCTGCTGCTGCCTGGATCTCCCCCTCCGCTCCACCATGGTAAGTCCCCCTCGCCCCCCGCCAGCCGGGCGATGGAACCGACCCTCTCAGTGGACTCTGCAGGTGTTTCCAGTGGCTTTGCTGCTTCTTTTTGGAGGATTGGGTTTTGAGATTTTTTCGTGCCTGTTTTTTGTTGGAATGTTGGCGTTGGGCAGATCACTCCAGCCACAGACTGGGCTCGGCTTGGATCACTGTGTGGCCAGTTTCACTGGCTGTGCCGAGCTCGTGCACAGGGAGGTGCCCACCACCAATCCCAGGTGCACTGCTCGGGAACCAGTTGGTGTGGTTTCGGCCTGGTGCCAGCTACACTCACCCGTGTTTTTGGGGTGTGGCGCCCCCTTGTTTGTCCGTCCATTTGTTCACTGTTACTTGAGTGTAGCCCAGTGCGGTGTGCGCGGCTGGTGCACATTCCGAGGGAGCCGTGGTGTGCTGCACGTTTGTGTGAGTTTGATGCTGTTTCGCTGTACACTTGTCAGAGGGTGGTGGGCATTGGTTAAGGGGTCAGTTCATGAAGTTGGGGTGCGGGGTCACCTTCACCTAGCTTGGCACGCTCTGTAAGGTGAAGAATGGGGCGTAACGGCCAGAGCAGACGACTTGGCGCTGGAGAACCAAGCTCGAGTCCCGGCGTCGGCTCAACATCCTGTGATTCTGGGAAATCACTTAATCTTTCGGTATCTGCAAAACACGAATGTGTCCTTGCGCAATGTGACTGGTGCTCATTTAAAGCGCCTCGGTGCCTTCGGGTCGAGGTAGCGCTATATAAAACTGTTCAAACTGCAGGTGTCGTGAGTTTGCCTGGCATCAACAGAGTGCATGCCAGGAATGGTGTCAGCGCTGTGCAGGCTTTTGGACCTCGTCTTGCCCTCTGCCCTCCCTTCTCTCCCTCCCCTCCCCCGCCCCACCCCCCCCCCCCCCCCCCCCAATGGTGCCGCCCCTGGGGTGTCCTGCACGCCTGCGGTACCGTGCCGATGAATGTCCCTGCTCCCCTGTACCATGGCCGCATCGTTGTTCCATCAGAGGGTGCTCTGAATCCCGCGGTGCCCCTGCAGATCCGCCAGGCGTGCAGTGCCCTGTTCTGTGTCGTGTTCCACTGCCACCTGCACAATGGATGAGATGCCCTGTACTTTGCAGTGCCACGGACCTCTGCAGCGAGTGCTATCAGGACAGCGTCCTGTCCCTGCAGCCTCTACTCGGTGCAGTGTCCTTCGTGCAGCGGCACGGGCAGTGCCCTGCACTTCGTGTCATCGGTGCAGTTCACGTGGCCCTGCAATCTGTGCCATGGATGCAGCGGGTTTGGACCCTGCAGCCGACGCCTGTGTTAGTCTTCCACTAGACGGCTTTGATGCAGTGCCCTGCGACACTGCATCGGTGACTTCACTGCAGCGTCCAGCTCCTCTGCAGCCACTGCCATCGCTGCAGTTACCTGCGTCACCGAGCCTGTGCCACCGCTGCAGTCCCCTGTGTCCCACAGCCAGTGCCATGGCTGTACTGGTCTTGCACCATGCCTCTTTGGCGCAGTGCCCTGCGACCCCGCATCTCTGCCCTCAATGCAGTGCCCTGCGTCCCTGCATCTCTGTCCTCAGTGCAGTGCTCTGTTCCCTGCATCTGTGCCCTCAATGCGGTGCCCTGCGTCCCTGCATCTCTGCCCTCAATGCAGTGCCCTGCGTCCCTGCATCTCTGCCCTCAATGCGGTGCCCTGCGTCCCTGCATCTCTGCCCTCAATGCGGTGCCCTGCGTCCCTGCATCTCTGCCCTCAATGCAGTGCCCTGCGTCCCTGCATCTCTGTCCTCAGTGCAGTGCCCTGCTTCCCTGCATCTCTGTCCTCGGAGAAGTACCCTGCATCCCTGCATCTCTACCCTCATTGCAGTGCCCTGCGTCCCTGCATCTATACCCTCAGTGCAGTGCTGTGTTCCCTGCATCTGTGCCCTCAGTACATTTCTCTGCGTCCCTGCATCTATGCCCTCAGTGCAGTGCTGTGTTCCCTGCATCCCTGCCCTCAGTGCCGTTCCCTTTTCCATGCATGTCTACCCTCAGTGCAGTGCCTTGAGTACCGGCATTTCTGCCCTCAGTGCAGTTCCCTGTTCCATGCATCTCTGCTCTCACTGCAGTGCCCTGCGTCCATGCATCTATGCCCTCAGTGCAGTGCCCTGCGTCCCTGCATCTGTGCCCTCAGTACATTTCTCTGCGTCCCTGCATCTATGCCCTCAGTGCAGTGCTGTGTTCCCTGCATCTATGCCCTCAGTGCAGTGCCCTGCGTCCCTGCATCTCTGCCCTCAGTCCAGTGCCCTGCGTTCCTGCATCTATGCCCTCAGTGCAGTGCTGTGTTCCCTGCATCTATGCCCTCAGTGCAGTGTTCTGTTCCCTGCATCTATGCCCTCAGTGCAGTTTCCTGCGTCCCTGCATCTCTGCCCTCAATGCCGTTCCCTTTTCCATGCATGTCTACCCTCAGTGCAGTGCCTTGAGTACCGGCATTTCTGCCCTCAGTGCAGTTCCCTGTTCCATGCATCTCTGCTCTCACTGCAGTGCCCTGCGTCCATGCATCTATGCCCTCAGTGCAGTGCCCTGCGTCCCTGCATCTGTGCCCTCAGTACATTTCTCTGCGTCCATGCATCTATGCCCTCAGTGCAGTGTTCTGTTCCCTGCATCTCTGCCCTCAGTCCAGTGCCCTGCGTTCCTGCATCTATGCCCTCAGTGCAGTGCCCTGCGTCCCTGCATCTGTGCCCTCAGTGCAGTACCCTGCATCTGTGCCCTCAGTGCAGTGCCCTGCGTCCCTGCATACATGCCCTTAGTGTAGTGCCCTGTTCCTCTTCAGTCGGCCAGTGGAGATATGCCCATGCAGGCAATGCCATCGCTGCAGTGCCCTATGTCCCTGCAGTGCAGCCTGTGCCATCTCTGCAGTGCCCTGTGTCCTTGCAGTGCAGCCTGTGCCATGTCTGCAGTGCCCTATATCCCTGCGGCCAGTGCCATCGCTGCAGTGCCCTGTGCAGCCTGTGCTATTTCTGCAGTGCCCTGTGTCCCTGCAGTCCAGCCTGTCATCTCTGCAGTTCCCTGTGTCCCTGCAGTGCAGCTTGTGCCATCTCTGCGGTGCCCTGTGTCGCTGCAGTGCAGCCTGTGCCTTTCCTGCAATGTCCTGTGTCCCTGCAGTGCAGCCTGTGTCATCTCTGCAGTGCCCTGTGTCCCTGCAGTGCAGCCTGTGCCATCTCTGCAGTGTCCTGTGGCAATGCAGTGCAGCCTGTGCCATCTCTGCAGTGCCCTGTGTCCTTGCAGTGCAGCCTGTGCCATGTCTGCAGTGCCCTATATCCCTGCGGCCAGTGCCATCGCTGCAGTGCCCTGTGCAGCCTGTGCCATTTCTGCAGTGCCCTGTGTCCCTGCAGTCCAGCCTGTCATCTCTGCAGTTCCCTGTGTCCCTGTAGTGCAGCCTGTGTCATGTCTGCAGTGCACTGTGTCCCTGCAGTGCAGCCTGTGCCATCTCTGCAGTGCCCCGTGTCCCTGCGGCCTGTGCTATCTCTGCAGAGGCCCGTTCTCTGGGCACAGGACTTCCTTCTTTAGAGCGCTCCATCCCAACTACTTCAGTTAATGACTGACTCCCTCCCCTAATTGCTGGTTCCCGTAGAGCGCACTTAAGTCCCGCTCTCTGTAGCTATGAGTTTAAGTGAAGTGTGGACAAGTGTCCGCCGCAGTCCCCGCCCCCGCCCCACGCTTGTTCACGGCTAACGCTGCAGTCGTTCCCGGGGAGTGCATGGGTGGATGTGCCCCCACCCCGCTCGTTCATGGCTAACGCTGCTGGAGTGCCCGGGGGTGCATGGGTGGGTATAATACCCCCCCCCCCTCTTGTTTGCTAACGCTGCAGGTGTGCCCCGGGGGGTGCTTGGGTGGGTATAATAACCCCCCCCCCCCAGCTTGTTCATGGCTAATCCAAGAGTTCTGGGGGGGGGGGGGGGGGGTGCATTGGTGAATGAGCTCCCCACCCCGCTTGTTCATGGCCAACGCTGCAAGAGTGCCGGGGATGGGGGGGGGGGGAGTGGGGTGCTTGGGTTGTGTGTTTTCCGTCAAGCCTCCGGGAGAGCTCTTTTCTTTTACCAGCGGGAACGCGTGGGGGTGGAAGGACAGTGCTGGTACCAGGCTCACCAGTGTTTTCGGGCAGTGCCCACGGGCAGCCGCCCACCTTCGCCTTGACAGGGACTGGCAAGGGCAGTATATGTCTAGCCTTTGGCCATGCCACACCTGGGAGTTCGGGGGTCTCCGCGCTGGGTCTTAGAGACACCCCTCAGCCCGATGCCAGCGGTCCCTACGGGTAGTGTGACAGAGAATATAACTTTCTATTGAAAGCGCCCATCCAGGGGGCACTGCCTGTGTGCCCGCGGCACTTCTGGTGTTTGAGGGGTGCGCGCAGCACGTGTTGTAGAGGGTTCCTAGCTCGTCAGTACTGCTGTATGTGTCTGGGACAGTTGTACATTTGGAGAGTTCTTATTCAGTTCTTGCTGCACTGACTGGCTGCATCGTTGAGTGTGTGTGGGGGGGGCTTGGCTAGTTACAGCGCTGAGTGGGTGCTTAAAGCTTCGGGGAGCTGTAGTTTAGGCGCTTGTGGCATTAAATGCCAGCCTTTGTCTGCTTTCTCCTCCTGAGTGCCCCCCTCTCTCTCTCTCCACAGAGTACCATTCTGTCTTGCCAGGACCAGTACTTTGCGGGGGGCTACGACTGCCCCTTCTACCCCACGTCAGAGGCCGCTGTGGACGTCTCCACGGAAACGATGCTGTCTCTCTGGCCCACCGGTATCCTGGACAACAGAGACCGCAACTGCGAGCCGCAGACACAGGGTGAGTGCTCGGTGCGCCTTTGCGCCACATCCAGGACTCAGACGCGCGGTGGGAGAGACGCACACACGGAGTGAGAGAGACGCACACACAGAGTGAGTGCACAGGGTGAGAGACGCACACACAGGGTGAGTGCACAGGGTGGGAGAGACGCACACACAGGGTGGGAGAGACGCACACACAGAGTGAGTGCACAGGGTGAGAGACGCTCACACAGGGTGAGTGCACAGGGTGAGTGCACAGGGTGAGAGAGACACACAGAGGGTGAGTGCCGGGGTCTTCCTGTTGCTTCGCCTCCATTTCAGGCACGGGGTGGGAGAGACGCAGACATAGGGTGAGTGCCGGGGTGGTGAGAGAGACGCACACATAGGGTGAGTGCCGTGGTGGTGAGAGAGACGCACACATAGGGGGGTGTTGGGGTCTTCATGTGGCTCCACCCTGGGCTCAGAAACGGGTGGAGGGCCCCCACACAGGGTGGTTACTCAGGTGCGCCCCATGCGCCACATCCAGGACTCAGACACGGGGTGGTAGACGCGCACGCAAAGTGAGTGCTGGGGTCTTTCTGTGGCTCCACCCTGGGCTCAGAAACAGGATGGGAGACTCGCACACAGTGTGAGTGCCGGGGTGGTAAGAGAGACGCACACATAGGGTGAGTGCCGGGGTGGTAAGAGAGACGCACACATAGGGTGAGTGCCGAGGTGGTGAGAGAGACTCACACATAGGGTGAGTGCCGTGGTGGTGAGAGAGAAGTACACATAGGGTGAGTGCCGGGGTGGTGAGAGAGACTCACACATAGGGTGAGGGCCGTGGTGGTGAGAGAGACGCACACATAGGGTGAGTGCCGAGGTGGTGAGAGAGACTCACACATAGGGTGAGTGCCGTGGTGGTAAGAGAGACGGACACATAGGGTGAGTGCCGGGGTGGTGAGAGAGACTCACACATAGGGTGAGTGTTGGGGTCTTCATGTGCCTCGACCCTGGGCTCAGAAACGGGTGGAGGGCACCCACACAGGGTGGTTGCTAAGGTGCGCCCCATGCGCCACATCCAGGACTCAGACACGGGGTGGGAGAGACGCACACACGGAGTGAGAGAGACACACACACAGAGTGAGTGCACAGGGTGAGAGACGCACAAACAGGGTGAGTGCACAGGGTGGGAGAGACGCACACACAGGGTGGGAGAGACGCACACACAGAGTGAGTGCACAGGGTGAGAGACGCACACACAGGGTGGAAGAGACGCACACAGAGTGAGTGCACAGGGGAGAGACGCACACACAGAGTGAGTGCACAGGGTGAGAGACGCACACACAGGGTGAGTGCACAGGGTGGGAGAGACGCACACAGAGTGAGTGCACAGGGTGAGAGAGACGCACACAGAGGGTGAGTGCTGTTGCTTCGCCTCCATTCCAGGCACGGGGTGGGAGAGACGCAGACATAGGGTGAGTGTCGGGGTGGTAAGAGAGACGGACACATAGGGTGAGTGCCGGGGTGGTGAGAGAGACGCACACATAGGGGAGTGTTGGGGTCTTCATGTGGCTCCACCCTGGGCTCAGAAACGGGTGGAGGGCCCCCACACAGGGTGGTTACTCAGGTGCGCCCCATGCGCCACATCCAGGACTCAGACACGGGGTGGTAGACGCGCACTCAAAGTGAGTGCTGGGGTCTTTCTGTGGCTCCACCCTGGGCTCAGAAACAGGATGGGAGAGACTCGCACACAGTGTGGGTGCCGGGGTGGTAAGAGAGACGGACACATAGGGTGAGTCCCGGGGTGGTAAGAGAGACGCACACATAGGGTGAGTAGCGTGGTGGTGAGAGAGACGCACACATAGGGTGAGTGCGGTGGTGGTAAGAGTGACGCACACATAGGGTGAGTGCCGGGGTGGTGAGAGAGACGCACACATAGGGTGAGTGTTGGGGTCTTCATGTGGCTCCACCCTGGGCTCAGAAACGGGTGGAGGGCACCCACACAGGGTGGTTGCTAAGGTGCGCCCAATGCGCCACATCCAGGACTCAGACACGGGGTGGGAGAGACGCACACAGAGTGATTGCCGTGGTCTTCCTGTGTCTCCACCCAGGGCTCGGAAACAGGGTTGGGGAGAGCCACAGACACAGGGCAGGTGCCAGAACGAAGAGACACTGGCCAAGGGTGGTGTTCGGGACTCCCCAGTGACCCCCAAGCAGGGGCAGGATGAAATGGGACAGGTGAGGGTCGCGTGTGCGAAGGTAATAGGGTAGTGGCAGTAGGTGGGTGTACTAAATGGGGGAAGGGGGCTTGTGAAATATTGTAGGAAAGGGCGAGGGAGTGTAGCGTGAGATTTGCTGTTGTGGTTTACTGTGGCGAGCAGTGAGCGCCGTGTACGGTGCAATGGGTAGGAGAGAGTAGTGTGGGGTATAAATGGGTGGTTGAAGTGACAGCAGGGTGAAGTTTAGAAAGGGGGCTGTGACATCTCTCTGTGTCTCTGTCGGACGGCCTGCCTATCCGCTCACCAGCCTACTGCAGCTACAGTCATGGAAAGGCCTCGGTGGCAGCACCGTTTCTGGTCAGAGTTCGCCTTTCCACTCACCACCCCATTTTTTCTTTGCAGATCCCTTCTACGACTTGGGGTTCAGCGTTCAGGGGGACTATGGCTGGGGGGAGCACATGTCTTCGCAGCTCTTCGCCAACAAGCAGGTAAGGGCTGCCAGCGAGGCCTGTGCGGCTGGCGCGATGCGTGACGTGGGTGTGTCCTGCCTTATAATTGCCCCATTTTGCACCTGATCTGTCGCTGCTCTCCCGGGGGTCTCTTTAATAGCAGCCCATGGGGAGGGGGCTATGATGTGCTGTTCGTTACCTGCCCCCACCTGATTCGTTAATAGAAGGCCTTTAGCCCATGCACTTGCACTGATGACGTGCATGACAACAGCACCTGATTGGCTGTCGTCACTAAGCTCTGTTACGGACTGGTTCTGGTTTCCGCGCTTCACTCATCTCCCCCGCCTCCTGGCTGGTCAGAGGTACTAATTATCGAGTCGCAGCATAGCGCCTAGACCCCTATTTCACCACAATGTTTGCATTTTAGCTACAAGATACCCTGGTGCAGAAGGAGGAGGAGCTGGCCCGACTGCACGAGGAGAACAACAAGCTGAAGGAATACCTGACCTCCACCTACGTCAAGGGCCTGGAGGAGCGAGCCAAGGTATGCGCGCAGGGCCGAGCGGCGTCTCATGCTTCTAGGGTCGAACATGAGCAGAGGCAGGCTGAAGGGGCCTGGTTAACGGCGTGGGTCCTAGGCGTCCGCCAGCATGTAGACGTGTTGTTACCTATACTGAAGTGCTTCACCTCGCGCTGTGAGGGGTGTGCGTGACACCCCAGTGCACCCTGGAATTGTAGGGCCACCCCATGCCCCTGAACGTAGATATAGGGCGTTAAATGCTAGTGTTGGGGGTTTGCATGGGGACAGTTACATCCGGCCTGGTGAATGCACCTGCTGCAGAAGCCCTTTCTCTCTCCGGTGATACACCTGCCCCCTCCCTGATGACAGGCCTCGGGTGGGGGGAGGGGGCCCTGGCTCGCAGGAATGCCTGGCACAACAAAGCCTCGCACGTCTTTGAAGTCCTCGGGCCTGCATAGTGCCGCATCTTACAGCGGGGCCATTAACTTAGCAGAAGGCCCCCTGGAGGGGGAAGGCTGTTCACACCTCAGATCGGGCCCCACAGGCCACTCGCCGGCCCAGCCAGACCTGAATCCCCACTCCAGGCGAGACGAGCAACAATTACTGAGCCACCCAGAGCACGCAGGACTGCAAGCCGCCCCCTGGCCACGCACCTCTCAGGAAGCCATTACACCCAAGGGCACACGAGGCTTTCACCTGCTGGGATGAGCCGGCGTTATCCAGGAAGCTGCTCGTATCCCCTGATAAGAGCAGGAGAAAGTCTCTCTGTCTACCTCTGCAATCAGGAATACACCACCGTCGGCGGGTGTGGCTCTCCCACCGCACGTGCCACACTCTGCTTATAGCGCCTTCTACGCGCCTCTGCCGTTTCTGGCACTTGGAAGAGAACGCCCCATTCAAAGCGGGTTCGCTGTGACTTACTCTCGTGGTAAACCTGGCGTACTCCCGTATTTCCAGAGTAAGCCGGGAGTACACCACACCTACCCATAATTAAACCGTTGCTTTATTGCCCAAGTATTAAGCGCCATTCAGGCCGCCACTACAGTCCCGATGGGTCTGTAATCTTGGGGTGTCCACCCTTGGTCTGTGAAGGCTGGAGATGTGCAGATATCCCGTGACAGCCACAGACCGTGTCAGTGATCCCCAGGTAGATAAAATGTTGGCAAAGTTACTCCTCTTACTAACAGCACTGACCACAGAAGCCTGTCTGATCCAGGCTGGCACAGGAGGTCCACCAGTCCATCGCGAGCTCCCAGGGGCCCCAGACACCCTCAGAGCAGCTCACAGCCTAGAGCTCATCTTTGAGTAAGGGCAGGGTCACATTCTCCTTTCAAGGCTTTGTTCATTTTACATTGTTATCATCAGGCCGTGGATAGCAGGGCCAGAGAATGTGCAGAGCTGGAGTCAGACGTATGACCCAGGCTGGGGCACAGGGGTGAAGGTCTGAGGCACAGGTCTGAGGCACGGAGGTGTTTAACTCTTAAACAAAAGTCCTTGTCAACTCAGTATTGGAGCCTGAGAACAAAATGATGTTTCTCAATGCTTTTGACATGGGAGAAAATTAAAATGAAAAGTTACCTTAATGGTTAAGTTAACTCTTCATTTTGATTTTCTCCCATGTCAAAGTGTTGTATTTACAAACAGCAGGCCCCTTTCTCCCAGTGGCCAGTAGACACTGTGCCATGAGTATAACTGCAAAAATACCGGCATTTTTCTAAGTGGGAGAAATTTAAAGTGCAGAAAAATGTTCCAAAAATCTTTGCATGTTTGTGTTATGTAATTATGCCACATATCGCGAAATGTATGTCCTGTGCCACACATACATTGGACTCAGGCTCTCAGTCACCCATACAATATATCCTATTAATGCCCACTCTTGTTCATACATCCCCAAAGACCACGCTCTCACTGACACACATGGCAGCCCAACCATAGTGCCCCAAGTAAAGGTTGTTTTTTTTAAACCATAATATCTGGCTCTGTGGACATTAGGTTTAAAGTCAATGTAGCTGGGCGTGGAGGTGTCTAATGTAGCTGGGCGTGGAGGTGTCTAATGTAGCTGGGCGTGGAGGTGTCTAATGTAGCTGGCGTGGAGGTGTCTAATGTAGCTGGGCGTGGAGGTGTCTAATGTAGCTGGGCGTGGAGGTGTCTAACGTAGCTGGGCGTGGAGGTGTCTAATGTAGCTGGGCGTGGAGGTGTCCAATGTAGCTGGGCGTGGAGGTGTCCAATGTAACTGGGCGTGGAGGTGTCTAATGTCGCTGGGCGTGGAGGTGTCTAATGTCGCTGGGCGTGGAGGTGTCTAATGTCGCTGGGCGTGGAGGTGTCTAATGTAGCTGGGCGTGGAGGTGTCTAATGTAGCTGGGCGCGGAGGTGTCTAATGTAGCTGGGCGCGGAGGTGTCTAATGTAGCTGGGCGTGGAGGTGTCTAATGTAGCTGGGCGTGGAGGTGTCTAATGTAGCTGGGCGTGGAGGTGTCTAATGTAGCTGGGCGTGGAGGTGTCTAATGTAGCTGGGCGTGGAGGTGTCTAATGTGGCTGGGCGTGGAGGTGTCCAATGTAGCTGGGCGCGGAGGTGTCTAATGTAGCTGGGCGCGGAGGTGTCTAATGTAGCTGGGCGTGGAGGTGTCTAATGTAGCTGGGCGTGGAGGTGTCTGGTAACAATGCACGAGTTGTTTAGCCTTCAGTAGCTCACAATGATTTTCACTGATCACAAGTAGCCGTCTCTGCAGAAAAGGTTGGAGACGCTTCAGATAGATTCCTTTCGTTTCCTCTGGGCCGTCTGTCAACGAGTCTGGGAACAGGCAGCTGTGGTTCTGTGGGGGAAAGTGGCTTGGACTGAGTCCCCTCCCCAGCATCTCTGCGTCTTCCATTGCATGGTCTGTGGGTCTGCCCACGGTGTGTCTGTGAAAAGGTGTCTTAGACAGACTGTTCCCGGGCCTCTGGGTCTTCCATTGCAGGGGTCTGTGGGTCAGCCAGCTGTGTGTCTGTGGGAAGGAGGCTTAAACAGACCCCTCTGGGTCTTCCATTGCAGGGGTCTGTGGCTCAGCCAGCTGTGCTTCTGTGGGAAGGTGGCTTAGACTGACCCCTACCAGTTCCTCTGGGTCGTCTGTTATATGGGTCGGAGGACCGGGCAGCTGTAGTCCTGGCAGAAGGTGGGTTATGCATGTGATGGGAAGTTTGTCGTATGCAGGGATGGTGATGGGGTGCTCACAGCTGGAGGCAGTGATATTATAGGGGGCTGTTGCTTGTGTTTTGACCGCATGCTGAAGCAGCTCTTGGTCTTGCCGCAGACATGAATGTGACCTCTTTCCCTTTCCCCTCCTGCAGAAGCTGCTGTCTCAGCATGGTATGAAGATAAGTGATGTATGCAGGGCTGGGAAGAGGAAAGTGAAGGAGACCGACTGCGACACAGCCCTGAAGAAGGCCAGAAGAAACCTCTTCACAGACCTTACTGCCAAACAGGAGCAGACAACACCTGTCAACACCTGGGTGCTCCAGACCTTGGGCCTCAAAGATGTGGACACCATTGACGAGTCTTCCTCAGTTGACTACAGTGCCTTGACCTCTGACCTTGTGGACAGTATTGAGGCCTACCAGGGAAGCCCGCTGGAGCCTATGGACTACAATGCCAGTCACGACTCCCACTTGGGCTTTGATGCCGCACACAGGACCCCGGTGCGCAAGTGCGAAAGCTCATCTCCTGGAGGGGAGTCCCCCTACTTGCACCCCAGCTCATCAGTAGACAGCAACTCTACAAGCAGCCCACATTTCAATGCCTACGGCTCCTCGCCCTACTATGCCTCTGACGTGTCTCCCAATAAAACAGACATTGCCTTCTCCACGTCCCTGAACCCCCATCGCAATGTCAAGACCCACACCTTTGCCCAGGGCCAGGCGTTCGTGCGCAGGGACGACGAGGGAGGGTGGAAGTTCACCTGGGTCCCCAAGCAATCTGATTGAATGAACAGAGGCTGGACTCACTGCCTTGAACTTCGTGTTTACAAAACCTTGCACTTGAAAAGGACCCTGTGGAGAAGGAAAGATGGGGCCTTGCAGATCTCTGTGATTGGACCATGGGGTCTCACCTGTGGTCTTGGGAAGGTTTCATACACCCAATGAATGCTGCCCCCACTCCACCACCTCCTAGGGCCTTTTCCAGATTCCAGGTGAAGATGCAGCTTGTCTCTGGCCTAGCCATGGGACACGACCATGTTTGTGCACAGATGTAGTACAGCGCTGCTCTGTTCCTCTGCACACACTGTGCCTTCGGACATCCCCATCTGCCTCTTGTCCACAGACTGCCTGCTGACTCAGATGCAAGGATCTCAGTTTCTAGACAATTCACTGCCTCTGCTGCCCCTGAGGGGCCCCTTTTAGGCTTCCCATGGTGAAAGTAATTCTACCTTTCTGTACAGTGCAAAGAACAACGTAATACTGCCTTTATCTTTCCTGATTGTGTACTGCCTTTGAAGACATTGTATACCCTCATGGCCATATTGTTGAATGGTACCAGGCCCGGTATCAATATGCAAGTGTGACTTTCTGAAATGCCTTCTGCAAACATAAGGGTGCCTCCTGGCCAAGGCGAGGGCCGCCTTGTACTTTATGGAAGTAAGGTACCTCATTATCTGTACTGCACACTGCCTGTCACTGTCCGCCAGCCAGCGGATGGTGGAACAACTCTGTACTGCACACTGCCTGTCACTGTCCGCCAGCCAGCGGATGGTGGAACAACTCTGTACTGCACACTGCCTGTCACTGTCCGCCAGCCAGCGGATGGTGGAACAACTCTGTACTGCACACTGCCTGTCACTGTCCGCCAGCCAGCGGATGGTGGAACAACTCTGTACTGCACACTGCCTGTCACTGTCCATCAGCCAGCGGATGGTAGAACGACTCTGTACTGCACACTCCCTGTCACTGTCCATCAGCCAGCGGATGGTAGAACACCTCTGTACTGCACACTGCCTGTCACTGTCCGCCAGCCAGCGGATGGTGGAACAACTCTGTACTTCACATTGCCTGTCACTGTCCGCCAGCCAGCGGCTGATAGAACGACTCTGTACTGCACACTCCCTGTCACTGTCCATCAGCCAGCGGATGGTAGAACACCTCTGTACTTCACACTGCCTGTCACAGTCCGCCAGCCAGCGGCTGGTAGAACGACTCTGTACTGCACACTCCCTGTCACTGTCTGCCAGCCAGCGGCTCGTAGAACACCTCTGTACTGCACACTGCCTGTCACTGTCCGCCAGCCAGCGGCTCGTAGAACACCTCTGTACTGCACACTGCCTGTCACTGTCTGCCAGCCAGCGGATGGTAGAACACCTCTGTACTGCACACTGCCTGTCACTGTCCGCCAGCCAGTGGCTGGTAGATTGACTCTGTACTGCACACTCCCTGTCACTATCCGCCAGCCAGCAGATGGTAGAACACCTCTGTACTGCACACTGCCTGTCCACTGTTCTGATTCCTTCTCGGGTGTGGTAGCTCAGTGACTCCATCGTGTCCACTGCCTTTGTAGGCCTGCCTCCAGTGCCCTCGTGTCTGCTGTGCTCTGGGTGTTCCCAGGTGTCTTGTTGTATGCTGTGTATAAGTGCCCATCCTGCTGTGACTGGAGAGTGTACAGTGTGAAAGAAATAAACATCTTCTGCTAAAATCCAAAGCTGTGTGAAACTTCCCATCTTGTTTGACTTTGCTGTGTTGGGGGAGGCTAGCGCTATCAATGTTGATGCCATAAGGCACGTGTGTTTAGCATGTTTAATTTCCGGAGGACAAACCTTGGTTGTTTTTTTGGGGGGGGGAGGGGGGACGTGCAGCATAGCAATATAATCCTTGATGACAAAGTGCAGTCACGGACCCTTTGGGTGCACCTTGGATTCTGGAGTGAAGACACATGATCAGGCTGCAGGAGATAATTGGTAATGTTGTGGTGGTGGTCATTATGTCGATCGTGCAGCTACTCCACTCTGCAGTGGGTGTTGTGTGTCACACTGGTATTTCTGCCCTCCCCATTGTCACAGTTCTTCGTTGTGGATATGAAAACTGTTTCTTGACTTAAGAGGGACAGATTTTATGAACAGTGCAATGCTAGTCTTTTCCCCAAGTTAATAATCGGACCATGTAGTGCACAAGCCTCAACCAATTAAATAACTTTACAGTTCCATCAACTTGAATACCGCGGCAACAAGTAAAGAGCCAAGAGAACTATAAAAAACTGAGCAGATTACACTACACTAACCAACCTCTTTGTGAAACTAGCTTTGGTGTATCCGCCGCTAGAAACCTAAACTAGATATATGCATTTCCTTATTACTCTAACAACATCATTAATAGTAAGGCAATCGATTGAGCTGGTGCATGTGAACAGGCTGCGTCTAGCCAGGCTGAATAACTGATCTCTGAATTAGCTGTTTGCCGAATACCTCCTTCTCCAAGACAAATAATATGAAAATGATGGTAAATTCACTCTACTATAAGAGCCATTTTTAGAAGATTTTAGCGTTAACAGTGCAGCATTTTAGTTATTTTGTATCAACAAACATCTATAGGATTCTTCCAGTGGGGTACAGCGACACATTATGGATGTGGTCAAAACCAATTACCTGAAGCTACTGTGAGGTAGGATTAGGCTAATATAATGTCAGACATTTTTAAACCAGTGTTTTTAGAAATCTATTTGGCCTTTCATAAGCTCATGTTGCTCTGAATGCGTTCCTCTGTAGACCAGACTTGTCATTGAGTAGCTCCTAGAAGCAGAAGGGAGCGTGGGGTTTAAAAAGTAACTGAGATCAGTTACCTGATGCTTTTGTCACAGCGCTTGGACGAGATGCCCACTGCGGCCCAAAGAAACATTGTCCTGCCGGTTCTGGTGCTATGGTTACAATGAACACAATTTATTCCATCCATGGTTCATTTACGTGCAGAGCCTTTCCACAAGTATATTGATGGAAAAAAAACTTTTCTTCAGACCTCCCCATAATGACAAATATTATTAAAGTAGTGGGTAATGTCATGTTTTTCAAATAAAGCTACAAAATCCAGCTTTGTGACTGGATGCCCAGCACATGGGCGTAGTTTGTGATAAAGCACGTTATTTGACTGCCATTAAAAAAAGAACTGTTTAAGAGTAGACGCATGCTGTGCACATAAATTGTTTGTTGAGTCAAATTAGAAGTGGATTTCCACCTGACCACTGCAAAGTATAGTTGTCTCAATTACTCATTTTCTGAGCTGCACCACTGCCATTGTGTCATCTGCAAGTGTGTTAGGCGTGCTTTTAAGGAATACTACATTAATACATTGTTAGTGCTAAGTTCACAGTAGAATGAAGCCGTTCTTGACATTATTGGGTTAACTCACTCATTTATGTTTTTGTGCTGTTGGGTGGTCAGCTGCACTAGCTGCACTAAAAGAAAGTCGTCTCATAAGTTTACTTATATAAGCACACCTGCACATCAAAAGCCTGAGTGCGTGCCGAGTCAGGGTTATGGGAATGGCCTGAAGTGAGGCTTGGTGCAGGATGTCTGATTCTAGCTTCAATGCTTTCTCTATTCATCTGGCCTGTTGATGCTACTTCACCTGCCAGTAGTTGCAAGACACGTTCCTGGGGCCTGTCATTGTAGTCTTACTGCACGATGTAGAAATTAGAAAGTACATTGTCTCGAGCATCCCACAAAAATGCAGAACTGCCTCATTAAAAATATTGGTTGCTGGCTTACACGTGCCATCAGCTCCACTTTAAATAATACCAGTGCTTAAGTTTAAGTGCTAGTTAGTCCAATGGAGGGAGTTCTGGGCTTGTTGCAAGTGTTAAGAGTTACGTTTAGGTGCTGTTACTTTTCCACTGAAAGCCCTTAGGCTCCCTGCCCGCGTCACTACTGTTTCTTTTGAAATATTGGAAATTCGTCCTTACCCCAGCATTGACAATGGGTAATACCGGGGTTGCAGCCCACTGGGCAAGGCACTGAAGCAACTGAAAGGACTGGAGGTTATTTTCAAGAGGCGGTGCTCGGCTTTTCAAGTCAATGTAAGTGCTAGTGGTAGAAGTGCTTTGGCTTTAAGCATCTGAACGGACTGGTGGTTGTTTTCAAGAGGCGGTGCTCTGCTTTTTCAAAGTCAATGTAAGTGCTACTGGTAGAAGTGTTTCAGCTTGAAGCAGCTGAAAGGACTGGTGGTTGTTTTCAAGAGGCGGTGCTCTGCTTTTTCAAAGTCAATGTAAGTGCTACTGGTAGAAGTGTTTCAGCTTGAAGCAGCTGAAAGGACTGGTGGTTGTTTTCAAGAGGCGGTGCTCTGCTTTTTCAAAGTCAATGTAAGTGCTACTGGTAGAAGTGTTTCAGCTTGAAGCAGCTGAAAGGACTGGTGGTTGTTTTCAAGAGGCGGTGCTCTGCTTTCCAAAGTAAATGTAAGTGCTAGTGGTAGAAGTGCTTTGGTTTAAGCATTGAAAGGACTGGAGGCTGTTTTCAAGAGGTGGTGCTCTGCTTTCCAAAGTAAAATGTAAGTGCTTGTGCTAAAATTGCAGTGGCTCTTTACATATTCAAGGTTTTTCCTTTTGAAAAGCCCAGAAGGGTCCGCATCTGAAGTTTTGCTTTGTAGGTCCCTTTAAAAAGCTGATTGGCAAAGTGCTCTGTTGCAACCAAAATGGGGCGCCCGCAATAGGGCTCAGTGGAGAGATCTGGGTGGGAGGCGGTTGTAAGTAACTTCCTGACCTGAACCACACATTAACCTTTACCTTTAACAGTTTCAGAAGTCGGCTATGACCAGTTCCATCAGTTACTGCCCTTGGGATGTGCAAGTTTTGGTCACTGGGGGTGACATTCTCAGCTAAGCAGTTTACAGTACTTTATGACTCCCTCATTGTTCTTGTGCCCCTAATGCACGCTGATGGCGTGCTGTAAATTACAGATGAGCTGTACACCTGCTTTGTAACTTTCTTCTGGTATGTTTCGCATCTCTCCGCCTTGGGGCGCCTTCTCCCATCCAACTGAACCATTGTCCTACCTAGCGCTGCCTGCCCCCGCACCGGGCACTTTGTGAAGTTTGCTGCAACCCTGCTTGCAGGGAGTGTTTCTTGAAGAATGTGGCAGTTGGCTGTTGATTTTGTCCACTTTTAATTTTTTTAATTTTAATTTTTTATTAAAATTTGTTTTATTTTCACAAGGTCAGGCTTTTGTCCAGTTTTTAACAGTCATGGTACCCGATGTAGCGAAAAATCATAGTGCGAAAGCAAAAAGAGGGCTGCGGGGGAACTAGAACCCAAGGTGTTTATATGGGTAGAAGCGCAAAGATAACAAAGTGTCCTGAGCGCCCTTGTACTTGAAAAGTGGTCTCGGCATTGCCTTCGCACTGTTTGTTTTAGTCAAGCAGTTTGGGGATTAATAATAAGCAAGTTCTTTCTTGTTTCTGCAATCTCTCTGTGTGTCTTGTCTGGTTGTCTGCTTGGGGAGGTGTTTTTCTCTTCAGCACTTGATCTATCTATTGAGGTGATCTTTGCAGGGGTTGGAGGGTCAGCACCCAGGGACTGATGCCAGGGACGGACCACTTAACCGAATATTCTCTGCAGTTTCCTGTTCCTCTTTGGTCTTACTTCTCATCTAGGTCTCTCCCAGGACTTTTATTGTTTCTTAGGAACCTGACCAGACCTCGCCTGATGGACACGCTCCGGGCACCTGTTGTACACCCTATAATCCCTGACGCATACCACACCCTTCTCTCTGAGAAACTCCTCTCAGTTCTGCATAGGCTCAGCACAGCATTGCATCCTGACGACATTTCTTTAGCTGCCCGCTGGCAATTAGAATACACCATTTACTCCTGCACATAGCTTACTCCTACATATATGTGCTTTCAGTTTCCAATGGTTGTTCCTAACGCCCAAAACACACCTCTACACTGCACGAGCCTTCAGTGGCACAGGATAAATTAAATTAAAATGTCTTTAAAGTTCTCTGCTATTGCTTCAATATTTGATTGTCTGATGTTACAAGTGAATGTCAAGGGTCTCGCTCGAGCTCTGAAGCTGGGGCCAGTAGAGATGGGATAACCTGGGATACACTTTATGCCACTGTGAAGCTGAGAGGATTTTATAACCCTCTTTTGACCTCTTATTACAAACATTTTTCGGTGTGAAAGGTAGGATAGCACTTTCAGGCACACACTGTCTGATTTTAAATTAGTTACTTGCCTGGAATTTCTTATGTCAAACTGTCCAAGATAAACTATTTTGACACACAGTAATGTACTTTATTTATTAAAATGTTTAATGAAGGGCTTGCCATAGGCACTAACAGTGCTGACCCGTCTACATGTTAGCGCGCTGAAAAAAACCTGCAACTGATGTACATTTTGTAGCTATCTGTTGTTAATAGACTTTTATTTTTATGTTCAAATCACCTTAAATGTGACGTTATATTAATTTCAAATGCCGTGCCTTAGACTTCTATAACAATATATCGTCATTAATTTATGACTTAATATGTTGGATGTGCATTTTCTTTTCTAAGTGAAGAGGATAATCGAATTATTTGTACAAGTAAATTGTATTTTGTATTCACACAAGTTGTTTCTAATAAATGAGAAATAACCCTACTGTGGCAGATTGCGCTGTTGTGTTGTTTTTATAACTAAACACATTTACTAATGTGCAGCACATGTATTTGACATCGTCTAAGAACATTTAAATTCAAGTTAATCGTCAATAAGATAATTTTTAAACGGTAAAAAAGCATTGATGACTTGATCACAGCAGTACTTCTGTTGATAGTGGGTTTATCCGATAGACACCATGGGGCTTTAAAAACAGGGCGAGATTCCCCTAAGTACAGGCATATGTAAATATATATTTGTATATAATGCTCACATTTACCTGTGGGTGTAGTGGGTTGTTATAGTTGCCTACTTAGGAGCATATTATCAAGCATGGAGTTAAAATTATCGCCGCTTTAGCGGCAGAAAACTGCAGCTAAAGTGGCGATAATGGGCTTGATAATATGCCCTTGAGAATTCCAATAGAAGCCCATGTTGTCACTAAAACATGGGCTTCTATGGGAATTCTCAAGGGCACATTATCAAGCCCATTATCGCCGCTTTAGAGGCAGTTTTCCTGCCGCTAAAGCGGCGATAATTTTAACTCTGTTTCTCGATAATATGCCCCTTAATTTGCTAAAATGCAACAGTCATCTAAGTGTGAATGCAGGGGTATCAATGAAATAAATTTGAATATATACCATTTTGCAACTCCATTTATTCTCAAAATATAAAATAAATATGGATAAGTACCAAGAAAATGGCCAAAAGAAAAACATGGATAGATAATAAATGGAGTCGTAAAATTCTATATTTACACATTTATTTAACTGTAAACCTGCACTCACACTTTGATGCCTGTCGCATGTTAGCAAATTAAGCAGCCACTATAACAAGACACTACACCCGCAGGTAAATGTTAGCATTAAATACAAATATATGTTAGTGTTTGCCTGAATTTAGTGAAATCTCAACTTGTGTTTTTTAACTTCCCGTGCGGTCTATCTGCTGAGCTGTGGTCCTGGAAATCACGAAGACAGCATCCAGACTCACCCACATGAAGCACAGATTTCCACGTTTTCCCATTTCTGTAAAAAAAACATACATACAGGAAACACATTGTTTACCGTCTGTATTTATCTGTAAAAATCAGTAAAAACGGAAAACTGGAAGCCTTAGTTTTGAGACACAGGGGTAGGAGAGGGGAAGGGAGGCCAGAGAGAGAAAAACTGGAGAGGGTGAGTGAGAGGGTGAGAGTAGGAAGGAAGGGAGAAGAGGTAAAAAAAGGGGTGTGAGATGCTTGAAAAGAAGGGACAGAGCAGTGAGATGAGAGGGTAAAAAAGGAAGATCGAGGGACGGTGGATAGGAGGGGCGGGGCGATCGAGGAGTGACATTCAACCACAGCCTACTTCTCTGTCTCTTGTTCTTCAGCCTTATATTTCTGTCGGACCTTGGGACAGATGTTTTTCCATTAGACCCTCCTTACGAGCCCTGTGGAACTTGAATTGTCACATATTTCAATGCGGTAATGCCAGCTGCGACATACTTGGTGGATGTTCCAGACGGTAAAATCGGACCCAGTGTTTCACCTGCGGCTACAACTGTTGAATCAAGTTTCTCTTTTCAAAAGGTCCTTAAAAAAGATCTTCCCGTAGTTGACCAGGAAGAAGCAATCACAGTCAATCTCACTCCTAACTACATTAAAACTCCGCTCTGCCAATGGGATCTCTCTGGTCCTCCGGCTAAATAATTAGTAATTTCCGGAACAGGTAGTACCAGCCTGGGGATAACACATAACAGGAATGTTGAAACCATATCATTAGCTCCTGGTGGAGAAACATATCGCGGTCTAGACTTTGTGAGCTCTGAACTGGGCTCTGGCCGTCCAAGGCACAGGTTTTCTTCCACAGAATAAGATTCCGGCGTACACTCCCTCGCATGGTCTCTGCCGTTAAATGTCTATGTGCATACAATATTGCGCAAACGCCATGACATATAGTAGTTGTGCTCCCGTGGTTGTTCTAACTTTGGTAAGGTTGGTGTTGAGTGCACACATCTGTGTGGTACACCGTGACTACGTAACTGGCTCTCTGTGGTGGCAGGCGGTCCCGTCAGGTCTATCATGCCCTGACAACAACAGTATTCAGAATTAATCCGGTGCACACTGGAGAAACAAGGCTGTGTAGCGCGTGCCACATTGGAATAGATTCTCCATAGAATATTAGATGCTGCCTACTCAGGTGTGGCAAGGGCAACAGAGGGGCAGCTCACTGAAGACATTACCACTGGGGACGCTGTGAGGTCCCACATTAAGATATGAGTCTACCCACAAGAGGTAGAGCAACAACACATCGGAGGCCCTGTTAGATCATCGTGGAGTAATATATTAATCTACCCACGAGAGGTAGAGCAGCAACCCATCGGAGGCCCTGTTAGATCATCATGGACAAATACACAAGTCAACCCGTGACAGGTGGAGCAGTAACCCATCGGAGGCCCTGTTAGATCATCATGGACAAATACACAAGTCAACCCGTGACAGGTGGAGCAGTAACCCATCGGAGGCCCTGTTAGATCATCATGGAGTAAGAGACAACTTTACCCATTAGAGGTAGAGCAACAACCCATTGGAGGCCCTGTTAGATAATCGTGGAGTAATATATTAATATACCCACGAGAGGTAGAGCAGTAACCCATCGGAGGCCCTGTTAGATCATCATGGATTAAGATACAACTTTAACTTGAATTGTCACATATTTCAATGCGGTAATGCCAGCTGCGACATACTTGGTGGATGTTCCAGACGGTAAAATCGGACCCAGTGTTTCACCTGCGGCTACAACTGTTGAATCAAGTTTCTCTTTTCAAAAGGTCCTTAAAAAAGATCTTCCCGTAGTTGACCAGGAAGAAGCAATCACAGTCAATCTCACTCCTAACTACATTAAAACTCCGCTCTGCCAATGGGATCTCTCTGGTCCTCCGGCTAAATAATTAGTAATTTCCGGAACAGGTAGTACCAGCCTGGGGAAAACACATAACAGGAATGTTGAAACCATATCATTAGCTCCTGGTGGAGAAACATATCGCGGTCTAGACTTTGTGAGCTCTGAGCTGGGCTCTGGCCGTCCAAGGCACAGGTTTTCTTCCACAGAATAAGATTCCGGCGTACACTCCCTCGCATGGTCTCTGCCGTTAAATGTCTATGTGCATACAATATTGCGCAAACGCCATGACGTATAGTAGTTGTGCTCCCGTGGTTGTTCTAACTTTGGTAAGGTTGGTGTTGAGTGCACACATCTGTGTGGTACACCGTGACTACTCAACAGGCTCTCTGTGGTGGCAGGCGGTCCCGTCAGGTCTATCATGCCCTGACAACAACAGTATTCAGAATTAATCCGGTGCACACTGGAGAAACAAGGCTGTGTAGCGCGTGCCACATTGGAATAGATTCTCTATAGAATATTAGATGCTGCCTACTCGGGTGTGGCAAGGGCAACAGAGGGGCAGCTCACTGAAGACATTACCACTGGGGACGTTGTGAGGTCCCACATTAAGATATGAGTCTACCCACAAGAGGTAGAGCAACAACACATCGGAGGCCCTGTTAGATCATCGTGGAGTAATATATTAATCTACCCACGAGAGGTAGAGCAGCAACCCATCGGAGGCCCTGTTAGATCATCATGGACAAATACACAAGTCAACCCGTGACAGGTGGAGCAGTAACCCATCGGAGGCCCTGTTAGATCATCATGGACAAATACACAAGTCAACCCGTGACAGGTGGAGCAGTAACCCATCGGAGGCCCTGTTAGATCATCATGGACAAATACACAAGTCAACCCGTGACAGGTGGAGCAGTAACCCATCGGAGGCCCTGTTAGATCATCATGGACAAATACACAAGTCAACCCGTGACAGGTGGAGCAGTAACCCATTGGACGCCCTGTTAGATCATCATGGAGTAAGAGACAACTTTACCCATTAGAGGTAGAGCAACAACCCATTGGAGGCCCTGTTAGATAATCGTGGAGTAATATATTAATATACCCACGAGAGGTAGAGCAGTAACCCATCGGAGGACCTGTTAGGTCATCATGGAGTAAGATACAACTTTACCCATTAGAGGTAGAGCAGCAACCCATCAGAGGCCCTGTGAGGTCATCATGGAGTAAGATACAACTTTACGAATTAGAGGTAGAGAAGCAACCTATCGGAGGCCCTGTTAGATCATCATGGAGTAAGATACAACTTTACGAATTAGAGGTAAAGAAGCAACCCATTGGAGGCCCTGTTAGATCATCATGGAGTAAGATACAACTTTACCCATTAGAGGTAGAGAAGCAACCCATCGGAGGCCCTGTTAGGTTATCAGGGACGCATTCTGTTCACCATATATCTAGGTAGTGCACAAACATGGCTTAGAAGAGAGCTGGATGCAAGCCAATTTGTCAAGATTTGCGTTCATCAAAAAACAAACCAATAGGTCCGAAAGGTAAGACCTATTAGCTTTGCTAATGCTTGTTTATGAGAAATGTGGTACGCACTGGAAAGGAGCTAAGGAGCATGCGATCCATGGCAATGCTTCAGGACATGGACATAAGGTATATTTATATTTGATGAACGCAAATCTCTTGACAAACCATCAAAAAGAAAAAAACACTTTGTCCTCACTGCTGCCTCCATCTCTCCTCTGCCGTTGCTTCCTGACGTGTTCTGAAAACACACAGGCTCCCCTAAGCCAATCACAACGCTGCCACGCACCGTTGTGATTGGTCTGAGCGTCATGGTTCACTGCTCAGACAGGCAGTGAGAGCCTGTGCATGTTCCCCAACAGGCTGTTTATGACAGCCTGGTGGGGAACATACAAAGTGCGCATGACTGTTTGGCCGGGCCAGGACAGCCTGCCAAACTGTCATGTGCACTTAGAGTGTGCATGAACCACTCCTCCCAGGCTCCGACACCAGCCCGCCCCACCTTAAGCAGCCCTGTAGCAAAGAAAAATAATTGCTTAGTTGAAAAAAAAGTTGAATTTAAAAAGCAAGTAGTGGAAGTACAGAAGCCAGCCTATTAAAAGAGGCAATGCCCCATGGGAGGCACAAAGACAAGAGTGAGAAGCTGAGGCATGAATAAGAAGTGAGCAAATTTGAGTGACTGGGAAGTCAACCAATTATAGACAATGGGCAAGCTCTATGTCACTGCATGCTCTTGGTAAGCCCACACTATGCAACTCAACAGTTTGCGCTTGCGCTATCCAATAGGCAAGAACTAAAAACAGCATTCTGCTTCTGTTGGTGGCTTCAATGATGGTGATGGTAGGGTACTTTGGCTGATGTGATGAGCTGTCTTTGAGTTGTGCGAAGGGACATCTTTATCAAGCTGTCCTCAAGAGTTCTGATATTCTTCCTTGTTATGTCCTCCCTCCAGATTGATCATTTGTTCTCAGCAAGGTTTTAAGAGTCCCAGGGGGGCGAAGGCCTTGTCTTGCACTTGTGTGTTGCATTTCTGGGTGGACATTCACATAGCTTTCCAAAAATGGTTGCAGTTGTTTAGACGGGTGTTGGCTCAGATGAGCAGTCGCTAGGGTTGTTAGAGTGTCTGCTCTCTGGGTTGATGAAAGCTCTTTCGTGCTTCTGGTGCCAGAAATCACTTCTGTAGGAGGGCGTAGACTCACCTACCCCTCCCGCATGCCTGAAACAAATGGCCTCCTCAGCCAGCCCTACAAGCCTCTCAGATGCACGGGTAGGCATGGAAAGAAGTCGCTCCTTGCCCGCTTAGCGCTGGTGAAGTCACATGGCGGACTGTGCATGCATTATTGATATCTGTTGTATCAGAAACTTTGCATCATTTAAGACACCGCAATTCCACGAAGGAGCAGCGTTTGCCAGTGCCCCCCTTCTTGCTGCAGCGGGGACCTTCCTATAAGTCAAAGCGAAGACTTTGGATAAATATCCAGTGAGAAGAGAATGTGTGGACGTTTGCAGCAAACATGTTTCATTCTTTTAACACATACATGTTATTTTTGGGACTTTTATCAGACAAGATTACATTTTTTTAGGTTAAAATGAAGGTACACATTGACTTCTGACTGGGAAATAATGTAGGTTTAGTCCTACATGTCGCAAAGAGAAGACTGGAGTTTACTCAGTCTTAGTAAGGTGCATAGCTGCGAAAATGCGTTTTCACAATAAAATCGTGACTTAGCGGCTCTTTTAAGATGTTTTGAGACAAAAATATTGCCAGTAACCAAAAAGATTAAACTCATGGGGAAAACAGACCATGCTCTCAGAAGAAAATAAATACATGGAGGTGTAAACTAAGAAAAAGTAGACAGCTCAAACTGCAGTCAGTCCAATAATTGGGACCCGTCTGAGAATTTGCTCTCATGCTCAACAATACGCGCTCTCATATGGTTTATAATGATACATATTTTGTTTCTGATATTTTCTTGAATTACATAATAATACAAAAATCTTAAATGAAGGTGTAAAGGGTATCTGAAGGAGAAAGTGATGCTGTTAGGATGAAATGACCTCTGTATCTGAACCTCAGGTGAATGAGGCTTGCGTTACTCTACAGGTAATGCGTTTCCTTTCCACTTCTCTGCCAGATAGCGGCAGGCCGCCTCGCATAGACTCCTGAGCTGGTTGACAGGAGGTAATGGTGCCTGGGGTTTAATTGGGCGCAAACGGCTAGAAGATGTGTTGTATTGTCTTGCAATATTTCTATAGCGCTTACCACCTCTTTGTGTGGCGCTCTAGAGCGTGTCTACATGGGTATCACACTACAGCTTGTAGCGTGTGTGTTGTGAAGCAGGAGTGTCCGCATAGGTCCAGACACAGGCCAGAATGTCTAGATAGCCACAAAAAAGAGACTTACAGCAAATGTAGTTGAAAGTCCTTTACATAGTCTTTGGTTGTCTTCAGCATTTGTGATATCTGCAGCCGTCCTGTGCCTATGTTGGACACCGTTCCGAAAAGCATTAGAGAGAGGTGGCATGAATCAAGGCTGTGGGGAGCTGACTGAACCAGAGCACAGCACTGTTCATGCCCCTGCTGGGGGCGGCAGGGTGGGGCGATGTCCTTGGACTGCCTTATTAAGTCACTGGTGTAGAAGTGAAGTGGTGATGGGTGTGACCAATCGGTTTCAAGATTGTTAAAGTACAATTAGATGGAAAATAATTCACATTTACTATTCCTAACTCCACATCTATGTACCTAAAAATGTACATACTGTGTAGGTACATACATATTTGACTCTCCAATGCACTACTCTGTGTCACCCAGTACCTCTCTCTATATACCCTCACCCTCCACTCTCCGACTCATCTCAAACCTCATTCCACCGCTATGATCTACAAAATAAACCTGTCTAGACTCTTCCACCCTCTACCCTCCTTGACTTACCCCAAACCTCATTGTACTACTATGATCTCCCAAGCAGCCCTTTCTAAAGTCTTCCCTCGTACATCCTCCTTTGACTAATACAAGAGCGCTTGGACACCTCGTCAGGGATAGTGAGCGCTATATGAATACAATTAATACCAAATGTCTTCCTAAAACCGCTCATAAACTTGAAAGGTGAATAGAAAGTTGTTTAGCAGAGAATACTATTAGAATGGCAAATGAACGTATTTAAAGGTGTAAATGTCACCCCCCACTGGAGACTCCGCATTTGCAGATAGTTGCGCACCACCATGCCCGCGCATGGGTACAGGAGTCCTCGAGAATGTGTTTTCTGCCCTCGATGCAGGAACCTTGGCCGAGGCACCTTTCGATGGCTTTGCGGAAGTGTTTGTTGGCCGTTTGTCTAGCGGGATGTCACCTGGACATTGCAGCCCCACCGCGCTCTGGTGATACACACACCACACGCACACTATTACTCAGGTGAATTCAAGAGTCTGCGGGTGGGGACGCATCACTCCTCTGAAGCGCGCTCCCGCGCCGAGGGAGCGCTGGCAGCCGCTGGTATCCGAGGAGCGCGCTTGTTGTGCTGGTAGCAGCCGAGCAGGTCTGGTTGGAAAGGGAGCCGGAGCCAGACAAAAGCAGTGGGCAGTGGGCGGACCCTGTGCCACGGGAGGTCGCATAACTGAGGAGGAGGAGGGCAGGAGCTCGCCACAGGCCAGGGACAGTCAGTCAGGGCGTCTGAGTGAAAGGATTAAGGTGAAACCTGCCTGAGCCTCTGAGGCAGGGTCCGTGCCCTCCCCACTGTGGGACAGAACAGTAGCCCCTCTCGCCTATGACAAGGGGGTCCACAGCTAACACCGGCAATAACGCATGGCAGAGAGCTAGTTCAGTCGGTTACTGTACCTAGGGCTTTAAGTGGGATGAAAATACTGGGGGAGGGGGTCTCTCCAAAGGGGCGTGGCCAGTGTAATTAAGGGCGTGGTTTAAAACCACCTAAGCTAAAAGTCTGTGCTTAGCATAGTGTGCGCCCGTCTTGTATTTTGCTGTTTGTGTCATTGCATCCGGATATATGATACAAGTAACATCATACCTACAAGAAGACAGGACTATTGGCTTTGTCAATGGTTGTTAGTTGCATAAGATAAATAAGCAGCAACTATGGCGTGTATCTAATATTGAAAAAGCTTCCACTTAAAGCCCTGCTGACACCACGACAATGTTGCTGCTCCTGAGTTTCAAAAAGAGAAGGGAAATCCAGAGAGAAAATGACTCTCTTTAAAGGATTTACCTTCCGCTACAACCCTCACCTGGAACGACGTCATGCCGTGACTTCTCCACTAGTGAGAAGGGAGCAGTGAGAGCAGCGCACATCGATGTGCCGCTGCCACTGCAGTCTGACTGTGCCAGGGCACAAAACAGAGCCCGATAGAGACCCGTTTCGAGGCCTCTTTTAAAAAACTGCCGGTGCTCAGCACCGGTGAGACCCGGCCCACTTAAAGCCCTGAATGGACCTATTGTAGCGTTTTGTGTCTAGCGCTAGCGGGTCACAGATATGACTCGCAGCTGCTTCAAAGCGCTCGATTGTGCAGGGCTCAGTGGCTCTGAAGTTGGTTATTTTTTTTCTATCTGTGCAGTTCGTGAACTGCATGAAGTGTCAACTTTCATAACAAGTGCAGTGACGAAGAAAAGTGGGTTTGCAAAGTCGGTTTTTAAAAATCCTAAATGCTTGAAGGGTGTTGGCCAACTTAGATCAACTTAGTGGTGGAATTCCTGTCACTCCTTTCACCTGCACAGGTGATTGAAAGATCCCTCACTGGACAACTCGAAGTGCTGCCTCTCTTTGCACCTCATGCTTCCGGTCCAGTGGGTTCCTCTCTCAGTGGTCTCAGGCCCACCGCAGCACCCCTTTGGGCATTTACCCAAATACGTCACCCTGGAATTGTGTTGAATTGAATTGCATTTATATAGCGCTTGTTACCCCATATGAGGTGTTGAAGCGCTATTTCGGCGAGTAGCATGCTACCTCGGAAGCAATAAAGGATGAGTGGTGAATTAGTATAGTGAAATATGAACAAAATTTGAGCTGTGGTATGTTAGTCAGTTTTTTGGATTGAGAAGGGTAGGGGAGGGATAGAAGAGGGGAAAGGTTTGCATTTATGATGGTGCAAAGTGTGCCTGACTTATTTTTTTTTTTTGTATCCCTAACTAAATGGCATTGTCATTTCTATTGGCATTAGCTTTTTTTCTGCATATGTGATACCTATTGCATTAGCAGAGAGAGAGTGAGATAGTGAGAGAGAGAGAGAGAGAGTGAGGTATTTAAATAGAGAGTGAGGTAGTGAGAGAGAGTGAGGTAGATAGAGAGTGAGGTAGTGAGATAGAGAGTGAGGTAGATAGAGAGTGAGGTAGTGAGAGAGTGAGAGAGTGAGGCAGTGAGGGAGAGGGATGTTGTGAGGTAGTGATATATAAGCATAGAGTGATGTTGTGATGTAGTGAGATAGAGAGAGGTAGTGAAAGAGAGAGTGAAAGTGAGTTAGTGAGATAGAAAGAGTGAGGTAGTGAGATAGAGAGTGATTGAGATAGTGAGTGAGAGAGAGTGAAGTTGTGAGGTTGTGAGCTAGAGAGTGAGGTAGTGATGTTTTGAGAGAGAGAAGTTGTGAGGTAGTGAGATAGAGTGGAGTAGTGAGGTAGAGAGAGTTATGTAGTGAGAAAGAGTGAGGTAGTGAAACAGTGATGTAGTGAGGGAGAGGGATGTTGTGAGGTAGTGAGATGTAAGCAGAGTGGTGTTGTGATGTAGTGAGATAGAGAGAGGTAGTGAAAGAGACAGTGAAAGTGAGTTAGTGAGATGTTGCAGAGTTCTGATCCCGTGATGAGGAGCACACACGCTGCTGAACTTGGCTCCGGTGGGAGTATAACTTTTGCTTATTTTCGTGTGCAGTGTTTGTGCAAGGTAAGTTTGCACATTCACGCTGGAGCAGTTTAAGGCAGCAGGCATGAACCTTGGATACTTTGTGTTTCTGACACTTTAAGCTTCACATTTCGAGCCAGGTGGAGAGGATTGTTCAAATTTAGAAGGACACCTAAAAATTCTAAAATGTACAGACCTGCAAGAGCTGGTATCCATTTGCAAGAGAGGAGAAAAGTCGAGCAATGGCCTACGATTGGATTTTCGCTCAAAACTGAAGTATCGTAAACGAAAATAATAAAAAGTAAAAGAAATGTGGTCAGCAGAGAGGAGCTGGAATGGCATACGTCAGTATGATAGCTGAGCTCTTGAATACCATTGATTTAGGTTTTAGAGCAATATGAATCGAAAATACAAGCCTGATAAATGACACAACGATTCTGAAAGTTTAAATGTCCGCACTCCAATTAAACTGAAGGGCAATCTTGGAAAAGAAGATATCGGTGTAAGTTATTTTTAAAACTACATTGATTTACTCGCTCGAAACTGACACGCTGCCAACATAACGTGGATGGTACACTGGGTTAAGTTCGCTGCTAAAACACAAGTGTGAGAAGTTGGCCTGATATGTAGTGCTCACTATTCTAGTGATCACTGTATATCATTCCAAACGACCCTTATTGATGATTGGTTGTAAGTCAACCTTTTAGACCAGCTATCCTAGTAGCGTGGATACGAGCAGTCTTTAGGCTAAACTCTAGAGGGCGTGTTAAGCCAGCTGTTTACCATCACATATACCCCTTGAACACCAAGTGAAAGGACACCACACAAGTTGTTATGAAAATAAAAGGATATTTATTTATAACAAGACTACCCTGGCTCTTTATGAGTCAGGGAGCTAAGCACACTACAAAACTCTTAGGAAAATACTTCAGTTGCACAATTTACACAAATGCCCGAGGGGCACGAGAAACCATCTACACTAACAGTGAAATGCGAATGGTTAGAGTCTGGAGGTACTGATTCCGGAGTGATCCGATCAGTGGGACTAAACGAAAAAGGAACTGGACACTTGTAGAGCGAACCTGCGCTGGAGCACCGAGATGCTCGAGTTACCTAGCCCGGAGGCTGCGGCTGCGTGAAGTTCGGCAAGATGTCGGGAGTCCTCGTGTAGTCTCAGGAGCCTGAAAGAAGAAGTTGCTGGCAGGCGACCAGTGACGATGTTCGGAGCGATCCAAGCCTGGATCGGTGATGAAGGAAACCTGAAAGCAGAGGGGACTCAGTTCTCAACCGCTAGCCAGCGATCGTGTGGGTACCAGGAGGGTACCGGCTGAAGTCACCTCGACCAGGTGAGGGGGTGACGTCGGACTCGGCTGTTCCTCGGACCAGGAGGCGCGGCGGCGACCAGGATGGAGGGCGAGCTGTCCCACGAAGGTGTCTGCTGTCGATGATGCGGGGCCCAGGCAGGGGGCAGCGGATCTTGGCAGTGGCAACCCAAGCGGGGGAGTCAAGATGGCGTCGGGAGTGGACCAGGAGGGTCCGTGGTACTCCTCTGTTGAAACAATCGTGGTGCGTCGTGAAGAGGGCCACAAGCCGGTCGGCAAGTGGTCGAACAACGCGGTGAACAACAAGGAGCGGAAGGGCCCCCACGCAGATCTCGGGGATGCTGGGGAGGCAGACTTCGATGCTGGAGCTGCTCAGGGTTAGGGCTTCTCAAACCCTAGGTGCACTCACTCGAGGGTCCCTCAGTGGGCGTGCTAGATAAGCGTCGTGCAGGTTCTGAAGATAGCCGGTCCCGCAGGTCTCGTCACACCTACGACTCTCAGCTGGGCTGATGAGGTAGGTAAAAGGTCAGAGATGGCAGGGACTCGGGTCTCGTCGAGCTGGGCAGTCTTGATCCGTAGGAGAGACTTACAGCAAACCGCAAGCGCTTAGATGGTGCCTGCTGGTGCAGGGTGGCTACTCCTTAGCCACAAGGGAGAGTCTTCAGAAATAGTCAAGAGTTCCTTTCGTGGAAAGTAGTTCGTGATTCGGAGTTATCCGATTATCTGATTATCCAATTTGGGAAGGGGACTCGCTCCTACCTTTATTCTAAGAAAAGGGGCTGGCCCGTGACTAGGTTCTACCTATGGGTGGAGCCAGGAGGGGGGTGGTTACACCCCTGTCCTTTGTCCGGCTTCGCGCCAGCTCAGGGGCTGGTGTGCCCCCGAAACTGGTTTGAGCCGGGCTATGCACAGTGAGCACCGGGGTGCCACTGGCAATCACCTTCCTTTCAGCCCTGCCTACCTGGGATACACAAACCCTGTCTGGGATGGTGCTAACACCGCCCTCGACAGGAAACCCTTTGTCCAAGCTCCCTTTGCTGGAAGGTCCCCCAGCAGCAGGAGGTCAGACTTGTGTCTGGTGGCAGCATCCATTTTGTGATGCTGAGGCTTGAGTCAACTTTAACCGGGGTTCAAGGTTACTTCCATGTCGTGTCCCTCTAAAAGGGGGGAATGCTAACCCCGTCGCCGGGGCTGGCGAGGGGTTCGTATTCCCATTCGTATGACACCTTACTCGACATGTATAGGTGAGGTGAGGCCAAAGTTAGCAATTGCATTAAAAGTAGTTGGCCCGCGTCACCATGGAACGGCTATTAGGACTTGGTTCCGCAAGCCGTCGACGGGCTCAGCTCGCGCCAGAGCACCGTGCCACATGATTCCCTGCACTCTGCCTTCAGGATTGATAAGGCCTGCTATAGGAGTGACTGATAGGAATCCATGTGTCCATTTTTAGGGTTTAGGTGTAGGAATACTACACCTACAGCAACGGGTGATTACACCACGTGGCCCCAGCTGTCGTGCAGCCAGTTGTGTCAGATTTGGGCGGCCATTCCAGGGGTGGCATAATACATGCTTCAGCCCCTGGTAGGCCCTGGGTACACCGATGCCCTGGATACCTGTGGTATGCTGAGACAGGGACTGACAAGGCGGCCCAGTTCCAATTAGTGGATGCACCTAATGTACATGTGATAATTTCGAGAGAGAACAGCTAGGCTGTGGGTCTGATTGGCAGGCCCACAGCCGGGGAAAGTCGTAAACCAATGAAGCAAAAGCAAAAAATCTGGGTGATCATAGGATTGCAGACCCTACTCTCCTACATGACCCCCCCCCAAACTTTGGGACAATAAGCTAACCTTGACCAGGTGAGTCTTCTTGCTCTAAGTGGAAATACCTGGAGAGCCCATCTGCATTGCCATGATCAGTGCCAGGTCTATGCTCCACTGTGAAGTCCATCCCCTGTAGGGAAATGGACCACCTAAGTAGTTTGGGGTTTTCACCCTTCATTTGATTTAGCCACAAGAGGGGCTTATGGTCGGTCTGAATCTTGAAGTGAGTGCCAAACAAGTATGGCCTCAACTTCTTCAGGGCCCAAACCACAGCAAAGGCCTCCCTCTCGATAGCTGACCAATTCTTCTCTCTGGGGGTCAGCCTCCTGCTAATAAAAGCTATGGGCTGGTCATGACCATCAAAATTCAGTTGCGATAGAACAGCTCCCACACCCAGCTCCGAAGCGTCTGTTTGGACAATGAATGGTTTGGAGTAGTCTGGACTCTTTAGGATAGGTGCTGTGCACATGGCCTGCTTTAGGTCATCGAATGCCTTCTGACAGCTTGCTGTCCACTGAACTTTTTTTGGCATCTTTTTACTTGTCAGGTCGTTTAGCGGGGTCACAATGGATCCATAATTTCTGACAAATTTCCGGTAATAACCAGTCAGGCCCAAGAAAGCTCGAACCTGAGTCTGGGTGGTTGGAGGAGCCCAGTCCTGGATGGCCTGTATTTTGCTCTCCAATGGTTGAACCTGGCCTCCACCTACAAGGTGGCCCAGGTATACAACCTGTGTCTGCCCTATCTGGCACTTGGTGGCCTTGATAGTGAGGCCTGCCTTCTGCAGGGCCTCTAACACTTTCCTCAGGTGGACCAGGTGATCCTCCCAGGTGGAGCTAAAGACAGCGATATCGTCCAGATACGCCGCACAGAAGTCGTCCAACCCAGTGAGAACTCGATTCACCAGCCTTTGGAAGGTGGCAGGTGCATTTTTCAAACCAAAGGGCATTACCACGAACTGATAATGCCCACCCGGGGTAGAAAATGCTGTTTTGGGCTTGGCCTCCTCAGCTAACCTGATTTGCCAATACCCAGCTGTCAGGTCAAACGTACTTAAGTAGTTGGCCGAGGCCAACTGGTCGATAAGTTCATCTGCTCTTGGTATCGGGTGGGCGTCAGTCTTAGTGACTGCATTGAGACCCCTGTAGTCCACGCAAAACCTCATCTCTTTCTTACCGCCCTGGGTGTGAGGTTTCGGCACGAGCACTACGGGACTAGCCCAGGGGCTGTCCGAGGGTTCAATGACTCCCAGCTCCAACATTTTCTGCACCTCTGTCTTGATGCAGTCTCTGACATGATCAGGTTGCCGATAGATTTTACTCTTTACGGGCAGACTGTCCCCAGTGTCGACCTCATGGGTACACCACTTGGTCTGACTGGGTGTCAGAGAGAACATATGTCGAAAGGATTGAAGAACCTGTTTACAATCCTCTTGTTGATGTCCAGAGAGGCTGCCACAAAAGACAACACCATCTACTGATCCATCGTCAGGGTTCTGAGAGAGCAGGTCTGGGAGAGGGTCACTCTCCTCCTCCTGTCCCTCATCTGTGGCCATGAGCAAGCCCATGCCCTCCCTGTCGACATATGCCTTGAGCCTGTTTACATGGAGCACCCTGTGGGGGCTCCGGGGAGTTCCCAGGTCTACCAAGTAGGTGACCTCTCCCTTTTGCTCAATGATCGTGTGGGGCCCAGACCATTTGTCTTTGAGTGCTGCTGGGGCCACTGGCTCCAGCACCCACACCTTCTGTCCAGGCTGGTACACAGTCAGGACAGCCTTTTGGTCGTGCCAAGCTTTCTGTAATTCTTGGCTCGCCTCCAGGTTTTTAGACGCCTTTTCCATGTACTCCGCCATCCGCGAGCGGAGACCGAGCACATAGTCCACAATGTTTGATGCCGGCTTTCTGAGAGGTCTCTCCCATCCTTCCTTTACCAAACAAAGGGGTCCCCTTACAGGATGTCCGAACAGAAGCTCAAAAGGGCTGTAGCCAACCCCCTTCTGCGGGACCTCTCTGTAGGCGAACAAGAGGCAGGGTATCAGGACATCCCATCTCCGCCGAAGCTTTTCAGGTAGCCCGTGAATCATCCCTTTTAGGGTCCTGTTGAATCTCTCAACAAGCCCATTGCATTGTGGGTGATAGGGTGTGGTGAACTTGTAGTTGACACCACATTCCTTCCACATAGCAGTCAGATATCCCGACATGAAGTTTGCACCTCTGTCTGAGACGACCTCCTTAGGGAAGCCCACTCTGGAGAACACTCCAAGTAGGGCCCGTGCCACCACAGGTGCTGTAGTGGTCCTAAGGGGAATAGCTTCAGGATACCTGGTGGCGTGGTCCACCACCACCAGTATAAACTTGTGCCCTGATGCTGTCTGGGGTTCCATTGGTCCGACAATGTCGATCCCCACTCGTTCAAAGGGTACCCCCACCACTGGTAGTGGTATGAGGGGGGCCTTTGTCGTGCCACCTGACTTACCACTGGCTTGGCAAGTGACACAGGAGCGGCAAAACTCCTTCGTATCTTCGGACATGTGGGGCCAGTGAAAGTGTGGAACAATTCTGTCCCAAGTCTTATTCTGGCCTAAGTGACCTGCAAGGGGAATCTCGTGGGCCAAGGTGAGAAGGAAACCTCTCAGAGACAAGGGGATGACCAGCCTCCTGGTCGCACCAGGTTTGGGGTCTCTTGCCTCAGAGTACAGGAGTCCATCGTCCCAGTACACTTTGTGGGTACCTGTGGCGTTCCCTGCAGCCTCAGCAGCGGCCTGCTGTCTGAGGGGTTCAAGTGAGGGGCAGTCTAACTGTGCCTTCCCCAGGTCTTCCCTGGAGGGTCCCCCTGAGCCCAGAAACTCAACCTGACCAGGTTCAAGCTCTTGCGGCTCAGTTTCCCTCAGTTCTTTAAGGTCAGCCTCCTCGGAGACTTGATCCACGACCTGGGGCAAGGGGGAAGGCGAAGCCTTACCCTTACTGCTCCTTTTCTTGGAAGGTGTCTGGTCCGTTCTTCCAGGATCCAGCACCTGTTCAGTGGGGCATCTTTTGGCCTGTGACCTGGTCACAGCAAGGACATGTGCTGGCAAACCTAACATTTCCATGTGAGTCCTCTGCTCCACTTCTGACCATTGTGACGTTTCCAAATCATTGCCCAACAGACATTCTACGGGGAGGTCTGAACTAACCACAACCTTTTTCGGGCCACTTACCCCTCCCCAGGAGAAATCAACAACTGCCCTACTGTGATTGGTAGTGACGTTGCTGGCATTGGTCACTAGGTAACTGGTACCTAGCATGATCTGTCCAGGGTCCACGAAGTTAGGCGTCACCATGGTGACACTGGCACACGTGTCCCTGTAGGCCTGAGCCACTCTTCCATTTATCAAAGGTGTCTGTCTGTATTTGCCCAAAGTATTGGGACTGGCATCAGGGGACATATCCATATCCCCGGTACAGACAAGGACGGCCTGAGTGAGCGTGCCGACTAAGTCGTCACTCCCCTCGGTTCCCAAGGTTAACCCAACTAATGCCTTGGGAGGCGCACTACCACTGCTGACTGTACTAGGGGGCGCAGGTGCCTTAGGGGCTGCAGTGGTAGGAGTTTGCCCTCCTTTCTTGGTGCACTCACTAAACCAGTGAGTCTTACTTTTACAGTATTGGCACCACCTTTTTGACTGGCCTTCTTGAGTCTTCTTCTTCTGTGAAGCCTGACCCCCACCCTCTTTGGTTTGTTGGGGGCCTGTCGAAGACTTCTGGTCATTTTGTTCGTTCTTGTTACCCTTTTGGTCTGCTTTCTTCTGACCACCCTGGTTCTGATTCTGGTTCTGCTTGACCCTTGTTCTGACCCATCTGTCCGCCTTCTTTCCCAATTCTTGGGGAGAGGTCAGATCCGAGTCGACAAGGTGCTGATGCAACAATTGGTTCTGACAGTTGTTTAAAATCTGTTCTCGCATGATAAGATTGTACAATCCTGTGTAATCAGTAACCTTGCTACCCAGCAACCAGCCTTCCAAAGCCTTAGTGGCCCAATCGACAAAGTCAGCCCAATCCTGAGACTGAATTTTCTGGGTGTCCCGGAACAGCACCCGGTACTGTTCCGTGGTTAAGCCGAACCCATCAATCAGTGTGTTCTTCAGGACTTGGTAGTTGTTAGCATCCTCAGCTCTTGTAGTGAGGAGCTTGTCCCTTCCTTTACCTTCAAAGGAAAGCCACAGTATAGCTGCCCACTGACTTGGGGGGACGCACTGGACAGGGCAGGCCCTCTCCAAGGCAGTTATCCACTTGTGGATGTCGTCCCCTTGTTTAAAGGGGGGCACTATTTTACTCAGGTGTCTAGTGTCTATACCCCTGTCTTTCTCTCTATTGAGAATGCTGCCACCAGTGGGATCTAACCCACTTAATTTCTGCTCTCGGGCTAAGGCAAGTCTTTCTTTGGCGAGGGCAAGTTCTTCCCGCTCGATCCTTAGATTGACCTCCCGCATCTTCGCTTCATGCTCCCTCCTCTGAGGGGAAGTCATTCCTCTCTGAGAGGGTGCCTGAGAGACATGTGTATGAACCGATCTGCCAGAGCCTCTGGAGAGAGACCTAGCTCGTCCGTTCCCAAGGTTAAGCCTGCTTGAGCGTGGGCCCGGGGCTCCCCCAGTTCCGTTCTCATGCCTGCTTAAGTTGGTCCTTGTAAGCCTGCCGACTACCACTGGACCTTTGTCTGCCTCGTCTCCCGATAACTCGTCCTCGTCCTCCTCCTCTGTGTGGAGGTCGAGGTCTGGGTCACCGAGGGTTCCCTCTAAGGGAGGCATGTTCCCATCTGCACTGGGGGGACCTGGGTTAGAGGACCTCCTAGCATCGTACGCCTCTAAGAGACCTATCAGTATTGCGATGGTAGGGATAGAACCCTGGTTTAGCTTCCTGGAGGCACACAGTTGTCTCATCTCCTTGAAGCTAAGAGTTGCATATCGTGACACGACCTGTGGAGGGTCACTGACCACTAAGGGAGTCTGCGAAGACTCTCCGTGGATCGACATGCTTTTCTAGTGAGGTGTAAGTGTTGCACCTACCTACACTATGGGTTTACCTACTGATCCCTTGCTAAGAGTTGTAGTCAGGGTGTGCTAAGCCCTGTTACACTACAACAGCCGGTTCAGTAGAACTCGGAGTATTCTAAGTTAAGTTATATGTACCTGGGTACTTATGTGATCTTTCACTGCGATATTCTTAGGATACGTGTGTGGTAAAACAACAGCAAGCTCAAATCCCAACCGCTGCTCACCAATGTGAGAAGTTGGCCTGATATGTAGTGCTCACTATTCTAGTGATCACTGTGTATCATTCCAAACGACCCTTATTGATGATTGGTTGTAAGTCAACCTTTTAGACCAGCTATCCTAGTAGCGTGGATACGAGCAGTCTTTAGGCTAAACTCTAGAGGGCGTGTTAAGCCAGCTGTTTACCATCACATATACCCCTTGAACACCAAGTGAAAGGACACCACACAAGTTGTTATGAAAATAAAAGGATATTTATTTATAACAAGACTACCCTGGCTCTTTATGAGTCAGGGAGCTAAGCACACTACAAAACTCTTAGGAAAATACTTCAGTTGCACAATTTACACAAATGCCCGAGGGGCACGAGAAACCATCTACACTAACAGTGAAATGCGAATGGTTAGAGTCTGGAGGTACTGATTCCGGAGTGATCCGATCAGTGGGACTAAACGAAAAAGGAACTGGACACTTGTAGAGCGAACCTGCGCTGGAGCACCGAGATGCTCGAGTTACCTAGCCCGGAGGCTGCGGCTGCGTGAAGTTCGGCAAGATGTCGGGAGTCCTCGTGTAGTCTCAGGAGCCTGAAAGAAGAAGTTGCTGGCAGGCGACCAGTGACGATGTTCGGAGCGATCCAAGCCTGGATCGGTGATGAAGGAAATCTGAAAGCAGAGGGGACTCAGTTCTCAACCGCTAGCCAGCGATCGTGTGGGTACCAGGAGGGTACCGGCTGAAGTCACCTCGACCAGGTGAGGGGGTGACGTCGGACTCGGCTGTTCCTCGGACCAGGAGGCGCGGCGGCGACCAGGATGGAGGGCGAGCTGTCCCACGAAGGTGTCTGCTGTCGATGATGCAGGGCCCAGGCAGGGGGCAGCGGATCTTGGCAGTGGCAACCCAAGCGGGGGAGTCAAGATGGCGTCGGGAGTGGACCAGGAGGGTCCGTGGTACTCCTCTGTTGAAACAATCGTGGTGCGTCGTGAAGAGGGCCACAAGCCGGTCGGCAAGTGGTCGAACAACGCGGTGAACAACAAGGAGCGGAAGGGCCCCCACGCAGATCTCGGGGATGCTGGGGAGGCAGACTTCGATGCTGGAGCTGCTCAGGGTTAGGGCTTCTCAAACCCTAGGTGCACTCACTCGAGGGTCCCTCAGTGGGCGTGCTAGATAAGCGTCGTGCAGGTTCTGAAGATAGCCGGTCCCGCAGGTCTCGTCACACCTACGACTCTCAGCTGGGCTGATGAGGTAGGTAAAAGGTCAGAGATGGCAGGGACTCGGGTCTCGTCGAGCTGGGCAGTCTTGATCCGTAGGAGAGACTTACAGCAAACCGCAAGCGCTTAGATGGTGCCTGCTGGTGCAGGGTGGCTACTCCTTAGCCACAAGGGAGAGTCTTCAGAAATAGTCAAGAGTTCCTTTCGTGGAAAGTAGTTCGTGATTCGGAGTTATCCGATTATCTGATTATCCAATTTGGGAAGGGGACTCGCTCCTACCTTTATTCTAAGAAAAGGGGCTGGCCCGTGACTAGGTTCTACCTATGGGTGGAGCCAGGAGGGGGTGGTTACACCCCTGTCCTTTGTCCGGCTTCGCGCCAGCTCAGGGGCTGGTGTGCCCCCGAAACTGGTTTGAGCCGGGCTATGCACAGTGAGCACCGGGGTGCCACTGGCAATCACCTTCCTTTCAGCCCTGCCTACCTGGGATACACAAACCCTGTCTGGGATGGTGCTAACACCGCCCTCGACAGGAAACCCTTTGTCCAAGCTCCCTTTGCTGGAAGGTCCCCCAGCAGCAGGAGGTCAGACTTGTGTCTGGTGGCAGCATCCATTTTGTGATGCTGAGGCTTGAGTCAACTTTAACCGGGGTTCAAGGTTACTTCCATGTCGTGTCCCTCTAAAAGGGGGGAATGCTAACCCCGTCGCTGGGGCTGGCGAGGGGTTCGTATTCCCATTCGTATGACACCTTACTCGACATGTATAGGTGAGGTGAGGCCAAAGTTAGCAATTGCATTAAAAGTAGTTGGCCCGCGTCACCATGGAACGGCTATTAGGACTTGGTTCCGCAAGCCGTCGACGGGCTCAGCTCGCGCCAGAGCACCGTGCCACATGATTCCCTGCACTCTGCCTTCAGGATTGATAAGGCCTGCTATAGGAGTGACTGATAGGAATCCATGTGTCCATTTTTAGGGTTTAGGTGTAGGAATACTACACCTACAGCAACGGGTGATTACACCACGTGGCCCCAGCTGTCGTGCAGCCAGTTGTGTCAGATTTGGGCGGCCATTCCAGGGGTGGCATAATACATGCTTCAGCCCCTGGTAGGCCCTGGGTACACCGATGCCCTGGATACCTGTGGTATGCTGAGACAGGGACTGACAAGGCGGCCCAGTTCCAATTAGTGGATGCACCTAATGTACATGTGATAATTTCGAGAGAGAACAGCTAGGCTGTGGGTCTGATTGGCAGGCCCACAGCCGGGGAAAGTCGTAAACCAATGAAGCAAAAGCAAAAAATCTGGGTGATCATAGGATTGCAGACCCTACTCTCCTACAACAAGTTTCTTTGGGTCACAAGTTCCAGCCACATCAAGGACCACCCATCCGTCTTAGTTTGGTAAATGGGAGAACCAAGCCCCGAACACTATGGGACTGGCAATCTCGTTCTGTGTTCAAACCCAAATTTGTGCCCAAAACAGGATTACAATCTGGGTGCAAACCCTGGATGTTTGTGGCCACTATTTGCTGTAAATCGTAGAAGTAAATAGTACACACATTTGAAACTAATAGGACATAAGTTCTGTTTGCACATGTCAGAATGGGGGATAACTTGTGCTATTAGCATTTTATTATCCTTTCGAGGGTGTCAAACTCGGAATGGGGCAAAATGCACGGCTGCAAAACTGCACCAAGCGCTCATGCAGGTTAGGAAGTGAAAAAATGTTACCTATATTTTGCAGACACAGTATGACCCAGAACTAAACGGATCTGTAATCTGCTTCCATATTCCCCACCATGACCACACATATTTTTGTCTGCACGCCCCTTTTTACAGCACGGAGTAAAGATCTGTGAAGGGTTGAAGTCTACTGAGATCCGTGTATGCAATCACATGGAAGCTTGCTGATCGAAACGACTGAAGGGTTCTGTACAATGCAATTTGACTTGATAGGGCACCAGTAGCATTGAGTCAATGACCTCTCACACTTGTACTTAGCAGTAAATAACACAAGCATTTAATAGCTAAAGTGGACCGCAAACATGCAGTATTTATTACAAGTGATAAACAGCACTTTTTTAAAACACATTATCATAAATAAGTCAGTAAATTAATGCTCTATTTACCCTGACATGTAGTAATTACCACTACATAATAACTCATTTCAGGGCTCTGACCACATCTAGATAAGTGCATCGGGAGAGACGTGAATGCTCTGCCACGGGCGTGGGGGAGAGTGCAGATCAGTTAGACTCGCAGGGCTAAGGATGTGGAATTTGAACATATAATAAGCGAGCGAACAGCACGAGTCAGCTGCCAGCTTTACAATTACTATATGGAAAGTTTGATACTGTGAGCTGCGAGCAAGGCACGTTGGCAACCCAAACCGATTTCATAAAGCAATGCACGCGGTATTAAAAGCAACAAGTAAGGAGTTTTTAGAAAGAAGTAACACAGTGAGTTCAAGCAGCGGGACAGCCCTGCACACTCCGAAAAGCCTGGCACAGAAGTAAATAGATGACATACAGTAAGCACATTTCGAGCCAGGTGGAGAGGATTGTTCAAATTTAGAAGGACACCTAAAAATTCTAAAATGTACAGACCTGCAAGTGGTGGTATCCATTTGCAAGAGAGGAGAAAAGTCGAGCAATGGCCTACGATTGGATTTTCGCTAAAAACTGAAGTATCATAAACGAAAATAATAAAAAGTAAAAGAAATGTGGTCAGCAGAGAGGAGCTGGAATGGCATACGTCAGTATGATAGCTGAGCTCTTGAATACCATTGATTTAGGTTTTAGAGCAATATGAATCGAAAATACAAGCCTGATAAATGACACAACGATTCTGAAAGTTTAAATGTCCGCACTCTAATTAAACTGAAGGGCAATCTTGGAAAAGAAGATATCGGTGAAAGTTATTTTTAAAACTACATTGATTTACTCGCTCGAAACTGACACGCTGCCAACATAACGTGGATGGCACACTGGGTTAAGTTCGCTGCTAAAACACGAGTTTCTTTGGGTCACAAGTTCCAGCCACATCAAGGACCACCCATCCGTCTTAGTTTGGTAAATGGCAGAACAAATGCATTGGGTAATAGCACTCCATTATTTACAGCGCTCAAACGGTAATAAAGCAGTATGGAGCGCTATATGAAAAACAAGTTAACATTAGATATAGCTTATACCACGCAGGAGCCAGCGTGGGAGTCTGTAACCAACACCATCTCCGGCGGGATCACTGCGAGTCCGGGGAAATGCCAGCTCCAGAGGCACAAGGGGGAAAGGCGTCCAAAGCACGGTGCGGATCCCTGCTCGTCGAACTGGAGCCTGCCCCGGCAGCGCCGCCACCAGCACAACAACACGGCGCCGGACGGATGGATCCTCACGGCCAGACGACAGCAAAAAAATGGCGGATGGAAGCTTCGAAATTTTTTCGGATTCGGGGGCGTGTTCCTGCTGTTCGAAAAAGGGCGTGGCTAAAAAGTGGAAAGAACAGCACGGAACACGCCCCGAATCTGAAAAAGACGGAGCCTATTTGGAGGGACGGCTCTCTCCTCCAATGGCTGGCCTCCGTTTAGGAAGCCAGCTAATGGAGGAGAGCCAAAAAGAGAGGCGGGCTAAAGAGCCACTTTCAGAAACATAAGATCTCCGGACTTCCGGTTCTGCCTTCGGCAGACCGGATGGTCCCTCGACCTAAAAAGGCATTTAAAATTGCATTTTTAATGTGGCATAAAGAGCACATATGGCTCTAGGGCATATGTGCATTTACATGTGCACTACTAATTTCGGGGTGCCTCCATCGGGGCTTTGAGGTCAGAGGGACCCTTTGGGTGTGGATTTCTTAAATTGCGATTTCCTCTTGAAATGTTTGAATTTGGCCCATAGGTGGGAATGTAATAGCATTTCGTATTTGAGATTTCCTAAAGGTGATTCCTTCTTTGTAAGAATCGGCATTCGGAAATCGCAACTTTTATACATATCACTGTTTTGGAGACGCAAAATAAGAATTTTGTACATCCGGCCCATACTCCAAAAACAGGGCAGGTGTATGCTACTGCATAAGGTGCACATACGCTGCTTCGTGTACATTCCCTTGAGTCCTGTGCATGCATTATAGCTGTCTTAGTCTTCTCATTGAATGAAGTGATTCGCAGAAACAAAGAACATTTTGCCACAGGGTCGTATGCCGGGCCCGTCCGAGCGGAAAATTTGCACACATCAGAGTGTGATTTAAAACAAGCATTGGCAGATCCAATAGGTCACACTTTAAATAGCAGAACTATACGTTTTGCCAATGCTTGTTGCCACGGCATACAAACACTTGCATCAAGATGCATGCGCATGGATCGCCTGTAATCTTGGAATAAGTTTCCTATTAAAGGACATGTATTTCCAATCCCTGATTGCACAGGGAATGGAATTTAGCTCCAAACTTGTGATGACGGGTTCACTATATGTAATGTATTGGAGACAATAAGGGGCATATTATCAAGAAACGGCATTAAAATTATCGCCGCTTTAGCGGCATAAAACTGCCGCTAAAGCAGTGATAATGGGCTTGATAATATGCCCTTGTAAATTCCCATAGAAGCCCATGTTCTGGTGTGAACAGGGGCTTCAATTGGATTTCTCACGGGCATATCATCAAGCCCATTATCCCCGCTTTAGCGGCAGTTTTCTGCCGCTAAAGCGGCGATAATTTTAACGCCGTGACTAGATAATATGTCCCTCAGTCTTTCCAAGAGATAGCTAAAGCTGTCTGTCAGGGAGACCTAAAAATGACGTGCTTCATGCATCACCTGCAATAGAGCACTCCTCCAATGGCAGAAGACTCAGTCCTTCCTTTAGCAACATCTAACGGAATATAATCTACATTAGGATTCTCAGACTTCTCAGCTTAAAGTTTTGGCTGGCATCATATTAACTCTGAAGGACTTTCCTACTGGGAGATGGAGTGCACTTCTCAGCCGTGGGTGTAGACCAGTGATACTCAAAGTACGGCCCGGTGGCCACATTGCGGCTCTCTAGACCTTTGCATGCGGCCCCCTGGTCAACAACAGCACTGGGCTGCTGTTTACTCCACTCAGCAATAACTTTAAAATATGTTATAGAAACTGGTAAGCATTTATTTAAATGTCAATTACAGTTAAAGAAAGGAAGTAGCTAGGATGCCCTGCACCGCTTAACTTTAGAAACACCTCGATTTATAAGCACATCTAGGAGCAAATGTATCAAAATATGATAAAGTTTCTTCAAAATTTAAAAGTGCATTTTATTAACATGCAGAACTGTTTCATTATAGTAAATCAGATTATTGCACTGAGAAGTATTATTTTAAATGTGATAGATTTGAAACATGACGTTAGAAACGTATGCTTCCCTCCTCACCCTGGCAGCCACGCCAATACTGAACTAAGAGGCAAGTAAGTTGTTATATGGACCCTGTGGGTGACCGGGATCCCTCTTATGCATGAACAACATTATACACAGGAAAAGTTTTTGTACAGCGCACATTGTAAGTCATGTATTTCAAGGTCCTCTTATATGAGATAATGAAGAAAAAGAAGGGAAAGTGAAATAAAACAATTGCCTAGGATCACACTATTTGGTCAAGTGGGGAAGCTAGGATTGATTTGAGGTTTTCTGGTTCCACATTGTGTAATTCCATTCAGCCACTAGATGTACATGTGTCTCTTCCCCTACACCCACCTTAACAACCCCCTCCCAATTCTTTGACCACCACCCTGCCTGCATAAGTACAGCCCTTGGTCACACAACTGATGAAATATTTTTGTCCCTGGGACAGTGTTTGTGAGTACCCATGGTGGAGACTAGGGCTCTTTCCACCTACCCACTGGTATGCTATTGGACACTCTCAAGAGCATGTCCACCCTTTCACACCTGCTTGTAAATGACATGTTCTGTAAAACACGCCTGCAATACATTGCACAACCCCAGCACATATTCAGATTTACTTATTTCGGGGCCTCTGTGAAGAGGGTCATACTGCATGTATGCCATATAGGGTTGAGGAGATAGCCCACTCACAATACGTAAGGCAGGAGCAGTAATGTCCGACTCTGTGTTTTTTTCATGATAAAAAACACTGCACAAGATAGAGTGGAGGACACGCCACGCAGCTGACTCAGCATTATTCACGTAAGTACTTGAAGTTTTTATATAACATGTAAAGGCCCAGTAACTTAAGGTTTGTAAGTAAGACGGACCATACCATAACATAACATAACATAGCGTAGCGTAACGTATCATAACATATCATAACATAACATACCGCAACATGGAGACAAGGAGAACCAGGTTTGAATGGCATGAGGGTGAGGGTTGCAGACCTTGCTTGCCCGCCCAGAGAAAGATTGGTTGGAGGTGCACTTTCTATTGTGGGCCAGTGGTTCGAGTAGCGGACTCATGGAGCTGCAGAGATGTCGGTTCCCTACTGAGATTTTCAAATGTTTGGACAGATTAATAGGTTGGAATGGCAAAGTTTATGAACTATACACACAGTCTTATTGGTAGACCTCCCTTCGAGGGGTACGCAGCTCAGGGAGAGCAGGGCTGGAGAATGTGATCAGACCACTCTGCTCTGGAGACAGGTGGCCTCCGCGTAGTTTGGAGCAATGCAAGATGAGTTTTAGTTCTGCCGGACAGGCCCACATTCTCCTGGTCTAACCTGGATAAGACCAGAGCTTCTGTTACTTCTATGAGATCTTGTTCTTGTAGGAAGAGTTTGATCGTCTTGATAAGTGTGTCCTGGTAATTAGCATTTCTGTCCATTAAATTGATTTGCTTGTGGAGGATGCGTCTATTGTCAAGGATGAAGTCTCCTGACTTGGCCCTGTCAATGATAGTGGGCGAACAGTCTAAGGTCGTGGCCAATCCAGACATTGTTGCAGAGATGTGGATGATGTGTGTGAAAGACCAGCTGCATCTCTGGATACATATTTGGCTGATCATTGGCTAGAGTCAACGCCAGTGGGGAGATATAAAGTGTAGAGACCTTAGACACAGCTGGGGAGCAGCACCCCGTCGATGGGAAGAGATGGAGTCAACGCCAGTAGGGAGATATCAAGTGAAGATACCAGTAGACACAGCTGGGGATCAGCACCCGTCCATAGGAAGGGATGGAGTCAACGCCAGTAGGGAGATATCAAGTGAAGATACCAGTAGACACAGCTGGGGATCAGCACCCGTCCATAGGAAGAGATGGAGTCAACGCCAGTAGGGAGATATCAAGTGAAGATACCAGTAGACACAGCTGGGGATCAGCACCCGTCCATAGGAAGAGACGGAGTCAACGCCAGTAGGGAGGTATCAAGTGAAGATACCAGTAGACACAGCTGGGAAGCAGCACCCGTCCATAGGAAGAGATGGAGTCAACGCCAGTAGGGAGATATCAAGTGAAGATACCTGTAGACACAGCTGGGAAGCAGCACCCGTCCATAGGAAGAGATGGAGTCAACGCCAGTAGGGAGATATCAAGTGAAGATACCAGTAGACACAGCTGGGGATCAGCACCCGTCCATAGGAAGGGATGGAGTCAACGCCAGTAGGGAGATATCAAGTGAAGATACCTGTAGACACAGCTGGGGATCAGCACCCGTTCATAGGAAGAGACGGAGTCAACGCCAGTAGGGAGGTATCAAGTGAAGATACCAGTAGACACAGCTGGGAAGCAGCACCCGTCCATAGGAAGAGATGGAGTCAACGCCAGTAGGGAGATATCAAGTGAAGATACCTGTAGACACAGCTGGGAAGCAGCACCCGTCCATAGGAAGAGATGGAGTCAACGCCAGTAGGGAGATATCAAGTGAAGATACCTGTAGACACAGCTGGGACGCAGCACCCGTCCATAGGAAGAGATGGAGTCAACGCCAGTAGGGAGATATCAAGTGAAGATACCTGTAGACACAGCTGGGAAGCAGCACCCGTCCATAGGAAGAGATGGAGTCAACGCCAGTAGGGAGATATCAAGTGAAGATACCAGTAGACACAGCTGGGGAGCAGCACCCCGTCCATGGGGAGAGATGGAATCAATGCCTTTGAAGATCCTGGAAATATTAGTTAGGCTGCATGATGGAAACTATGCCAAGGGGAGGTGGGGAAATCAGGGACAACTTACTGAGCCTATCACGATCCAACGAGGGGTCCGCCAGGGATGTGTATTGGCTCCTACCCTTTTTTCCATGTGCGTCAACCAGGTAGCAGGCCTTTTGTGTTCCCAACCTGTTGACGCACCATCTTTTGCTAACAAAAAATGGCTGCATTGTTATTTGCTGATAATACCCTATTTACTTCCAAAACTCCCATGGGTCTCCAAAAGCTTTTAAACCACTTTAAGGCATTCTGCAACGAGAGGGGCTTGGTCATTAATACCACTAAAACCAAGCTAGTGTTGTTCAACCCACACAAATCCTTTAAGGGAAACATACTCCAAGACAACGTCCCGCTTGAGAGGGTTAGCTCCTTCGATTATTTGGGTATTACATTATCGGAGGGAATGGCTTGGAAGAGACATTTAGAGAAGGTCTCCTTGAAATTTACCCAAATTACTGGGGCTTTGAGGAGGGAGCATTGCTTGTCGTACACCAAGCCCGTAGCTCCTGCCCTTAAATTGTATAACTGTAAGGCTGTGACAAGCACACTTTATGGGGCGGAGCTGTGGGGTATAGCACCCTCCAATGAGCTTGCAGCTGTGGAAAACAAGTTCCTTAGGAGCCTGATATCCCTCCCCCTAAGGACACCCCTTCTCCCTCTTAAGCTTGATCTGGGTGTTAAGTTCATTAACGATCTAGCGAGGTTGCGCCCATTGTTATTTTGTAATAGATTGGCCTCCACTCCTGTTTTGGTACACTATCTTGCAGCTTTTTGCGAGGTCACCCACTTGGACACAGCTAATAAAATTGCCTGGTTTAAACAAGTAAACGCCCTATGGTTGATTATTGGTTTGCCAATCCAGGCTATCGACGATCCACCTTCATACACAAGAAGTCAAGTAAAACATCTGTATTGGGCTTGGGTCAAAGAGAATAACCTTCGGAAAAGTCAACATGGCTCCCTAACAGATGTTTTTACTGATCTGAAATCGAATTGTTATTTAGAAAGTTGCTTCGACAGTATTAAGGTGCCAGCCGACAGGAAGCTGTACACACAGTTTAGACATGGCAGGTTACCAATTAATGCTTTTATTAATTCCTGGCAGAACAACAAATTTCAACCCAAGGGCTGTCCTTCTTGCCCATGTCCACATGAAACTATTGGGCATGTACTTTGTACCTGTAAAGCATACTCCAAACCAAGAAGCAAATGGTTAGCTCCTGTGTGCAGACATTTAGGGACCCAAAGCTCTAGAGATGCCCTACGGATACTAAAATCAGACGCTAGACCACTTTTCGCCTGTGCCACTGCGACACTCCTGGGCCATTTTTGGGCAATAGAAGGAGGGCACAGCTGCCAGGCACGATTGGTCCGAACAGTTAAAATAGATTGTGTTGACCAATCAAGACTGTACTGACCAGTAAATGCTGCTATTTTTTATTTCTTTTTTTTTTTTTTTTTTTTTTTTTAAAAAAACCTTTATTCATCAAAAATCAGGGACACAGCTATTCAGCCGACAACCCGGAGGTTCGGCAGCTTCAAGAGAGCAGTACAAATGAGCGTCCACAGTGCACAGAAAGGAGAAGCAAAAAAGGTTCTATTTTAAATAAACACAAACACAAACCAAACCCAAGCAAGGCGAAAAACACTAAATACACCTGGTGATTGCCCCTCAGGGGAGACCAGACCCCCCTCGTCTATCAGTCACAGTGCTGTGATAAGAGTAAAAGGGGAAAAGCAGAGACCCAATAAGCCAATTAACAATCAAAAATATATACAGAGCTGGAAAGAATGCTAAGGAGAGAGCTGCTCCTCGGGGGGATCCAGATCAGGGGCAAGGCATATGCCCCCCCTATATTGGTTCCACCGCCCCCAAATGGCATGCCACTTCCGAGGGCGTCCTCTAGCGCAATATACTGTCTTTTCCCTAAACATACTCCAGTCCATGTTTTCAATCCACGCAGCCAATGTGGGGGGTCCCGCGGAGCCCCACAGGCGCGCGATATCTCGCTTAGCCACCATGTTACCCAGAGTCACCCACTGGGTCTGTGCCTCATCATGATCAGTAGGCCCCCAAACATTCAGGAGACAACACCGCGCCTCCTGCTGCACAACAATGCCCGTCACCTCCCCCATTACCGCATGGACTCTCCTCCAAAATTCCATGATGACGCCACATTCCCAAATGATATGCAGGAAGGTACCCACCATACCACAGCCCCTCCTACATAAGCCCTCCTCAGAAAATCCCATACGAACCAGCCTTGGCCCCGTAACATAGACTCTGTGGAGTATTTTGAGCTGCACCAGCCGCAGACGCGACGGAATCGCGACCTCCTTAGGAGAGGAAACCGCAGACTGCCAGTCCTCGTCATCCAGCTCAAGACCGTCCCTAGTCCATTGATCCCGCAACCCCAATAGCAGGTCAGCCCGAACATTAATCAATTTCTTATAAATAAGAGAGATCGTACTCTCTGGCATATGGCCATCGAGGATCCGGTCCTCCAATGGAGAGGACTCAGGCACCTTCTCACCTTCCACGAGAACTGACCGCAGGGCATGACGCACCTGAACATAGCGGAAAAACTCGGATTTCCCCAACTCATACTCCTTCTGCAACTCTTCAAAGGACTTCACCCTGCCCTTAATCAGCAAATCTCCAACCCTGGAGATACCGATCAAGTCCCATTTCTCAAAGCCTTTTGTATGCCAAAGCTTCCCCAGTTTTTCAGAGTCAAACAACGGGGTAGCAAGGGTGAGCCTATCCTTCCAGCCCAGCGAGTCAGTCGCCAACTTCCACACCCGCACCGCCACCCCAGTGGGCCCTGTGAGGGACGAGTCCAGCGACCTCGAGTACAACGCTCTATGATAATTTCCGCCGCGCAACAACCATCGATCCATGGCGTAGCCGGGGCTTAGAGCCGGACCATAGAAACCATGATTAATCGCGCTCAATTGGGTGGCCCAGTAATAACGTCGAATGTCCGGAAGCGCAATACCCCCGTCGTACCACGGAAGTGTCAACTTAGCAATCGCTATGCGCGGCCGCCCATCCCACAACAACGATTGTTGGAGGCTTTCGACCTCCCGAAAGTAACTGGCCGGGACCCAGTCAAGAGTATTCTGCAAGGCGTAGAGGAAACGGGGAAGAGACATCATTTTGAACAAGGCGGCGTGTCCGAGGAGGGAGATCGGCATCCTCCGCCAGCCCGCAACATCCCGCCGCAAACGCGCCAGGGGAGGGATCAGGTTCCTCTCATACCGCAAAGTGGAATCAGTGGAGATAAAAATCCCCAGGTACAAGAAACCCTGCTGGGCAATTTGGATCGAACAAGTTCGCGGGACAGGTGGAACATCGCCACTCAGAACATACAGATATGACTTACTCCAATTGATGACAAGACCAGAGTTCTTACCAAAAGATGTCAGAACGTCACAAACCACTATAAGCGAGTTCTTGGGCGAGGCGAGATATAACAGGATATCATCGGCATAGAGCGAAATACGGTCCTCGTGATCGGGCGACCATCTAAGTCCACGTATATCCGGGTGCCAGCGTATCCACGCCACCAGCGGCTCGAGAGCAAGGGCGAACAACAAAGGCGCCCCTCCCCAGCTGGAACGGAGTCGACGCCCGCCCGTTTACCACAACACTCGCAAGGGGACCCTCATAAAGCAACCTCACCCAGCTCACAAAGCCAGGGCCAAAGCCAAACTTGGCAAGCACAGCCCACAAATATGCCCATTCCACCGTATCAAAAGCCATTGTGGCATCAAGAGACGCCACAATAGCTTGTTCTCGCAGCGTGCTCGCCCTGGCAATCACTCCATGAAGGCGCCTAAGGTTTAACGCAGTGTTACGGTGCGGTATAAAGCCCGATTGATCAGGGTGGATCAGGTCTCCAAGTACCCGGACCAAGCGGCCCGCCAGGATTTTAGCCAGGATTTTCGGCTCGGCATTAAGGAGTGATATTGGCCGATAGGAGGCACACTTGTCCCGGGGTTTACCGTCCTTATGTATCACAACAATCGTCGCCAGTCGCTGGTCCAACGGAAGGGACCCACTCCCCCGCACCTCCACGAACATGGCGCGCAGGTGAGGAGCGACCCTATCTGGAAACAGCTTATACAAGTCAATCGGCAAACCATTTGGGCCTGAGGCCTTGCCCGAATTCAGCGCGCGGATAGCACCCGCCACCTCATCAACCGTTATATCTCCATCGAGGTCATCTCTATCTACGTCAGAAAGGCAGGGCAGAGCGATGTCACGCAGGAGGTCACACGAATCCTCAGTTGGCCTATCCGAAACCGAGGCGTAAACCATACGGAAATAATCCGAAAAACACTGTACTATACCCTCGAGATCAACAACCACCTCTCCCCCTCTCTCGTCAGCTCCGGTACCACTCTATTAACACGTTCTTTTTTATCCAGCGCCACGCAAGGAGTTTCCCGGCCTTATCGCCAACATCGTACAAGCGACCCTGCTGTTCCCTACTGAGGGTCTTGGCGGCATTCTCCACCAGGTCCCTATATTCCGCTTGCTTCAAGCTCAGATTATGCAGTGAGGCCGCTGTAACCTCCCCCTCCAGGGCCACCTCTAAAGCCGCAATCTCATCCTCAACCTGTATAACCTCGCCATCTCTCCGTCGCTTGGCGGCCACTACCAAGAAGAGGGCCTCCCCTCTCAACACGGTCTTAAATGCTTCCCACAACGACACAGCCGAGTCAACGGAACCCTGATTGTCCTTAAAATAGTGATCAACTGTCTTCAGCAGCGCACTACGCATCTTGGGATCACGAAAGTACCAGGGGTTAATAGGAGCAACCCTACCCCCTCCCTCGTGGCCGACATCCAGCCGGACCCACACTGGCGAATGATCAGATATGCCCCGCGCCATATGCCTAGCCTCCGATACCAATGAGGCATGCGCAGCCAGAGTGAGCAAGTAGTCAATCCGAGAGAGACTACCATGCGCCCCGGAGTGGAAGGTATATTGGCTCTGTGTGGGGTGCCGGAGCCTCCAGCAGTCTACCAAGCCGAGAGTATCTATAAAGTCTGGAAGCCACTTCTGAGCCCCCCCAGTGTCCCTAGGCGGGTACCTATCCAGCAACCCAGAGCCGACAGCATTAAAATCTCCCCCCACCACTAGCATACCCTCCGGGAGGTCCAACAAGGCCCTACCCAGATCTGCAAACGTGGAGGCCTGCAGGGCAGGAGGGACATAAACCGAAACCAACACCAACGTTCTTCCTTCCCACCTCCCCGCCACCGCCACAAACCTCCCCCTAGCATCAACAATGGTGGAGTCCACCTCGAAAGGTAGTGAAGCTCTAACCAGGATACCCACACCCCTGGAGCCTGAGGAGAATCCCGAATGAGCGATGAATTTGTAACCTTTTCTATTAAGAGCATAGCAAGTATTACCTATAAGGTGTGTCTCCTGCAGTAGGGCCACATCCGGCAAAGACCGTTTCAAGAACTGCAGGACTATCCCCCGCTTAATACGATCTCCCAAGCCATTAACATTCCAGCTAATAATATTTAAGCCCCTACCCCCCATCCCCACACACAAAGAGGCCCACCCCCACCCGAAGAGCCACCATTGAACAACCCTGACAACCATTACTACGCCTTGCAAAAACAAACCCCCCAACAACAACCCCAACATCCCAACTCTCCCCCCCACCCTGCACCCCTGCTGCAGCTTACAAAGCCCCCCCAACTTGCAGTGTGCCTGTCACCCTACCAAAACACAAAACTACAAAAAGTACCCTGAGGGAGGAAAGAGCTCCCATCTTCCTCCCGCAACCCTCCGTATTACTGCAATCAGCGCAAGTCATTGTCCGAGACCAAAACAAGTCAGTCTGGCTCCAAAGGCATCAACCCTGCCCATCCCGGTCACCCTCCACGTCTGTGGCAGCATCCCCGCCAGTCCGTCGCCGGGGCAAAGCGTCCAACCAGTCTCCGGCCATGGCAGGCGACTCGAAAAAGAAAGTCCGGTCCTCATACACCACACGTAATCTGGCAGGAAAAAGCATAGCGTACTTCAGATCCCTCTCCCGAAGACGTCTCTTCACCCCCAGGAAACTCTGCCTTTGCCTTTGCACCAACTGGGTGAAATCAGGATAGAAACTCACTGAGGCGTTCTGAAAAGGGACCGGGCCCGTCACCCGCGATGCTTGCAGGATAGCGTCCCGATCTCGGAAGTGAAAGATCCGGGCGACAATCGGTCTCGGAGGGGCTCCCGCCCTGGGCCTCCCGCCAGGAACTCTGTGAGTCCGCTCGACTGCAAAAAACTTCCCAAGGCCCTTAGGCTTCAGATGGTTAAGCACCAAGTCCTCCACGAGCAGATCTACGGAGATCTCGTCCGAGGATTCCGGGACCCCAATAATGCGCACGTTGTTGCGCCTGGCCCGGCCCTCAAAGTCCTCCAGCCGGCGGGCGGAGAGGTCGTTCTCGGCCCGCAGCTTACGAACTTCGGTCTGAAGTTCCTAGACATCATCAGCGAGGCCTGTGGTCTTGAGATCAAGGGACTTAACCCGCTCATTGGTTTTGCCCAAATCCGCGCGGATCAGGTTGACATCCACCAAGATAGTATCCACCTTATGCGCCAGGGCATCAAACTGTCTCCCAATCGAGGCCTGCATCCCCTCGAGCGCACCCATGACATCCTGCAACGAGAGCTCCGAGGTCGGGGATGAGGCAGCTTTCTGTACGTCCAGCGACTGGCCCGATCCACCAGGCGATCCCTTCTGCTGGGCATAGCGATCCATATTGTTGGATTGGGTATAGGCTCCCCGTCTGGTAGCCTTGGGTTTCAGCTTATCCACCTCTGCTTTACCCGACATTTCTGGCACAGAGCAATCCGGTGCAAAGAGACGACCCTCTCTCAGTCAGAGGGAACAGGAGAAGCCAGATCTGCAATAACCAGTCAGAGTAGGGCGCAAGGCATCCAGAGGATAGTGAAGCATCAGGAGGCACTCCCGGGCCTAGGCAAACAAAGGGCGAGAAAGTGAAAGTGAAAGCACGGCGTTCTCCGTCCGCCAGTTCACCCCTCGCCAGGCCGCTGTTGTTCAATTAGTGGCCGGGCATCCTGCCAACGCTAGCCCCTGGCATCCCTCGGAGATAGGCCTCAATCTTCCGCCGTGCACAACTCCGGTTACCGGTGGGCGATCCGAACCCGGGCAGCATCAATCGCCTCAGCAATGAGTCATCTGCAGGATGCCGTGCATGTAAAACAGGATTTAAGACAGGATAATCGACGGAGGGCGCGTGGGTCCCGGGAGCTCAAAGCTCACGCGGCCATCTTGGTCAAGCGCTAGGCTCCTCCCCCTATTTTTTTATTTCTAAATAATTGTTTCTATGGTTGTATTTTATTCTCTCTCGTGATTAGTGCCCTTTTTGCTTAATGTGCGGGCTTAAAATATGGAAACTGTTTTGCACAAATCTTGATGATGCACTTGCACTTTATTTTCATTTTCATAATTCATAACCATGCTAGAGAGAATAAAGTAATCAATTGTGTGGAATTGTTTTACTATTATGATGTTAATGTCATTTTATTTAACCCTGGGCGTAATTCGCGTAGTAGCGCTACACGTAGCTAAGCGAAGTGCACTTTGCACTATGCGAGATACGCGTAGCACTACGCGAACTGCGTAGTGCGCTGTTCGCGATGATTGCACAGTGCCGAATGCTTGTCCGCACTGTGCAATCATTGCAAACGGCATCTTGCACAGTACAAGCTGTTGTTTTCTGCCACTCAAGTAGATTTTTACTTGTGCGGCAGCTTTCTCAACGAGGACTGGTAGTTTCTCATCGCGAGCGGTCACGAGCATACGTGACCACTTGCAATGAGAAACCTGACCTCCCCGCGTTGAGAATCTCGCCGGGACATTTATTTTCCACGCTCGCGATCGGCAACTTGATGTTGCTGATGACGAACGAGGAAAAAGTCTCGTCGGGATCTAATTTTGCTGGCTCGCGGTCCCCAACTTGACGTTGAGGACCGCGAGCGAGCAAAAAATGACAACTACGCTACGCTACGCGATTTTGCACGGTGCTACATGCAATTAGAGTAGCGCAAAGTAGCACAAACTACGCAAACTTCGCGAGCGTAGCATAGTTGTCCATCCAGGGTTAATTTTATTGTGCCAACTTCAGCGTTTTTATTCCTCATTTGTACATTTGCTTTTAGAAACGCTCTTTTAACTTAAAATGACACACTCATCATTTGAATGGCTGTTTCTTTTATGGTTTGCTAAACCAAAATAAATATTTTGTTTCGGGAAGAGATGGAGACAACGCAAGTAGGGCGGTATCAAGTGAAGATACCTTTAGACACAGGTGGGGATCAACACCCCGTCCATTGAAAGAGATGGAGTCGACTCAAGTAGGGAAATATCAAGTGAATATACCTTTAGACACAGGTGGGGATCAGCACCCCGTCCATGAGAAGAGATGGAGTCAACGCCATTAGGGAGGTATCAAGTGAAGATACTCGCAGACACAGCTGGGGATCAGCACCCCGTCCATGGGAAGAGATGGAGTCAACGCCAGTAGGGATTTATCAAGTGAAGATACTCGTAGACACAGCTGGGGATCAGCACCCCGTCCATGGGAAGAGATGGAGTCAACGCCAGTAGGGATGTATCAAGTGAAGATACTCATAGACACAGCTGGGGATCAGCAACCCGTCCATGGGATGAGATGGACTCAAACACTGTAGGGAGGTATCAAGTGAAGCTACTCAAAGACGTAGCTGGGGATCAGCACCCTCTCCGTGGGAAGAGATGGAATCAACTACTGTAGGGAGGTATTAAGTGAAGATACTCGTAGACATATCTCAGGATCAGCACCCCGTCTGTGGGAAGAGATGGAGACAACGCCAGTAGAGATGTATCAAGTGAAGATACCTTTAGACACAGGTGGGGATCAACACTAGGGGTGGGCGGAATTTGCGGAATTAACCTCCGCAAATTATCGCGAGATTGCAGAAAATCTCCGCAAACACGCCGGAAATATCGCGAAGATGCGGAAGTTTTTTGCCGCCTGTTCGCGGTATTTTTTGCGTGTTCGCGGGTCGCCAACTTACCCATGCGGTCGCTCATGGGCGCGGCCATCTTGTTTTCACTTGTCCCGCCCTCTGGCGTTGTTTACTTCCTGTTCCGGGTCGCGCAATGCATGTTCGCGGTCGATATTTCCTGTTCGCGATCGCTTTTACTTGATCGCGTTGCTTTTTGCTTGCTCAGGGAGAAAATATCGCGCGAACTTGCCCACGTGGTCGCAACGGGCGCGGCCATCTTGTTTTCCACTCTATTGCATGGTTCTGGGGCCTGATTTTCAATCCTCCCTAAATCTTTTCAATCCTTTGTTTATAGCCACTTTTTTCGGATCTTTATTACTTATTATTTCTCTAACTATTTTTCTGCCTCTATATTTTTGGTTTTTGTGTACCTTTTTTTTTGTTTTTTAGCTACTTTTTCTCTTTGTATTGCCTGCTATTTATTTCCTTTACTCCTTTATTTATTTTACCTTTTCTTTCCCGCCCCGTCCCCAGAACCATGTCCAAGGGCAGGGCTGTTCGCCGGCGCAGCCAGAGCCGCGACCGCCTTCCTTGCGGAAGGCGGCGCCCACAAGGGGTGCATGCACGGGCCTTATTTGGGGAGGCGGAGTTGGCTGCACTAATTTTCTTTGTGCAGCGCCACCTCCCCTCAACCCTGGCAGCAGGTGGCAGGCCTGGGTCCGGGTACGGCCTCCGGGAGCGTCGGCAGCGGTGGGGGAAGGTGCGCCGGGCAGTGTCTCGCATCTCTGGGGTCCGGCGCACCCAGGCACAGCTGACGCACCGGTGGTCCGACATCCTGGACCGTGAGCAGGACCTGCTGGACCTGCTAGGAGTGGAGGTCCCGGGGCTTGGTGAGTACCTATTTAATTATTACAACTTTGTGTCTGTTCTTCTGCTCTATGTTATATATTGCGAATATCTTTTTTTCCTTCCAACCAGATAGAATGTTGCTGCTTGCAATACATTCCAGGTTAATAATGTTTAAAAGTCTTCTGTGATTATGACACAGGTGCTCTTCTGCGCTACTACTAATCTTACTTGTTTGCAGCTTTGCGTTTGCGCTTGCTTAGCGTGATTCTTTACGAGTTTATTTTAGAGAAATTAAGTTACGTAATGCTACAGTGACTCATGTCCACTCCTTACTTTGTCCTGTCACTAATAGATAGGGGCGGATTGATACATAGGTTTAGGTACTTTGTATGAGCTTCTAATTGGTTAGTGGTATGCGTGATGCCCCCTCACTCAGTTACGTGACGTGCTGCTAGTACGCCAGTCTTTAGAACCTTTCTAGTTTGTTCAATGAGTGGAGGTAGGCTTTGCAGTTACTTAGCAGTAGCAGATGAGCATCAATCAAACCAAAATTGTGTATATACAAAAAATGTAGTCATGTTAATGTGTCCTCCATGATTGGATCATACACATTGTTGAGGAATACAGTCGAAATGCATACTTAATGTACAATTGGCATGCCTGGAATAGGTGGGCTAGGTTGGGTGGTAGGTTGTACTAATACTTAGGCTTACTTGTAACTTAGTTTTCTGGAATCAGAATGGAAGAATGGATTACTGTTGATAAATAGTAACTTAAGTAGTCGAACTGCGAATCCCCCGATATTACATGTTGACCAGATGAGATCGGTCAATGTAGTTATTGCAATTGTTTACATTAGTGTTTTTTGACCGTTGTTGAAAAAAATTGTATTTGCTTAAGTTGACACCATCCATCAATGTTTGTCTTTCTTATATCTTTCCTGTTCATCAGCACCCAGGGGCAGACGGGCAGGGACTGGGCAGTCGGCGGGACAGGAACACCACGAGGAGGACACCGCTGAGGGCTCCTCTGCTGGCCCCAGTAAGTCTTCTTGTTTTTAATAATATTTCTTATTCCATAACTTTTACTGCCCCATTTCTCCCGAACTATAGTGTGTTTCCAAATGCTATTTTTTACCACCAATTATCCTTCGATCTGTACGGTTTCAAAAAGCTTATCCCTGCCTCCGCTATGATGACTGAGTACTACTACATACTATCAGTCTGTCTGTCTGTACTGTAGTAGCTAGTCTTGCCCAGTGCCACTCTTTGTGAAAGGTTGTAATATAAAACTCATATTCACCAGTAGCTCGTACAATCCGTTGGGTCGTTGTCTTGTACTACTTTTTACTCTTGTTGATGTTTAGGCTTTGAGAATTCACAGCAACAGCCCTACCAGATTTCTTAATATTTTGATATGATACCCTATAGGACATACAACTGTTGTAGGGATCTTGCACATACATTTGCACCAGAAAATAGGATGTTGGTGATGGTAGGTTGGACCTTCCTTGCACACCTCAATCAGAAATTCCGCACCCACCACAATTCCACTGCTTGACTATATCACTATAGTACTGTCTTGTCATACCTATTAGGTCTCGGAACCCTCCCCCCAAGACAACCAACAAGTAGACAACCCAGAACATTAACACACCCAACCTCTGTCGTGGAAGCAATTCACATGCACACCCTTACTTTAATTTGCTCAATCGTGTAAGTTAGTCCACTCCACACCAAATACCACAAAGTCTATGTAAGTTTAAAATTTTTATTTCAATTTGAGAAGGTCTGTACACTGTTATCTTAGCAGCACCAACCGGCAAATCAATAACATTAAAACAAAATACATTGTTACACTAATACAGTTGGGAATTAAATCATGATAACTGAAGTGGTGGAAGGCAGCACCACCATCCCATAGCAATTTAGTTTATATACATTTATAAATGAAGATGTGAGTGAAGGGACCCCTCACCTCAGAAGAACCTAGTACTGGTAGTTGGTGCATCGTTCAGAAGCTCTGGTTCGTAGAAGCGAATCTTGCGTCTGTAATGCGAAAAAAGGAAATGGTGTGCGTTAGTATATTGCAACTTGCAAGCATTTCTCAGCCGTGCCAAAAAGTGTAGCATCTATGGATAAGCAATATGGACTAACAGTAACAGTAGTACACCAGTTCTTCCTAAAAAAGTGGCTTGTTAATGTTTGTTGACCGCCTGTACGCAGCGCGTAGACTAGACAGTAGCAGTGTGAGGCAGGTCATGTGGGCTCAAAGGTGTCTTAAGAAGCTGCAAGGTAAAGGTAACGTCACATGTGCATGGCTAGGGCTAATCAAGCAAATGCTACAATGATCATATAACTTAGTGTCTACTCTACTACTACCTGATTTGTACTAGTGATTTATGTTAGTATTAACTCATTTTTCAACCTTGCTACTGATCAATAGGGGGGAGGTGTATATGTTGCCTAATAAATGTGTAATGTTTTCTAGGCGCACTACCGACCACCATTGCTGGGGCCAGCGAAGGCGACGCAGAGGGCGAGGATGCGGCAGTTGCAGATAGCAACGGAGGGGGAGTGGCAGCACCAGTGGCAGGCGGTGGTAAGTTAGATTCATAATCTTTAACTATTGTTGAACTTGACAGCACACTCACTGCAAAGGTGTACTGTATGTATATTGTAGGAAGGTGGATATCTGACTATGGTTACCCCCAAATTTTTGCCTAGTGTCTAGCTGGTTTTTCGACTTAGTTGGCCTGAGATCCTGCCATTCAGGCTCTCAGGCTATCTGCTCTCTCTGTAAAATGGACTCCATGTACCCTAGGTACATACCCAATTGGTTGGATCACCCTGTCAGCCCCTGTACCAGTGTACACTAGGTACCCAGGGCATTGGTGTACCCAAGGCCTGCCAAGGGCTGCAGCATGTATTATGCCACCCCAGGCTTGGCCTAACAATTTGACACAACTGGCTGATCACTCAGCTGGGGTAAGTTGGTGTAATCACCTCTTACTTAGGTGTAGTATACCTATACCTAACCTTAAATGGGACACCTGGTAACCTATAAGTCACTCCTATGGCAGGCCTTAACAATCCTGAAGGCAGAGTGCTTGGTTCCATGTGAGATGGTGCTCTGGCATGAGCTGAGCCTGTCTGCAGTGGTCGGAACAACTTCCTTCTACTGTTTCCAGATATCGTCATACCATATACTCTTAAGTGCATTATGAACCTCGCGGTTAAATGCTAACTTTGGTTTGGCTTTATCAAAACATGTCGAGTAAGGTGTCATACGAATTGGAATACTAACCCCTCGCCAATTCTGGCGACGGGGTTAGCATTCCACCCTTCTAGAGGGACACGACATGTACAGTACCTGAAACCCGGGTAAAATCAGACATAGCCTCAGCTCCACAAAATGGATGCTGCCACCACAGACACAAGTCTGCCCTCCTGCTGCTGGGAGTCCTTCCAGCTTGGGAGGTGTGGACAAAGGGTTTCCTGCCAGGGGAGGTGCGTGCACCACCCCAGACAGGATTTTGTGTATTGGTCAGGTAGGGCTTGAAAGAAACCAGACATGCCTGTGGCTCACAAGGAGCCTCGGTGCATATGCCAGTTCAAACCGGTCCTGGGGCACACCAGTCCCGGGCCTGGGGCGAGCTGGACAAAGGATTGGGGGTGTAACCACCCCCCTTCCTGGTCCCACCCTTAGGGAGGGACCTAGCAGGTAGTCCGGCCCCTAGAATCCGAATAAAGGTAGGAGCTGTGTCCTAAGACTTCAGACATCCTGGAATCAACTTGAAACTAAGAAGAAGACGGGAACTTCGACATTCTGCTGCACAGAAGACTGAAGAAAATCTCCCCTGTGGTCAGGGAGTGACCACCTTGCTAACGCAAGCACCATCCAGCGAATCACCGTCTGCTTTGCCGCCGCCTCCCGCCGGAGCCCGAGCCCAGAGACTGACAAGACCTGGACCTCCAGACCTCTCACCGCCCGATCCACAGTCCCTGAAAAGAGGAGACCCGTGGAGGCACTGAGACACGTGGAGCCAGCCATCTTGGAACGACTACGACAAGCTGACCAGTGCAACAACCGAGGCTCCCTCCAAGTTGTGCTTTGGGTCCTGAGAAGCCCAACCCTCGAGCAGCATCTGCACCAAAGGTGAGCCCTCCAGCATCTCCACGATCTGCGTGGGGCCCTTCTGCATTTTGCCACTCGACGCGCCTAACCGGTTGCTGGCCCGCTGGCTAGTGGCCATCTTGGCGACGAAATCTACGACAAACACCGCTGGTCTGGTTGCTCCAGACTGGCCCTTGCTCCCCTCCAAAGGAGCAATCCCTCTGACCTTGCTGGTCAGAACCAACAGCTGATTTCCGAATCCTCCTGCAATTGCTTTTGCCAAGGCTTGTTTGCTTCGATCAAGTCGCCGACACCGCCGACAGCGAGAGCCTGCGTGGGACAGCTCGTGAGCCGACTCCTGGACGTCGTCGACCTTCAGGGACCACGTGGCTGCGGAGACAAGCTACCCCTCATCACCTGTTTGCACCCGACATCGCCTGGTACCCACCTGGTGCCACGCTGGTCACTGGCTAGTGACTGTGAACACTGTCCCCTCTGCTTACAGGTCTTCAACATCTCCGATCCACTCTTGGATCCACTGCATCTCTCCCGGACCGACCGCCTGCAGCATCTTTGTCTTCAAGCTCCACGGAACAGATAGAAGAAACCCGACGCACTTCGAGGCCTATGCACCCGCTTCCTGTGGGTGAGGTAAAGCTGGCACACCTGTGCCCAAGTGTAGTAATACATCTCTAGTGCCTGTGTTCCAAATCTTAAGTTCCTAGGTCATCCGGAAGATTCCTTTTGCAGTAACTTTGTACTTTTTACGCACCCATTGAAACCTATGGGAGCACGCGTGTGACTATTTGCTCTGCACACGCCACCCGTGGACCTCCTGGTCACTAACTGACGTTAGCTCCTTGTAGGCCCAGCGATTCTAGAGGCCCTAGGCCTTTTCCCTTTTCTGTTCGTGGTACTTATACCACTATTTTAGTATATGGTTTGAGTGGCCACCAGGGCCTATCCATATAAAGTGCAACTTCTGTGTATTCTGTGATAATCTTGTTTGACGATTTGTGCTCCTGTGCTCATAAAGAGACTAGGGGTTACTTTGAGAAATAAATACATATATATTTTGAATATATATCTGTGTGGTGTCCTTTCATTGGTATAAAAGGGGGTTACTATTGGTAAAACAGCTTGCTTAACACGCATCACGAGTTTAGCCTCAAAGACTGCTTAGCCTACGCTACCACTAGGGCAGCTAGTCCAAAAAGGTTGACTTACAACCACACCATAAGGGTTGCTTGGCATGGTACAAGGTGGTCACTAGAACTAGTGAACAGCATATACCAGGCCAACTTCTCACATTGGTGAGCAGCGGTTGGATTTGAGCTTGCTGTGTTTTACCATTGTAATCTCTTGGTTACCAATTGAAAGATCACATAGGTACCTGTAGGTACATATAAAACAAGATTAGATATACATAAGTTCTACTGAACTTAGTTGTTGTAGAGCAAAGGGAGTAGCACACCCTGACTACAACTACTAGATAGGTTTAGTAGGTAAACCCAAGTGTAGGTAGATTGCAACACATCCACCCACACTTAAGAGCAATGGCCGGGGCAGAGGGGTCCACTGTACCCATCTCTGTTGAGAGTGACCCCCAGAGGGCAACATCCAGCTTTGCTACCCTTAACCAGAATGAGCTCAGGCATTTGGCAACTCTTAGAGGCCTTAAACAGCCCAAGAACCCTACCTCTGCTGAGCTCAGAGAACTCTTACAAAATGATGAGAATCAGAGAGAACTCAGGAAAGCTTCCCAGTTAGCCCCCTTAGGGTCAGGAACAGGAGGCCCCCCTTCTGAAGATGCCACAGAGGTACCCCCTTTCAATAGTCACCCCTTAGATGGGATGCCTACCACAGAGGAAGAAAGTGATGGGGATACAGATGTGAGTGGGGATGAAGGGAGAACTAGCCCAGTGCCAAGTGTTATACTTGGCCCAGCTAAACTAAGGCTATTGGGGACTGACAGTGGGTTCACCCCATTGGATCTCCCCAGTGGACTTAACACAGGGCTTGGAAGGCAAAGGAATCGCTCAGGTGACTCCAATGCTTCCCATGGCTCTAGAGGCTCTCAAGGTCACTCCAGAAGGAGACTGACCACCCCTCAGAGGAGGGAACATGAGGCCAGAATGCAGGAAGCCCAGCTGAGGATCAGGAAGCAGGAGCTAGAAGTAGCCCTGATGGAAGAAAAACTGAGCAAGGCTAGGCAGCATAGAGAGAGTGGGTCTATACCCACTGGTGGCAGCAATGTCCCTAGGGACAAAGATAGGGTCTTTGACAATAGGAACCTGTCCAAGATTGTGCCCCCCTACAAAAGTGGGGATGACATCCACAAATGGATGACTGCTCTTGAGAGAGCCTGCAAAGTGCAGCAGGTTCCTGAAGACCAGTGGGCAGCAATCTTATGGCTCTCCTTTGAGGGGAGAGGCAGAGATAGACTCCTCACTGTTAGAGAAGAGGATGTCAGAAATTACAGAGTCCTGAAGAGTGTCCTAGTTGATGGGTTAGGCTTAACCACTGAACAGTACAGGTTAATGTTCAGAGACACCCAGAAGACACAGACTCAGGACTGGTCTGAATATGTGGAATGTGCCACTAAGGCTTTGGAGGGTTGGTTGCTGGGAAGTAAGGTGTCTGATTATACAGGATTGTACAATTTGATGATGAGAGAGCAGATTTTAAGTAATTGTCAAAACCAGCTTCTCCATCAACACCTGGTAGACTCAGATTTGACCTCTCCCCAAGAATTGGGAAAGAGGGCAGATAAATGGGTCAGGACCAGGATCAGGCCTAAAAACCAGGGTGGTGACCAAAAGAAAGATACCACCAAGCCTCAAGAGAAGGGTGGGGATAAAGAAAAAGAGAAACCTTCCTCAGGGCCCCAAAACTCCACACAGGGTGGTGGGTCCCAAGCTCCCTCCTCTACCACAGCTAAAAAGCCCTACTGCCATGAGTGTAAAACTCCTGGGCATTGGAAAACTGACAGCGGTTGCCCAAGGGCTAAAAACAAAACTGTTCCTCCAATTACTCCTGTCACACCACCTATTACTGTCAGCAGTAATCCCCCAGGTGGTGGGAGTGCCCCCAGAAATCTGGGTGGGTTTACTTGGGGAACACAGGGGGACCCTGGCTTAGCCAATTCCCCTACAGCAACCACTCTTGTCTGTGATGGTGGCATGGGGTTTGCCAACTTCACTGCCTGTCCCAACACTTTGGGTAGGTACAGACAGGAGCCCTACATCAATGGTACAAAAGCTGAGGCCTACAGAGACACTGGGGCTAGCATCACAATGGTGGCCCATTGGCTAGTTCCCTCTGAGCAGCTTTTGCCCGGTTTCTCCTACCAGGTGACTAACATTGATGGCAAACAGAACAGTCATCCCATGGCAGAGGTATGTCTCAGCTGGGGAGGGGTCACTGGCCCTAAAAGGGTAGCAGTGTCCCCAACCTTGCCTGTAGACTGCTTACTGGGGAATGACTTAGAACTCTCAGCTTGGGCTGGAGTTGAACAAGACACCCATTCTAAAATGGTAGGCCTTTCACAAAAGGGTAGGGGGGTTGTGCCATTCACAACCCCTGTCCAAATAGATTTCCTCCCTGAAAAGGTTGGAAGGGCAGTGGTAGCCACAGCCCAGGCACAGACAGACTTCCCTGTAGGGACTGGCAGAGCTGTGACAGTCACAGCTCAAACACAAACTGAGTGCCCCCCTGAAAAGGTTGGCAAGGCTGTAATGGTCTCAGCCTATACTCAGACTGACATAGGTGTAGTGAAGCCTGAAACAATGGATCACTCCACACAAACTGAGAGTAGTGGGGAGGAAGAAAAGTCTCCCTCTCCCCAGACATTAGGAAAAGGTCAGCCTCCTCAGGGATCTGACCTCACCCCTTGTGAAGGAACTGCCCCAGAGGTAGCCAGGCCTGGCCTGGCAGAGCCTCTGATGTCAGTGGCCCCTTCCAAGGTGGGATCCAGTCTGGTGCAGGTAGCCTGCCTCTCTCTACCCTGCCTCAGTCAGCCCAGGGCTGCAGAGGTCAGGGAGGCCAGTGGACCCCCAGAGGGCCCCTGTCCACAAGAACCCCCCCATCAAAAGAATGAGGATTGCCTGGCTAGTAGCCCTAGTCAGGTGATGGGTAAAAACATTCCTGAGGGATCTCCTTTACAGGTAGTTAGGGACCTCCCCCAGGGGGATTCTGTTGGGCACAGGCAAACATGGGACCTTAGGGCCCCAAACCTGACCTGTCCCTCCAGTAAGCCCACAAAAGGGACCCAGCCTCCAGCTTTAGGTAGCCAGAGGCTGACCCTGAGAGCACAGTGCAACTCAGTTAAAGAAAGAAAGGCATCCATGGTGGAGGATGATTGGAGGAAGCTGAGGCCTCACTTTGAGGACACTCACTTCAGTACTCCATCTCAACACCAGCCTTTTACTTTGCCAAGACACACCACAGGTAGAGATTCCCTATGGTGGAGACCCTCTGATACCCTTAGGGTGAGGGATTGCTTAGTGGACCATGAGACAGGGGGTAACCATGCCAGTGCTGGTTCCTCCTTATATGGCCACTTGGGCAATATAGGCTTACCTGGTCAAGGTCAGCCTTATCTCCCTTCGTTTGGGGGGGGGTTGTGTAGGAAGGTGGATATCTGACTATGGTTACCCCCAAATTTTTGCCTAGTGTCTAGCTGGTTTTTCGACTTAGTTGGCCTGAGATCCTGCCATTCAGGCTCTCAGGCTATCTGCTCTCTCTGTAAAATGGACTCCATGTACCCTAGGTACATACCCAATTGGTTGGATCACCCTGTCAGCCCCTGTACCAGTGTACACTAGGTACCCAGGGCATTGGTGTACCCAAGGCCTGCCAAGGGCTGCAGCATGTATTATGCCACCCCAGGCTTGGCCTAACAATTTGACACAACTGGCTGATCACTCAGCTGGGGTAAGTTGGTGTAATCACCTCTTACTTAGGTGTAGTATACCTATACCTAACCTTAAATGGGACACCTGGTAACCTATAAGTCACTCCTATGGCAGGCCTTAACAATCCTGAAGGCAGAGTGCTTGGTTCCATGTGAGATGGTGCTCTGGCATGAGCTGAGCCTGTCTGCAGTGGTCGGAACAACTTCCTTCTACTGTTTCCAGATATCGTCATACCATATACTCTTAAGTGCATTATGAACCTCGCGGTTAAATGCTAACTTTGGTTTGGCTTTATCAAAACATGTCGAGTAAGGTGTCATACGAATTGGAATACTAACCCCTCGCCAATTCTGGCGACGGGGTTAGCATTCCACCCTTCTAGAGGGACACGACATGTACAGTACCTGAAACCCGGGTAAAATCAGACATAGCCTCAGCTCCACAAAATGGATGCTGCCACCACAGACACAAGTCTGCCCTCCTGCTGCTGGGAGTCCTTCCAGCTTGGGAGGTGTGGACAAAGGGTTTCCTGCCAGGGGAGGTGCGTGCACCACCCCAGACAGGATTTTGTGTATTGGTCAGGTAGGGCTTGAAAGAAACCAGACATGCCTGTGGCTCACAAGGAGCCTCGGTGCATATGCCAGTTCAAACCGGTCCTGGGGCACACCAGTCCCGGGCCTGGGGCGAGCTGGACAAAGGATTGGGGGTGTAACCACCCCCCTTCCTGGTCCCACCCTTAGGGAGGGACCTAGCAGGTAGTCCGGCCCCTAGAATCCGAATAAAGGTAGGAGCTGTGTCCTAAGACTTCAGACATCCTGGAATCAACTTGAAACTAAGAAGAAGACGGGAACTTCGACATTCTGCTGCACAGAAGACTGAAGAAAATCTCCCCTGTGGTCAGGGAGTGACCACCTTGCTAACGCAAGCACCATCCAGCGAATCACCGTCTGCTTTGCCGCCGCCTCCCGCCGGAGCCCGAGCCCAGAGACTGACAAGACCTGGACCTCCAGACCTCTCACCGCCCGATCCACAGTCCCTGAAAAGAGGAGACCCGTGGAGGCACTGAGACACGTGGAGCCAGCCATCTTGGAACGACTACGACAAGCTGACCAGTGCAACAACCGAGGCTCCCTCCAAGTTGTGCTTTGGGTCCTGAGAAGCCCAACCCTCGAGCAGCATCTGCACCAAAGGTGAGCCCTCCAGCATCTCCACGATCTGCGTGGGGCCCTTCTGCATTTTGCCACTCGACGCGCCTAACCGGTTGCTGGCCCGCTGGCTAGTGGCCATCTTGGCGACGAAATCTACGACAAACACCGCTGGTCTGGTTGCTCCAGACTGGCCCTTGCTCCCCTCCAAAGGAGCAATCCCTCTGACCTTGCTGGTCAGAACCAACAGCTGATTTCCGAATCCTCCTGCAATTGCTTTTGCCAAGGCTTGTTTGCTTCGATCAAGTCGCCGACACCGCCGACAGCGAGAGCCTGCGTGGGACAGCTCGTGAGCCGACTCCTGGACGTCGTCGACCTTCAGGGACCACGTGGCTGCGGAGACAAGCTACCCCTCATCACCTGTTTGCACCCGACATCGCCTGGTACCCACCTGGTGCCACGCTGGTCACTGGCTAGTGACTGTGAACACTGTCCCCTCTGCTTACAGGTCTTCAACATCTCCGATCCACTCTTGGATCCACTGCATCTCTCCCGGACCGACCGCCTGCAGCATCTTTGTCTTCAAGCTCCACGGAACAGATAGAAGAAACCCGACGCACTTCGAGGCCTATGCACCCGCTTCCTGTGGGTGAGGTAAAGCTGGCACACCTGTGCCCAAGTGTAGTAATACATCTCTAGTGCCTGTGTTCCAAATCTTAAGTTCCTAGGTCATCCGGAAGATTCCTTTTGCAGTAACTTTGTACTTTTTACGCACCCATTGAAACCTATGGGAGCACGCGTGTGACTATTTGCTCTGCACACGCCACCCGTGGACCTCCTGGTCACTAACTGACGTTAGCTCCTTGTAGGCCCAGCGATTCTAGAGGCCCTAGGCCTTTTCCCTTTTCTGTTCGTGGTACTTATACCACTATTTTAGTATATGGTTTGAGTGGCCACCAGGGCCTATCCATATAAAGTGCAACTTCTGTGTATTCTGTGATAATCTTGTTTGACGATTTGTGCTCCTGTGCTCATAAAGAGACTAGGGGTTACTTTGAGAAATAAATACATATATATTTTGAATATATATCTGTGTGGTGTCCTTTCATTGGTATAAAAGGGGGTTACTATTGGTAAAACAGCTTGCTTAACACGCATCACGAGTTTAGCCTCAAAGACTGCTTAGCCTACGCTACCACTAGGGCAGCTAGTCCAAAAAGGTTGACTTACAACCACACCATAAGGGTTGCTTGGCATTTAGTATATTGCAACTTGCAAGCATTTCTCAGCCGTGCCAAAAAGTGTAGCATCTATGGATAAGCAATATGGACTAACAGTAACAGTAGTACACCAGTTCTTCCTAAAAAAGTGGCTTGTTAATGTTTGTTGACCGCCTGTACGCAGCGCGTAGACTAGACAGTAGCAGTGTGAGGCAGGTCATGTGGGCTCAAAGGTGTCTTAAGAAGCTGCAAGGTAAAGGTAACGTCACATGTGCATGGCTAGGGCTAATCAAGCAAATGCTACAATGATCATATAACTTAGTGTCTACTCTACTACTACCTGATTTGTACTAGTGATTTATGTTAGTATTAACTCATTTTTCAACCTTGCTACTGATCAATAGGGGGGAGGTGTATATGTTGCCTAATAAATGTGTAATGTTTTCTAGGCGCACTACCGACCACCATTGCTGGGGCCAGCGAAGGCGACGCAGAGGGCGAGGATGCGGCAGTTGCAGATAGCAACGGAGGGGGAGTGGCAGCACCAGTGGCAGGCGGTGGTAAGTTAGATTCATAATCTTTAACTATTGTTGAACTTGACAGCACACTCACTGCAAAGGTGTACTGTATGTATATGTATACTGTAAAGTTGTGAATTAGGGCCCCATTAGGATGGTGGGCGTATTGCCCCCGCCGGGCTGGCTGGAATTCACTGCCGTCACAGCAGGGGCAAACCTCCCGCCATCCCTGTCGAAAATATTCAGACATGTCTAGGCGGAAAAGGGTTCAATATGGCGGTGGTGTCTCTCTCACCACACCGGCAGCCATATAATCTGCATTTTGGAATGCCTTTGCGTGGCGGCATTACCGTCCGCCACGGAAAGGCATGCACACATTGCAGAGTATGCTTGGGGGCCCCCATGGAGGGTACCTACCGATGCTATGGTACCCCCCGACTTTCAAAGCAAAACGTGACAGGCTCCGTGCGAGGCCCGTCATGTTGTGCTTGGAAAAGCAGCACAACATTTTAGCATTGCTTTCAGCGTCACTGTGCCGGGCGCATCATCCTAATTAATTGTCCCCACGGGACCCCCACCCTTTTTAGCAGTCGGATGGCGGGCGGACAAAGTCCGCCCGCTATCCGATGTCGTAAGTAAGTATGAGTTCTTGGGGACGTTTGAAGAGTGAACTAGAAGACTAGAATTCCCTTTAATTGGTATAGGACTAGGAGCCAGAGTATTGAGTAACCAATGGCCTCATCTATCTGATTTCAACTCCGCTTTGAAAGTTTTATGGAGAAGAGCACCTGGTGCACTGTTCAACTAAAAAGTGTAAGACAGGTGGAAGGAAGAAGGACGGGCGACATTTAAAATGTTATGTACTACTGTGCTTTATTTTATAGTGCTACTCTACCATGCCACTATGTGTATAAATAATTACCTTGTCCTACTGTTTTATTAAGACTATATTTTACAATTGTCTTGTTTTTTTCTTTTTGATACACAGCTACTCCGAAAAGCAACCGGAAGGAGTTGGCCGCCAAGGCACGGCGCCGGAAGCTGGAGGCAATCCAGCAGGAATACCGGCGGCTGGTGGTCCTAGCCGAGGAGGAGGAGGAGAGTGCAGCAGCAATTGAAGCCTCCTCCAGTGCCCCGGGCCCCAGCCACCGCCCTCCAGCGGTACGGCGCCACCGTCTGGCGGCTGCCCGCCGCCACCGTTCCATCTCCGGTGCCCCCCCCCACTGTGGTTGCAACTGCCGCGGCCTTAGACGCCGCGTCGCCCATTTAGAGGACCAGATTCGTGTCCTCCTCCAGTCCCGCCCCACCAGTTAGTCCCTGTCACTGCCCCTTTTTTAATTCCTGTTTGTTTCCTCACTCGTTTGGGCGTTCTCTATTTCTATGGACAGTCGTTGGGGTTAGGGAGGGGGGTGGGTCAGCTTTTGTGGGTTTAGTTTATTTGTTAGGGTCAATTAAATATATTTTTCTATGTTACATGCAATGTTGTTAATGTTTTGTAGGTGGGGTAACTGTTTTACATCACACTGTTTCTTTGCTGGTGCATGGCCGCCCATAGCGTGTGTTTGATTTCAATAATTTGCTGACTGTATAAGACACAAACAGATAGATGCGACACACCTCACTCATTGACTGGTCCTACTATGCATTCTTTGGAGTGGTGTTTGAAACTGACATCATTGACAACATGTCCATTATTGATTCTGCCTCCCCCAAACTTCTCTCTTACCGGTGCTTGATGTTTATGTCCAACTGTGGCACAGCACTGGCTGCATGGTGAAGATGGTTTCCTTTTTCATACATGCCATGATTGGGGTGGTGGTGGTAGTATAGTAGTAGTATACACTGGCAGGGTAGCAGCATTTCCAAAAAAAGAAAAGGAGATAGTCAATCGCCTTTGAGAGACTGTTAGAGGAGTAGTTGAATGAAGTACATCACAGAATTTACCGAGCAACAATTATATGCTCAAATATTTGACAAAAAAAATGAATGCTGGATATTATGAGGATAGCCTACTAAACAGAGTTACAAACTATAGTTTTGTCGACTTGGCTATGCCTACAGTCTAACAGTTAGTGCTGTATATGAGGAATGACAACAAACAAATCAAATCAATGCCGGCAATTCATGCTGAGGTATATGTTCCTTTGTTAAATAAAATAACCTGTGAAATATCCTACTCATGGGTGGGCAAGCAGAAGAAGATCATCGCTCTGCATTGAAATTGAAGTAGTGTTGCTTTCACCACATCCGCCCCAGCAAGTGTGTGATTAAGTATTGGTGTACATTTAATTTAGTTACACCTCGACAATAAGTCACACAGCCCGGGGGAAGAGGGTTAGGGTCCGTTGATTGGATGGGAAGGGGGATTTTGGGAAAGGTTTGACATAGAAAAACAGTATGCATACATAGACAAACAAACGACAATCATTGAAGACTACCATACCATATCCATTCCATATGTTATGTTAAGGTATAAAAAAGGAAATGCATGCATGATGAGACCCGGATTACATACACTTCTATTTCTTGTTCTGTTCCGGCCTTAAAACTTTAACAGATAGCAAATAGAAATTTTAAATATTGGTAGTGAAGAATCGTAAACACAGAGCAAACGTAATGATGATTGATAATAACAACTCCAAGAACACACTGTTGTAAAGAATGTATACAAGATATTAATCAAATTATTTAAAAGAAGTGAAAAGTGGATACTGTTACTGTGTTATCCTGGTCAAAAATGTGGACTGGTTTTTTGCATCTCGGCATTCCTCTTGCTCCTCTCGTCCATCAATCTTGGGTGTGTCGCCTCACCACTCGCCACTGCCCGGCTGGAATAAAAAGGTGATTGATTGGTAAGGTAATTAATATGCATTGTAATGTTTTACAAAGTTTTGGACAAGGCCCGGCCTGTAATTTTAGATTGAAAACCAAAGGGGATATTCAGAAAGAAAGTGAAAACAAATGCACAAGTGATGGTGTAGTGCAACAAGAACACTTTCCGAGGTGGCATGTATGCATATGCATCATCTCTACTGTAGTCTGTTTCCAGCATAGACCTTCAACAGTAACAGGAGAGATCAGGCCCACAGTGCTTACCATTAGCACATCCTACGTTAACACTTTAGAGTCCTTTTTTTTTTTCTCTCAAAGAGTTGGACAAACGCAAAGCACATTATCCATTCCAGACATAGCATTTTACAGTTAAAGTTAGTAAAATCAATGCACTGCAGTCATCCCACCGCTACACTCTATTCAACTTCTACACAGACATTTGGGTGTGCTGTGGTTGTGGTTCACGTGTTTACCTTTAGGCTTTTCCGTTTTATGCCACTCATGAAACATCCTCCTGACTTCATCATCAGCTCTGATACTTCTACTGACTGAAGATCGGCCTGCAGTACAAGTGTAATTTTTAGAACACAACAAGAGTAGAAATATAAATATTACTGACTTGAGTCATTCTTTATTGTGTACAGAAAGATAGATTAACACTAGTACACTTTGACATCATTCACTTTGTGCACAACAAACAACGCAAACACAAAGATCAATAGCTCAGAGTCAGGTGTCCAATGCATGCCATTAATTATCATCATTTATTACCTGTTACTTCTCATCTTAAGTTAACGGGCCGTCTCTTTCGCCATCATCATGACGGACGGTGCTGTTTAAGTCACAGTCATTTGCATTGCGCAGCAGATTGAGTGAGTCCCCTTCCTGTATTGAATTAAAAGCAATGTATCACCAAGATGCAGGAGAAGTACACATTTCTTGTTTGCCAGAAGAGGAAAATTAGTAATTACTAGTGTGTTCTGTAGAAAGTTGATTAGTGGCAGTGCACAATTACATCAATTCATGCGAAACACACCACAAAATCTACATCATTCAGTCTGCTATTCTGCGGCCAATGCATGGCATCAATCATTACCTGTTGCATCTCATCTCGTTAACGCTGCAGGCCGTCTCTTTCGCCATCATCATGATGGACGGTGCTGTTAAGTCACAGTCATTTGCATTGCGCAGATTGAGTGAGTGCCCTTCCTGTATTGAATTAAAAGCAATGTATCACCAAGATGCAGGAGAGAAGTACACATTTCTTGTTTGCCAGAAGAGGAAAATTAGTAATTACTAGTGTGTTCTGTAGAAAGTTGATTAGTGGCAGTGCACAATTACATCAATTCATTCATGCGCAACACACACAACAAAATCTACATCACTCAGTCTGCTTTTCTGCGGACAATGCATGGCATCAATCATTACCTGTTGCATCTTATTTTCAGTTAATGGCCAGTCTCTCTCGGCTCTGAAGGAGGATAGCTATAGAAGTCATCAGATTCATGGTCCACTTGTTTTGGAAGGACGAGGAAAGTTTGAATTTGTTGTTACCATCATCCAATCATCATTCATGAGGGAAATGGAATTGACCAGGAGATGCAGTATGATCGAGCGGAGGAGCTGGATTCTGAGGACTGTAGTGTCAAATGGCAGACACCTGAAACTTGTATCTTAAATTAGAAGATTAGAAGACGGTGATAATGCATTGGTTGCGATTCACAAGTTTATAACCGGAACAACAGACACAAACAAAGGGGGAAAAAAGGGAGGAAGACAGTAAGTGCGAGCCTAATTGTCAGGGAAGTATAGCTCGTCCTCAAACTCTGGGGGATCGTCCAGTAGTAGGTAATCATCTGACACAATACTTCCGTCACCTGAGCCGCTGTCCTCATCTTCCTCTGTTGATTCATGCATTGTGTAATTCGGTGGTATGAAGTGCTGATTCATTTTGATCATTGTTAACCTCTCCACGTTTTTGGGAGATAGACTGGTCCTTCTCAAGGTTACAATGGAACCAGCAGCACTGAAAACACGTTCGGAAGAGACACTTGCGACAGGGCAAGCCAGATAGCTTATTGCCAGCCTGCTGAGCTGTGGCCATTCAGACCTTTTCCTATACCAATACTGCACTGGGTTTTGATCAACGTACACCTCTGTTGGGTCGTCCAGATAGGCCTGGACCATCCGCTCAATGTTCAGGGTTGCTGCTGGTAAGCTTTTGTGCTGTTTTTTCTGTGCATCAGCACTGTGCTTACGGCCCATCTTTACATACCAATCTGATAATGATTGTACTCGGCTGAATGATCCAGTTATTGTTTTTGTAGTCGATGGTGATGGTGAGTGTTGCGATTGTGAGCCAACCGCACTGCCCTCAGCCGACGAAGTTGCACTTGATTCTGCATGGCCTGCTTCAGTATCAGTACTTGTTGTGGGTTGATGTGGCGGGCTTTTAATTAGCAGCCCTTCGTTTTCAAACTTGATGGCTGCTTCAGCTATACAACTTTTGTAGCGGGCAACATCAGTGTCGGAAAAAGAAAGGAATAGTCCTAATTTTGCACGTGGATCCAGAATTGTGGCACAAATGTAATGGTCTTGTGACAAAATTTTATTTTGTATCCTTACATTTTCTGATAAGCGCCTGGATAAGCTCTCCACCAAGTCATGGGCTTGCCTTCTGTCCTCTACACCTTTGTAGGATTCAGACACATTATTCAGCTCATGCTCTAGCATTTGCAACAATGGGATCGCTTGGCCCATTGTACAGTCCTCCTTGCTGACTTCACGTGTGAAGACCTCAAAAGGAGACAGCATCTCAGTCAGGCATTGAATTAGGGTCCATTGCTCCCTCTGAAGGGTCATGCCTTTAACACTAGCATCACTGCCTTTGTACCAGACATAATCATTGAGTGACCTGTGCTGTTCGTACAGACGATCAAGCATGTAATACGTTGAGTTCCAACGTGTTGCCACCTCCTGGATGAGTGCCTTGACTGGCACCCTACGCTCACGTTGGAAGATCCTCAGCTGCTTCCGAGCTTTAAAAGAATGGCTGAAATGAGTGCATATTCTTCGGCAGATGGACAGTAAATTGCTTACTATGGGTTCTTTTTTCAGAAAGTCTTGCACTATAATGTTTATGCAGTGTGCCAAACACGGAACCCTGAAATAGGAACCAAGTTCCATGGCCTTAAGTACATTACTGCCATTGTCTGTGGCAACAAAACCAATACCAAGCCCTCTGGGCTGCAGCCATTCCAAAACCTTGGTGCGAAACTCTTCTAAAATGTTTTCAGCCGTATGAGATTTCTCCATGGCGAACATGGCTACAGTTGCATGTTTCCGAGTACCTTCAAAAATCGCAGCTGTGTCAACAACACCTCGTGCAGATAGTAGATCTTTAACCCCCACAAAAGAGATCCAGTGTGCAGTGATACACATGTAATCTGTGGCTTGGCAACTGGTCCACATGTCTGTTGTCAGGTGGATATTGTGCACAGCACTCTTCTGCAAAGCTTGTCCAACCAATTCCAGCACATCATGATGTAGTGCCGGAACAGCAATTCTTGCGAAATAGGACCGGCTTGGAACTTTCCATTTCGGGCAGATGGCAGACACAAATTCAAGGAAACCCACCCCTTCCACAAATGAAAAAGGAAGAAGGTCCAGCGCTAACATTTTAGCCAGCTTCGCATTGTACAATCGTGCCGTTGGGTGGTTGCGTTGGAACTGCCCCTCCAACCTAAACATGCTGTCAATGGTAGGCTGGCTTACTTTCCTTAGTGGTGCCATTAACCCACTAAGGCTCAACGACACAGATTGTCTCATTGAGGTACTCGCCGCCGGTCGCCTTGGTGTCTCACCCACACTCTGAGTATGGCTCTTACTGCGGTGCCACTCTGATGTTACTGAGGAGGATGTGGGCGTTACCACTGCAGTGACTGCACTACGGGAGACAGGGCTAGAAATGCCTCCCTGTTCTTCACCTGCCACCACAATAATATCGCTCCCTGATTCCTGACCAACTTCAAAGGGTTTAGTTTTCCTACTTTCTTTTAACTTAAGTAGGTGATCCTCCCACACAATAGTGTGGTGTGTTCTGAGATGACTTGCTTGTCCTCCGGTACCATAGTTTGTACCAAGCTTACCACGCCGAACACCTTGCCGACAAATTGCGCATATAGCAACGTTCTCCTCCTTGGCGCTAACAGAAAAGAAGTCCCAAACTGGGGAGGAGAACTTTCTGGCACTGCTGGATGTGCCACTTTCAACACCAGATGAACTTGAGGGGGTCCTTGAAAATATGTGACCCTGTCCACCTACACTGTGACTTTTACTACCACTTCCTACTGAGGTGGTTGAGCTGGATGTAGGTCCCTGCCGGGCCTTGGAAAATATGGCAGCTGGAGGTAGTGGTGGTGTAACCTGTGTTGGTGAGATCCGTGCTGCATCCCGCTCAGTAGCAGCCTTTCTGGATAGGGTTAGAATGTCGGTCTCCAATCCCTTTGGGGCGGGAGTAATGTGCGTGATGACTGGCTCGTCTTCATCAACATCATCACCCCCCTCTTCTACATCTACCTCCATAACTCTAAGTTTTTCTGGGACCTTCCTTTTCAGAAGCAATGTCTTGTGGCGTACTTCACTCTCAGACCGAGCTGGTGGGACCCAAGTGTCATCACGATCATCAGAAGCGGGGCTTGAAGAAGAAGATGATGGACTAAGCCTCCTTTTCCTTGCTGGTGGTCTGGAAGACAATAGATGTTCTGGAACAGTGGTTTGACTTCGCTCCGCTTTGTCTGCAGGAAGCTCGATTTCCTGAAATGCCCCTACGTCAGGAGCAACAACTACTATGGTGGGCTGTTGTGGCGGCTGCTGCTGTTCTGGTTGCGGCGGCTGCTGCTGCTGGTCTGGTTGCGGCGGCTGCTGCTGCTGGTCTGGTTGCGGCGGCTGCTGCTGCTGGTCTGGTTGCGGCGGCTGCTGCTGCTGTTCTGGTTGCGGCGGCTGCTGCTGCTGTTCTGGTTGCGGCGGCTGCTGCTGCTGTTCTGGTTGCGCCGGCTGCTGCTGCTGTTCTGGTTGCGCCGGCTGCTGCTGCTGTTCTGGTTGCGCCGGCTGCTGCTGCTGTTCTGGTTGCGCCGGCTGCACACTGATCTGCTGAGTTTGCGCCTGCGTTGAACTTGATTGTGTACTACTTTGCGGTAATGACATTTCTTCAACACCGCTGCCCGTTAGTAGACTGGCTACCTCTGCGACAGTAAAGCCCTTGGGCCTAGGTTGGTGGGGTTGCTGGACCGCTGTGCTGCTCCCAGCTTGGTTCCCGGACAACGCTTTGGTGCCAAAAAAAACCTTGGCCGGCACACCACCAGTCGTGGTTAATGGCACTTCCTTTTTCTGTTCCTTCTTCTCACCAGCAACTTTCTTGGTACTGGACCTGGTACCTTTCTTTGGGGCCATCTTATTCCGACGTCAGGCAGGAGGCAGATGCACAACAAGTTCTGGTCACACGTGGGCGTGATGCGCAGCAGGACTTCTGTCTGGCTGGCAGTACAACGGGTAGCCAGGTGATGCCGATGACACCTCCTACTCTGTCTTTTGTGCACCTAAAAGCAAAGAAGACAGGAGAAGAACATCAGTGAAATGTTGCATTTGTTTTTGTGGTTCAGTTACTTAGTACTGTACTAGTGCAAACAAAAGATAGTCTAGCCATTTATGAATTTTTTTTAACTAGAGCTATGTTATACTACTAGTACTGTGTACAGCCACACTACACTCTCAGGAAGGTGATGTCTAAAAATTCAACAGATCACATAGAAAACACTTGATCAATAAAGCTGTGGCTACCTGCTCTGGTAGCAGTGGATGAAAGCAGGCCTGCTGGCAGACAAGGCCAGGCAAGCTTGCAGGCCTAGGCCTCAAAATGGCCACCAGCCACATGTCCAGGCCCAACAACATCAGCAAGGCCACCCCAAAAAACACACTTCCCCAACTCAATCCAATGCCATCCATGCCCAAAATGATGTCTAAAATCAACAGAACACACAGAAAACAGTAGATTACTAAAGCTGTGGCTACCTGCTCTGGTAGCAGTGGATGAAAGCAGGCCTGTTGGCAGACAAGGCCAGGCAAGCTTGCAGGCCTAGGCCTCAAAATGGCCACCAGCCACATGGCGAGCCCCAACAGCATCAGCAAGGCCACCCCAAAAAACACACTTCCCCAACTCAATCCAATGCCATCCATGCCCAAAATGATGTCTAAAATCAACAGAACACACAGAAAACAGTAGATTACTAAAGCTGTGGCTACCTGCTCTGGTAGCAGTGGATGAAAGCAGGCCTGTTGGCAGACAAGGCCAGGCAAGCTTGCAGGCCTAGGCCTCAAAATGGCCACCAGCCACATGGAGAGCCCCAACAGCATCAGCAAGGCCACCCCAAAATACACACTTCCCCAACTCAATCCAATGCCATCCATGCCCAAAATGATGTCTAAAATCAACAGAACACACAGAAAACAGTAGATTACTAAAGCTGTGGCTACCTGCTCTGGTAGTAGTGGATGAAAGCAGGCCTGCTGGCAGACAAGGCCAGGCAAGCTTGCAGGCCTAGGCCTCAAAATGGCCACCAGCCACATGGCGAGCCCCAACAGCATCAGCAAGGCCACCCCAAAATACACACTTCCCCAACTCAATCCAATGGCATCCATGCCCAAAATGATGTCTAAAATCAACAGAACACACAGAAAACAGTAGATTACTAAAGCTGTGGCTACCTGCTCTGGTAGCAGTGGATGAAAGCAGGCCTGCTGGCAGACAAGGGCAGGCAAGCTTGCAGGCCTAGGCCTCAAAATGGCCACCAGCCACATGGAGAGCCCCAACAACATCAGCAAGGCCACCCCAAAATACACACTTCCCCAACTCAATCCAATGGCATCCATGCCCAAAATGATGTCTAAAATCAACAGAACACACAGAAAACAGTAGATTACTAAAGCTGTGGCTACCTGCTCTGGTAGCAGTGGATGAAAGCAGGCCTGCTGGCAGACAAGGCCAGGCAAGCTTGCAGGCCTAGGCCTCAAAATGGCCACCAGCCACATGGCGAGCCCCAACAACATCAGCAAGGCCACCCCAAAATACACACTTCCCCAACTCAATCCAATGCCATCCATGCCCAAAATGATGTCTAAAATCAACAGAACACACAGAAAACAGTAGATTACTAAAGCTGTGGCTACCTGCTCTGGTAGCAGTGGATGAAAGCAGGCCTGCTGGCAGACAAGGCCAGGCAAGCTTGCAGGCCTAGGCCTCAAAATGGCCACCAGCCACATGGCGAGCCCCAACAGCATCAGCAAGGCCACCCCAAAATACACACTTCCCCAACTCAATCCAATGCCATCCATGCCCAAAATGATGTCTAAAATCAACAGAACACACAGAAAACAGTAGATTACTAAAGCTGTGGCTACCTGCTCTGGTAGCAGTGGATGAAAGCAGGCCTGCTGGCAGACAAGGCCAGGCAAGCTTGCAGGCCTAGGCCTCAAAATGGCCACCAGCCACATGGCGAGCCCCAACAGCATCAGCAAGGCCACCCCAAAATACACACTTCCCCAACTCAATCCAATGGCATCCATGCCCAAAATGATGTCTAAAATCAACAGAACACACAGAAAACAGTAGATTACTAAAGCTGTGGCTACCTGCTCTGGTAGCAGTGGATGAAAGCAGGCCTGCTGGCAGACAAGGGCAGGCAAGCTTGCAGGCCTAGGCCTCAAAATGGCCACCAGCCACATGGCGAGCCCCAACAGCATCAGCAAGGCCACCCCAAAATACACACTTCCCCAACTCAATCCAATGGCATCCATGCCCAAAATGATGTCTAAAATCAACAGAACACACAGAAAACAGTAGATTACTAAAGCTGTGGCTACCTGCTCTGGTAGCAGTGGATGAAAGCAGGCCTGCTGGCAGACAAGGCCAGGCAAGCTTGCAGGCCTAGGCCTCAAAATGGCCACCAGCCACATGGCGAGCCCCAACAACATCAGCAAGGCCACCCCAAAATACACACTTCCCCAACTCAATCCAATGCCATCCATGCCCAAAATGATGTCTAAAATCAACAGAACACACAGAAAACAGTAGATTACTAAAGCTGTGGCTACCTGCTCTGGTAGCAGTGGATGAAAGCAGGCCTGCTGGCAGACAAGGCCAGGCAAGCTTGCAGGCCTAGGCCTCAAAATGGCCACCAGCCACATGGCGAGCCCCAACAGCATCAGCAAGGCCACCCCAAAATACACACTTCCCCAACTCAATCCAATGCCATCCATGCCCAAAATGATGTCTAAAATCAACAGAACACACAGAAAACAGTAGATTACTAAAGCTGTGGCTACCTGCTCTGGTAGCAGTGGATGAAAGCAGGCCTGCTGGCAGACAAGGCCAGGCAAGCTTGCAGGCCTAGGCCTCAAAATGGCCACCAGCCACATGGAGAGCCCCAACAACATCAGCAAGGCCACCCCAAAATACACACTTCCCCAACTCAATCCAATGCCATCCATGCCCTAAATGTGATTGAAAATGAAATATATTCAAAAAACAAAAGGAACAGTTGCTTCATCATGCACACACACACCCATGAGGCCATGCCCATGGCTAGCTCGGGCCTACTACTACAACCCACAAAATTAAAATAAATTAAAAAAAAAAAAAGGAATGATGATAATTAATTATCAAAAATAAATTGTAGTTACACAACAACTGCAATGCCCACAATCAAACACAACAACCACTTACTTGTAAAATATCCTATTCCAAAAATCCTGAAATCCAATTGCAATGATGCAGCAGACAAAAAGAGAGATCTTTCCAGCTCCAAATCCAAAGGCAGAATGAGCAGGAGATGGACAAAGCACTGGGAGGAGCCTGCTGGACAGGAACAGGAAGTTGGAGAATCTGTGTCACTTCCTCCCTCTCTCCACTTTGTAAAAAAAAAATGAATCCTGGAGTCCTTGCACAAAAAAGGAAAGCCAAATGTGAATGTAAGGAGTTCTTTTCATCCAAAATCAGTATTTGCAGATGGTTTCATGCTGCTAGAGCCGATATTCCTCTCCAAATTGTAAATTTTACATTGTTGAGTTCTCCAGCTTCACATTACTTCCGCCGGCGTGTCGAAAACGATATGATCGCGTTCTCTTCTTTGTCCCTGTCGCGTTGGATATGACGTGTTCGCGGTCTCTTTCTCCTGTTCGCGTTCGATTTCATGTGCCCGCGTCCTCATTCTCTGGCTCGCGATGTAGAATGACATGTTCGAGATCTCAATCTTCTCATACTCGCGCGGTGCATGATCGCGAGAAGAAAGACCTGATCGCGCGACAAATGACGTGATCGCGTGAAAAATGACTTGAATGCGGCCGCGAACTCTCGCGAGACAGCGCAAAATGGCTACCAAAATCCAACATCTCGTGGAGAACGCAACCGGGTCAAGAAAACTTGTCGGAGAACGCAGGGATTCAGGTAAGGCGATCGCGCGCGCGCGAGAATGTATTGTTTTACAGCGCGAGCAAGAAAAAAATTATCGCTAAGCTGCGGAATGCGGAAATTTTGACATTTTCGCGCTTTCCGCGGAACGCGAGAATGCCAAAATATCGCAACTTCCGCGAACGGAACGGAATTTTGGCCCAGGCCTAATCAACACCCCGTCCATTGAAAGAGATGGAGTCGACGCCAGTAGGGATGTATCAAGTGAAGATACTCGTAGACACAGCTGGGGATCAGCACCCCGTCCATGGGAAGAGATGGAGTCAACGCCAGTAGGGATGTATCAAGTGAAGATACCTGTAGACACAGCTGGGGATCAACACCCTGTCGATAGGACGAGATGGAGTCAAAGCCAGTAGGGAGGTATCAAGTGAAAATGCTCAAAGACACAGCTGGAGATGAGCACCCAGTAGATAGGAAGAGATTGTGAGAAAGTGCCATCTTTCTTGCATGGTATGCCCCCACTTTTTTCTGAATTGCTGATGTACTTTGACTGAGTGTGCCCTGGGCTCCTGCCAATCAGGTACCCAGGGCCTGTGTTCCTTCCCTAAAACTGCATGAAGCCTAAACCCAATTGGCATCTCTGCTCACATGTCAGCCCCTGGTAAATGGTACCCTAGGTACCCAGGGCATTGTGACCAGAGAAGATCCCTAAGGGCTGCAGCACTTATTGTGCCACCCTTAGAGGCCCTGTACCCTGACACACACACACTGCCTTTGCAGGCTGAGTGTCTTGGTGCAGAACAAAACAGAGAGTCGACATAGCACACATCCCTGTGTGCCATGCCCACAACACACACTGCCCTGACATACCTCAGTCACCCCTTTAGTTGGGTGCCCTATGCCAGTGGTGTGGGTACAGGTGCATGAGCCCTGTACCCCTACAGTACCCAGGTCCATTCCTGGGCACTGTAAGTGCAGTGCTGCCATTAAGAGTATATGGTACTGGGAGGTCGTCATCACGAACTCCACAGCACCATGATGCCTACACTGAAGACTGAGACGTTTGATATCAAACTTCTCAGCACATTAAACCCGCACTGATGCCAGTGTGGGATTTAATGTACAATGCACGGCAGAGGGCATCTTAGAGGTGCCCCCTGAACCTTTCCCACAATACACGTCCTGTCTGAGAGGCTGCCTAGGCTGCCACCCAGCAGACATGTTGCTGGACCCCTGGGTAGAGAGCCATCCGCTCTCCTGGGTCTGCAACAATGCACATCCTGGGCGAGGTGCTAGGTCTCCTCCCCCAGGATGGGCAGGGGAAGCTTCAAAGGTATTCCGCCTTTGTGAGCTTCTCCAGGCCACTTGCTGTACCCAGCAACTGTCCTCCACCGGGTCTGACACCCACTCTGGCGGGAAGACTGGCGGGAAAGCCCAAGTGAGGAAAGGGGGTGTGCCATCCTCTGCCAACCCCACCCCTCAGGTGGGGGAGGCGAGGTGAAGCACAACTCCGGGCTCTCGCCATCTTGAGGATGGGGAGCCCTACCGAATCAGGATTAGGCGCCTGCCCCCCTCCCACGGGAGAGTGGCAGGATAGGGGGTGTACCCACCCCAGGAAAGGGACCCATTGGTCCCTGACCTCTACCTTCCTGTAACGCCCCTAAATTTAGTATTTAGGGGCACCCTGAACCTTCCTTCCCCAGATTCCAAATCCGAAACAAGCAAGAAGAACAAGAAGAAAGAAGACCTGCTGTGCAGCTGCTAACAAGAGGACAACACCAACTGACTTGGCCCCAGCCCTATAGGTCTGTCAACCCTCTAATCTGCTCCTGCTAAAACCCAGCGTCTCCAGTGGTCAGCAACCTCAAAAACCCCGGAGGACCTGACTGTCTTGTGACTCTAAAAGTCTGGGACTACCACGAGCAGTGGTTCTGCTCAAAGCAAGTAACAAGCCCCTGGTGCCAACCAGGAACTGCGACTCCTGCACACTCTGCACCCGCCAAGCCCGGCCTGTGCCTGAGTGGACAAAGACCCCGAGGACATCCCCCCGGCGACTGTGACCCAGAATCCAGCACCTAAGGACCCACCTCTACGCTCCTAATGACGCCTGCAGCCTCAGAACAAGGGACCCCTCCAACCACGACCAGCAGAGGGTAAGATTTCCCGACGCAAAAAGACACCCCTACACCTGGCGCCCTGCAGCCCCCTGTGCCCAGCTCCTGGGTGCATACCTAACCTACAGCTTCCCAACTTACCTCTCAAAGTGGTGGTCGCACCTGAAGAATCTTCTTTCCCGAGCTTGCAGGCTTTGTTCGTCTTGTAGCTTCTCCATTGAAATCCATTGAGCACCCGACGGCTCAAAAGCACCCTGCACCCAGCCGCCCGAGTGCCCCTGGAGTGCAACATCTATCCTAATCTACTTCCCCACTTGCCCTGAGTAAGTGACCAGGAGCCCAGGTCCCTCAGCCGTGTGGCCTGCCTGCAAGCAGCCACCAACCAAAGGCCCCCTGCCCGCCATAGAAATTCTTCTGTGTCGATTTTTGAAACTTACAAATATTCCTTAAAAATCCCCTGTGTATAAAAAATGATTTCTTTCAACTGTTTACAGGAAATGCACCAGGGTTGAATCCGGGATCCAACCCTGAGTAAGAAAATCAAACGCAAAGTAAATAATATTGCATTTACTTAAAAAGTCCCATTGAGCTCAATGTTATAATTGTGTTTGAATTGTGTTGCCTATTGCAACAACTGTAACTATTGCATTCAAAAGTCTATTGCCTATTGAAAGTATTTATCTAAAGCATCTCATTCGGAGAAAGTATATTTTGATACCTACTTGTGGTTCTAAAATAAAACAACTATATATTTTTATATACAAACCATTGGCCTAGAGTTCAGTTCTTGAGTGTGTGAGACCATTTGCTGACTGAGTGTGTACAACAAATGCTTTACACTGTCCTCTGGTACTGCCTTACTGCTCGACCAAGCTACCACTTTAGAGAGTAAGGTTATATCTAACTTTAGCCTCTGCCAAACCTCTGGGGACTGTGGACTCTGTGCACACTGAACCTTTCTTTTGAGTGGTATATACAGAGCCACTTTCTTACAGAGATGGAGTCAACGCCAGTACGGATGTATCAAGTTAAGATACCTGTAGACACAGCTGGGGATCAACACCCTGTCGATAGGACGAGATGGAGTCAACTACTGTAGGGAGGTATCAAGTGAAAATGCTCATAGACACAGCTGGAGATCAGCACCCTGTAGATAGGAAGAGATGTAGTCAACGCCAGTAGTTGGATATCAAGTGAAGATACCTTTAGACACAGCAGAAGATCAGCACCCCGTCTAGGGGAAGAGATGGGGTCAACGCCAGTAGGGATGTATCAAGTGAAGATACTCATAGACACAGCTGGGGATCAACTCCCTGTCGATAGGAAGAGAAGGAGTCAACGCCAGAAGGGAGGAATCAATTGAAGATACTCGTACACACAGCTGGGGATCAGCACCCCATCCAATGGTAGAGATGGAGTCAATGCCAGTAGTAAGGTGTCAAGTGAAGATACCTGTAAACACAGCTGGAGATCAGCACTCCGTTCATGTAAAGAGATGGAGTCAACGCCAGTAGGGAGGTATCAAGTGAAGATACCTGTCGACACAGCTGAGGATCAGCACCCTGATGATGGGACGAGATGACATAATCGTCAGTATGATGGATGATGATGAGCGACCCTTGACCCTACCTGGTAGGTCGCTCCCCCGCCGCACAGCACCTGACTGCCCATTCGCTGCCCCCACCTCCCACCTCCCAGCTGCTCCTCCCTCCCACCTCCCTATATATGCCGGGCGCTGTGGGGCCGTGCCGCCGGCGTGCCAAAGGCGCGCCTAAGGCAAGCCCGTCTGCGTCCGTCCGCACCTGGACCGCGCCCAGCGCCAGAACCCCTGGTCGCCGCACCCGCCACAAGGAACGCCGCAACTACGATGCCAGCAGCCTGCACGCTCTCAACCCCGGATGGACCCACACCTGCTTCAAGGCCGCCCCAAAACGCACAAACGGCCCCTTCACCTGCCGGAACTGCAGCTACACCAGTCTCAGAACCGACGAACCACCGGCCAAAAAAGACCTCAACCACCTCAAATGCATACTTCTGAACACCCGCTCCGCACGCAACACGCCGTCGAGCTCTGGGACCTGCTCGACACAACATCCCCGGACGTCGCCTTCCTGACAAAGACGTGGATGAACGACTCCTCCGCACTCGACATAGCCATCCCAGACGGCTACAAGATCACCCACAGAGACCGCACCAACGGAGTCGGAGTAGGAATCATCATCGTCCACAAGAACAGCATCAGGGTCTCGACTAGCACCGACGACACTCTTAGCACCGCCGAACACATGCATTTCCAGATCCACACAGACCCCAACTCCACCCTCAGAGGCACCCTCGTCTACCGACCCCCGGACCCCGCATCCAGTTCAGCGACTCCATCGCCAACTTCATCAGCACGCACGCCCTGACCTCCACCGACTACATCCTCCTCGGAGACCTGAACTTCCACCTTGAGAACAACAACGACAGCAACACCACAACCCTGATCGATAACCTCGCCAACCTCGGACTGAGGCGAATTCGTCACCACGCCCACCCACTCCGCCAGCCTCACGCTCGACCCCGTCTTCTCCTCAAGCCCGCACGTCTCCTTCAACCACACCACCGAACTTCTCTGGACCGACCACCGCTGCATCCACTTCACCTTCCAGAAACCCACCACACACCACCACACCCAACAGATCCCCCGCCGCTGCTGGAGCAAACTCAGCGAAGATCAACTTCAGTCAAACCTCGCTCTCAGCCCACCCACCGAATCCTCCAACGCTAACAACGCTGCCCACAGCCTCAGACGCTGGATAGAGGACTGCGCCAACACCCTCGCCCCGCTGAAGAAACCCCCCTACAGAGATACCAACAAGAGTGCTAGCTCTTTCACCCCAGAACTCCTAGCCTCCAAGCAAGCTTGCTGGAAGCTAGAGAAGAAACAGCACAGTGAACAGACCCCGGACACAGCCTCGCAGCACACAAGGACGCCATCCGCAACCACCACCACCTCATCAAGGCTGCCAAGAGGACCTCCTTCAAAGACCGCCTCGACAACAATGCACACAACAGCAAGGAGCTCTTCAATATCGTGAAGGAACTCTCCAACCCCAGCTCCAACACCAATGACATCCGGCCGTTGCAAGCCCTGTGCGACTCCCTCGCCACTTTCTTCCACCGCAAGATAGCAGACATCCACGACAGCTTCAACACCCAGACAGCCCCAACAAACAGCAACACAACAGACTCTCCTCACATCATTGACCACGACCCCCTGCTAGCCTGGGCCAGCGTGAGCATCGATGACACCATCAAGATCATGAGCACAATCCACTCCGGCTCTCCGTCAGACCCATTCCCGCACCACGTCTTTAACAAAGCAAGCAGCTCCATCGCACCCCACCTGCGCAACGTCATCAACCTCTCCCTCGAGACCGCTACCTTCCCTGAGAGCTGGAAACACACCAAGATCAACGTTCTACTCAATAAACCCAAGGCAGACCCAAGAGACCTCAAGAACGTCCGGCCCATCTCTCTGCTCCATTTCCTGGCCAAGGTCATCGAGAAGATAGTCAACAGACAGCTAACCCAATACCTCGAAGAAAACAGAATCCTGGACCCTTCTCAGTCAGGGTTCCGCAGCAACCACAGCACCGAGACCGCCCTCATCGCCGCCACCGACGACATCAGGACCCTGCTGGACAAAGATGAGACCGCAGCACTCCTAGACCTCTCCGCCGCCTTCGACACCGTCTGCCACCGCACACAACGCGCACGCCTCCACGCTGCAGGGATCCAAGAGAAGGCTCTGGAATGGACCACATCCTTCCTCTCAGGCAGAACCCAGAGCGTCCGCCTCCCCCCATTCCGATCCGAAGCCTCCGAGATCATCTGCGGTGTATCCCAGAGCTCCTCCCTCAGCCCGACACTGTTCAACATCTACATGGCCCCGCTAGCACACATCGTCCGACAGCACGACCTCAACATAGTCTCCTACGCCGACGACACTCAGCTGATCGTCTCCCTCACCAAGGACCCCATCACCGCCAAAGCCAACCTTCACAAAGGAACGAAGGCCGTCACTGACTGGATGAGGGCCAGCCGCCTGAAGCTGAACTCGAACAAGATGGAGGTCCTCATCCTCGGCTCCAACTCTTCAGCCTGGGATGACTCCTGGTGGCCGAGGTTACTTGGGACAGCCCCGACACCCACAGACCATGCACGCAACCTGGGAATCATCCTAGACTCAACGCTCTCAATGACCAAGCAAGTCAATGCCATCTCCTCCTCCTGCTTCAACACCCTCCGCATGCTCCGCAAAATCTACAAATGGATCCCAACAGATACAAGAAAGACAGTCACCCAGGCCCTCGTCAGCAGCAGACTCGACTACGGAAACGCCCTCTACGTAGGAGCCCCAACCAAGCTCATCAAACAACTACAACGCATCCAAAACACCTCGGCACGACTGATCCTCGACATTCCACGCCACAGCCACATCACCCCCCACCTGAGAAACCTGCACTGGCTCCCCGTCAACAAGAGGATATCCTTCAAGCTCCTCATCCACGCACACATGGCACTCCACAAGACCGTCCCATCCTACCTCAACAGTCGACTTTCCTTCTACATCCCCAACCGCCAGCTACGCTTCGCCGACCTCTCACTTGCACCGTTCCGCGCATCCGAAGAACTACCACCGGTGGGAGATCCTTCTCCCACCTCGCCGCCAAAACATGGAACTCCCTACCACTGACAAATATAAAGCTGAGCCTACGACAGACTCAAGACCTGCTGACCTTCAGAAGGATACTCAATACCTGGCTGTTCGATCATTAGCGCTCCCCCCCAGCGCCTTGAGACCCTCGCGGGTATATGTAGTGCGCTTTACAAATGTTTGATTGATTGATTGATCATTCACAGATACCATTTGGCACAGCTGGGGATGAGCACCCTGTCCGTGGGAAGAGATGGAGTCAACGCCAGTTGGGATGTGTCAAGTGAAGATACCTTAGACACAGATGGGGATCAACACCCTGTCGATAGGAATAGATGGAGTCAACACCAGTAGGGAGGATCAAGTGCAGATACCTGTAGACACAGCTGGGGATCAGCACCCCATCCGTGGGAAGAGATGGAGTCAACGTCAGTAGGGAGGTATTAGTCGAAGATGCCTCCAGACACAGATGGGGATCAGCACCATGTCGATGGGAAGAGATGATGGATTCTTTTGTGATGTCGCTCAAGGCTTCGAGGTAAAGACTGAGGAGGACAAGAACGAGAACTGATCAATGTGGAATGAGTTGAGGGACAGAAAGAGGGTGGGAATTAATTTGAGGGAGAAGAGGAGTGGGAGCTAAGAGGGAGGGAAGAGTAGTTACAGGGAAGAGAGGCAGAAAAGCCATGTGGTGGAAGAGTAGTTATAGTGAATAGAGGTAGAGGAACCATGGGAGGGGGGAAGAGAAGTGAAATGTAGGAGAGGCAGAGGAGCCAAAGGGTGGGAAGAGTAGTTTCAGGAAGGAGAGGGATAGGAGCCATGGGGTGGAAGAGTAGTTAGTGGAATAGAGGCAGAGCAACCAGGTGGCCGGGAGGGGTATTTAGAGGGAGGAAAGGCAGAGAAGCCAAGGAAGTGGGAGGGGGAGTCAGTGGGGGGAGAGGCAGAGGAGCAGGGGATGGGAAGAGTAGTTCATTGGAGAAGAGGTAGCAGAGGTGGCAAGGACGATAGAGAAGCGACATTCTTCTTTATTGGTTGAATAGGCACCCCTTTACTTAAATAATGACTTAGCACCCGCAGATGTTCAGAGAACAGCTCTAAAGTGACATGCAACGCACTCCAGGGTAAAAACGTTCCTTAGAGGCAGCGATCCCCAAAGCTCACATTTGCAGAGCAGAGAGCGTAAGCTAACAGGGGACAGGCCCGTGCATGAATGTGTTTACCTATTTAGAGGTCTGACGAAGTGCTCCATGCAGCGTTACTGTCACATAGGAGTATCGCCAAGAACAGGGACTGCTGTTCAGAGGACTCGGAGAGGAGCTGTTCACGAGAGTTCATATCAGCAGGTCCCCCTGTACTGAGAACACATCTGCCATGGCACGCAGTAGCTGAGCCTGGCAAACCAGGGAGTCTGGAAGGATTCAAAGCGGAAAGAGGCCAGATGTTGGGATGTTGCAAAGTCTAAAAGCAGCAGTTCTGAAGAGAACCCTCAGTGCTCCAGTGAGGCAGACCTCATTCCAAAATTAATAGAGCATTTGGGCTAAGTTAGAATATCATTAGTAAATAACAAAATGTGTACTTTAATAATGAAAGGCTTGATTCTAAAAATATTGTAAACTCTGTTCGCATAGCTGTACATCTACACAAATTTAAGAGCAACTACCTCTTTCTGAAAACCATTTTGTGTACAACAGGGTGAAGGAAAATGTTATTTCGACGCCTCGTCAGGGGTAGTAACCGCTATATAAATACAACAATCGCCCTCGAACACATCTCCGCTGCTTAATATATGTGTGCGAGTTGCAGATAGTGCAAACATTTACAGACACAAAGTTTGGGAAGCTTGTGATGCTTAATAGACATGAAAGTTTCCTTTTTCTTCACATGGAAACATTTTCCTCTGTACAATCTCCCCTTTAGTCTTTACTGTGGAACAGTGGGGGGGTTCTTTGCACTCACCCTTGTTTCCACTCTGGGGGTGTTCTTTGCACTCACCCTTGTTTCCACGGGGTGTTCTTTGCACTCACCCTTGTTTCCACTCTGGGGGGTGTTCTTTGCACTCACCCTTGTTTCCACGGGGTGTTCTTTGCACTCACCCTTGTTTCCACTCTGGGGGTGTTCTTTGCACTCACCCTTGTTTCCACTCTGGGGGTGTTCTTTGCACTCACCCTTGTTTCCACGGGGTGTTCTTTGCACTCACCCTTGTTTCCACTCTGGGGGGTGTTCTTTGCACTCACCCTTGTTTCCACGGGGTGTTCTTTGCACTCACCCTTGTTTCCACTCTGGGGGTGTTCTTTGCACTCACCCTTGTTTCCACTCTGGGGGTGTTCTTTGCACTCACCCTTGTTTCCACTCTGGGGGTGCTCTTTGCACTCACCCTTGTTCCCACTCTGGGGGTGCTCTTTGCACTCACCCTTGTTTCCACTCTGGGGGTGTTCTTTGCACTCACCCTTGTTTCCACTCTGGGGGTGTTGTTTGCACTCACCCTTGTTTCCAGTCTGGGGTGTTCTTTGCACTCACCCTTGTTTCCACTCTGGGGGTGCTCTTTGCACTCACCCTTGTTCCCACTCTGGGGGTGCTCTTTGCACTCACCCTTGTTCCCACTCTGGGGGTGTTTGATCCGTCCAGGTGCACGTGTAAGAAGGTCAGGACATGCCAGCTAGGCCTTGCAGACAACGGTGAACAGCCACAAAGTGACTGCTCTGTGTATATTCTCAAAGTTGTAAATCTACTCTCGTAGGTCGATGTCCTCGAGTCACGGCTTTTAGGAACTCAAAGCTTTTGAGGCGTAATCTGGTAAAGTTATGTCACTAGTGTTTGCATTACCCCGCCCATGCTATGCAACTGAACTCCCAGTGCAAAGCTGCATTGTGGAAAGCAATGCCATTGTACACAGGCACAACTATTTCTGTATCTGTTTTTTTTTTAACTTAGTAAATTAATGAAATTCGCTTACCACAATCCTTAGAGTTTGCAGATATTTCGTCCCTGTTCCCACCTTGAAAAGGGATTTACTCCACCCCTTCACTGGACCAAACAAATCCCTGGCCATTTCCAGGGTGGAAACCAGCTGGAGAGGAGCGTGTAAGTGGCCCTCACTCGTGTGTGAGCATTGGCAGGCTCCCCAGCTGAGGAGGCCTTGAAACATGCCTGCTCCTCCTTATGTGGCATTGGCTCCTTGTATAATATTACATGCGCATAGGAAATATTACGCAAGAGTAACAGGATCTACACAGACAAGGTAACAATTATGCATTTAGTACAGTCATGAACTCAGCACTTTGTGCTCGTAAAATGGGTTCAGAAGAGCAAATGTCTTTGTGAAAAGCCCGAACTTAAAACCTTTTAATGCACCCCTCAGCCTTAGGCGCTGGAAAGGTTTCATTTTTGCACCTTTTATGGCTATTCTGGATCAGTTGTACTAATGGCAGGGTTGTGAAAGTAAGTTGAGGTTATGTAAAGTCAGGTAAGGAGAACTTCGGCGACTTTTTGACCTTTTTCTAAAAAATGTTTGCCAACTTTGCGAAAGAGTTCAACTTTAAAATCAGGCAAAAACTAAAACTTGAGCACGAAAAAATGATGAAATCTACTGTTGTGGGAGAAGTCCCATGCAGGGCCGTTTCTACCATTAGGCAAGACTAGGCGGCCGCCTTGGGCGGCAAAAGGGCTAGGGCGGCAAAGGGGGGATTTTTTTTTTATTTGTGCATGCATGTAATGCCCACAGGAACAGTCTGCATTCATTTCACAGAAGAAGCAGGTGAAGTTCTTTACGTATGTTATCCTTCTTTTAATTTTTATAATTTCAGTATTGTAAAGAAACCATAGGTAACCCATTTCATAACCTTTAAAAGCAATATAAATAATGTCACCATTCTTGTGCAGACACACGGAAAAGAGTACACATGTAAGTGAACGTAAAAAAAGTAAGAAAAGCTACAAATACATTGTATTTTAAATAACATCACTAAGTTTGCAAGGAACACTTTGCAGTGTTCCAAGTGACAAATGGGAAAGTAAAATAGAAAGTAAAACGTGGTGAAGTGGAGATAAAGGGGGTCGTAAGAGATAACAAAGCAGAAAGGAGCACAACATACAGCACAATAAGCTCTTTCTTAAAGTGTCAAACAGAATTTCTTCCCAGAATACATGTCGTAGATCACTGCAACTTATTGGGAGACTCAATCTGTATGAGCAGTGGGGAATCAGGGCCTAGATTCACAAAAAGTCATTCAGAGATGGGCTGCATCATAAAAACCTTGTTGTACTGCACTACGCAACTTTTTTGCCTCGTGGTCAGGCAGCAGCACCTGTATGTGAGGGCAAGCGCACCTGCTTGTACATGCTGCGCAGCGCACCCTAGTATAGTGGTGTGTGAAGCGGGCCGGCGGTACCAGTGTGTGGGTCCCCAGGGCCGTCAATCTTGTAGCGCGGGAAAGCGCTACCAATGACGGCTCTGGGCATCATTTTTGGCCAGTCCCTGAGCGGTGCTTTAAGCAGCAGTCAGTGACGGTGACTCCGTCTCGCACATCGCACCCCACCCTCTCTCTCGGTGCGCGGGGGTCAGACTGTTTGTGTCACCTGCTCTGGTGCCTAGGAAATAAAATAACTGTGTCAGGTAATTGGTTTATAATTCACAAATGTCATTTGTTTTTAAGCAGTGCAAACAGGTGGCTAATAGCACGCCACACATAAAACCATATCTGGGGCCAAGAGGCTTATTTTTTCCATCACGTTAATCTGAAATTTGTATTTTGTTTTTTCACCCCAAAATACAGGTTCCGGTCTTACAATGGTCTGGAAATAGTGAAAAAAAGACGAATAGCCATAATCTATTTTCTAACCTGCAATAAAAACAAGTTCACATTGTGCTCTGCCTCCTGCCCTTTAGCTTTTGGGGTGGTTTGTCACGATTTATGCGAGACATATCAGCGGCAGCTAGATATGAAGCGTGTGATGCTTGACCTGCGTGAATAAAATCATATAGCACCTGGTTCTAGAGTCAGTTTGGCAGCTCTATATGATTTACCACTCAAATGTACCCAGGCAACTATTGTACCGCGCTGTGATGTTCTACGGCTGCGTTTACGCTCTATACACCCACTTACAAAATATACATCGCTGTTTAAATTGTGCCTCGGGCTTACATATTCGGTCAATATTACACTCCTTTTTAACTTGGAAAGATAAAAGGCTGAGTAGACTGCAAATATTTCAATTTGTGACCAGCTAACACTGCAGATCTCTGCAGCAAGCAGTTAACCGACTCAGCTGTTTTGCCATGTGCTCTTTGATTGTTGGTGTTATTTATACTCAGGGCCACTTGAAATTAAGCCGCAGGGGGAACCAAATTATGCGGAGAGTTGGCTAAATTATGGTTATAAAAAAGGCAAATTATGCGGCATAACAAGGCACATTTTGTGATCTAATGCATTAATTCTTCTAGCCTGGATGACAGGGAGAGAGAGTGATGGTAGTAAAAGGGAGGAAGGCGGCATTTTTCAATTCTCGCCTAGGGCGGCAAAACACCTAGAAACGGCCCTGGTCCCATGGCAAAGAAAAGTATGTTCAGGAAAACTATCCGAGAAAAACTGTACTTTGTTTGAAATGTGAAAGAAGTTTTTCAAAGTTAAAAACGTGACGTGAAATGTATAACCCCAGGTACCTTAGGCAGCAGAATTTGCATTTTTTGCACCACTGAACGAAGCCTGGGTTCTTTGAATGTTGCATTGGGTGAGACTAGTGGTGCGTACTTTATTTAACTCATAAAGTCCCCGAATCACCCCAAAAGGGGTATCTCCGCGCTGTAGACTATCATGTCAACAGCGAGCGCTGCCAGTGAACGACAACCAATGTCTGCTGGGTATGTGTCTATCAGAAGGGGCGCTCTATACCCTTCGGAGAGGACACAAAAGTCAAGTGTCCACACTACAGACATTAAACATCTAAACAGTCCCTGTTGCTTGTGCTGTAGGCCATCCTAATCCACCCTACTGCAGTCAAAAGAATCCCAAGGACAAACATAATATCCTGAGGTCCAAAGCTGACTTCTTCCTGGTCTTTCAACTTTTTCCTGGGGGTTTTACAGCCCTGTAATCTGGCCTCAACAGCACTAAGGATGGTAGGGTCCTGATTCAGAGAAGGTTGATAGTGGAGCACCACCAAATACCTACATGTCCTCCATCCATGCCTTTGGGGTTCAGCCCCCAGATCTGGAGTTATCTTTATTGTAGGAGATCTGCCGAAGTAGACACACGCTTCTCCGACTCTGAGACTTCCAATGTCCGCTTCCTCCATGACCAGAAATGGTGTCAAGCTGCAGCGTAATGGAGGGTGTCCTGTCCAACACCTCATCCAGAGGCAACAGGTCTATGGAAGACTCCCATCCAAGCTGCCTTTCACTAAAAAGCAAGTGTAGAACATGCCCTAGGGGAGTTATAGAGAAGAGTCATGTGGATATTGACAGAGTGCTCACCGCCTTGTGGCTACGCACCTTGTGCCCAGAGTGGTTGGTGTAAATCCCTCTAATCACCACTGGCACTGGCAATACTTCCATTGCACTTTTTACCAACAGAAGCATTGAAGCCGCCGTGGTGGAGAACTCATCCTGGAGCAGATATTCTGCCACCAGAGGGCGTGTACTCACCATCATGATAGGCCAATGCAGATTGGGCAGTGATGCGTAGAGGTGATCACACGGCTGATGGTGCAGTAGATGTCCCACAGTTGTCTCGATCTCTTGAAGTCTTCGTAACATTATTCAAATGCCCTGACGGTGAGTGCATTTGCGTAATCCAGATGTGAAGAACCAGAGCAATAGTTGCCTAAATTGAGGGAGAAAAGCAAAAGAAGGGGGAACATTCCTCTGAGGATTTTTAGCCAATTGAAGAATCTCTTAACAGCCATAATGAGGGGAGCACAAGAATGAGGTCTAAATCCATAGTAAATCCTAGACGATTCTTTAACGATGCCGGGGTAGGTTGGCATTAGCTCAGCAGGGTGACAACGTCGCACCTGACAAAGACACACATCTGTTTGTGCCTCTGGTTGTAAGAGTATCTCTGTATCTATATGATGTTGGCACTGTTGAGACGGTTAGGAGGAAAGATGCGATGAGTTAGGGCAGAGATCTAAGGAAGAAGATAACTCGGACAGGAGGGATCATAGGGCCTTGCAGAACACCAGAGGTGGGAGGATGGGGAGACAAGAATAAGGGTGACATCAAGAGGATCTGGAGGCCACATAAGAGTAAACAAAAGCTCCACTCTGAGGACTTGCACTGAGCTCCAATGTAAGGAAGGTGGGGAGGAAGAGGGAGCGTTGACCGATGCCAGAGCTGCCGGAAGGTGAAGAAGCATGATGCCAGCTGCTCCACTGCCATCCACTAGAAGGTGATGGATGACTCAGTCCATGGCATGGATGGAAGCCAGCCCAGCATCTGCTAAGGTGTCGGGAGCTACAACAATGGGCCTTTAAAGCCACGCTCCCCATTGGCGGGTCGAATACGTGCCTGCTGGAAACCATTCTGTTTCTTTAGGAGTAGCAGGACATATCTGACTGTCATATGACTTGGGCAAAGAGCATGCTTCATGCAGCCAGAAGGTGTCAGGGCGAAGGTTAGGAGATCCTTCAAAACATCCAGAGGACAAAGGACAGAGGGATTTGTGCCATTGTTCGCAAAGGTCTAGTCTGATAGCTGTCTGAGAGAGTGACATCTTCAGAGGACGTTAGAAGATGTGAGGGCCATGACTGGTACTGAATGCTGTCCAGTGACAACTTCTCTTTTGGGAGGTTGCCTCTTTGCACCAAGGGGTCTGCTGGAGCATCATAGAGGTGCAAACTGCAAACAATACAGAACACCGTGGCCAGACTCGTCCTCGGCATCCCCCGGCACGAACACATCCGCCAACACCTGTGGCGACTCCACTGGCTTCCCGTGGAGACGAGAGACACCTTCAAGATTCTTACTCATGCCTACAAATGCCTGCACAACAACAGACCCAACTACCTCAACCACAGAATGAATTTCCACGTACCCAAAAGGAACCTGCGTTCTTCCAACCTCGCACTGGCTGAAACCCCACGCATCCTCAGGGCCAGATCAGGCGGAAGATCACTCGCCCACATCGCAGCCAAGACCTGGAATGAGCTACCAGCAGAGATCAGATGTGCCCCCTCCCTGAACACCTTCAGGAAGAGCCTGAAGACCTGGCTCTTTGGCTGAACGGAGTGGATCACGGCTTGAACGGAGCGGCATACCCCCCCCCCCCCAGCACCTTGACACCCACACAGGTGAGTAGCGTGCTTACAATTCTCTGATTGATTGATTGAGAGGTGTCTCTAGGCGCCTGACTCTGCTGCCACCTGTCGTAGACTCTGGATTATGGAATGTCCATTTTGAAGACAATTGTAGGCTGCTCAAAGCCAGTAAGTCAGCTGGTGCTGTATATATTTCGGCTTGCGTTCTCAAAGTTCTGAAGATTCTCAGTTTCAGTGGACGTGATTTGATTTATTATATGCGCTTTGACCTGCTTGGCATGGATCGCCCCTGCTTAGTGTTTCTCCTGAGGGTTGAGCCTGCCACCGCCTGATCATATCACCCTCAGGTTTGCCTGACCCATCGTTGGACTGAGGTGTCGCCCCACTGAAGGCCGTCACAGGACCAGAGTCTTCACTCACCAAGAGAGAAGAAGGAATGAAATGCCACTGTGGTCGGTACCTGTCATAGGTGGGAAGGAAACAAACATATCCAAAAAGCCTGATGCTAATATGGCGAGGACCATTCGAGAGACAAGAATAAAGGTGGACACAAAGTAATATTTATTTGTACTACATTTTGTAGAGAAAATGTGATATATCCTCTGTAACAATTTAAAGTATTGGACCCTGGTTAAAAACATACCTTTAGCATAGAATAATCTGCTACATTTGCATACGGCTGTTTTCTGTCTAGAGTGGCATAGTGAAAGAAATATGATGGACTGAAATGAGGCTATAGCGAATGCCAGTGTCTGAGATTAATGCCTAGCATTCCTCCCATCACCTTTAGGCCAGGGCGGTGAGCTCCGTTCCGTTCGCGGAGTCCATGGAGCACGCAAAGTTCCGAAAAACTCTAGTCCGCCGAGTGGAGTTTTTACCTCGCTCGCACTAGCCAACGCTGGCGAGCATGAGGCAGAAAAATCCACCTACCGGATAGATTTCTCAATGAGCGCGGTCAGAATTCACAATGCGGGTGGTCGAGGATGGCTGCGTTGAGAATGCTGCTGCTCGTGTAGAAAGTCTACCCGAGCGGCAAGAAAAAAAGTAGCGCCCTCTTCCGCTGTGCATGGTGTCTTTCACTCTGGCATCACAGGAAAAACGTCCGGCTCTGAAAATCAATGCTAACGGCATGAACAAACTCCCTCCGCTGCTTGTGGAACTCCGCGTAGCGGTCACTTTGCAGAGCTCCGCATAGTGGAACTATGTGAACTCCGCCCAGGCCTATTCACCTTGTGGTTATTTGGACATTACTGTGCCAGGGGAGTCAAGCTGCACTTTACAGACGAGGCCTAAGTGGGGCAAAATAGGGCAAAATGGGCTTGGTGGTACCACCTGGAGGCGACCTGGCCTTGCAGTTTAGAGGATGTTGCCTTGCAGTTTGGGGGACCTGGCCTTCCAGTTAGGGGGGCCTGGGCTTGCAGTTTGGGGGTCTGGCCTTGTAATTTGGGGGACCTGGCCTTGTAGTTTGGGGGACCTGGCCTTGCAGTTTAAGGGACCTGACCTTGAAGTTTGGGGGCCTGCCCTTGTAGTTTGGGGGACCTGGCCATGCAGTTTGGGGGACCTGGCCTTGCAGTTTGGGGGCCTGGCCTTGCAGTTTGGGGGCCTGGCCTTGTAGTTTGGGGGACCTGGCCATGCAGTTTGGGGGCCTGCCCTTGAAGCTTGAACTGGACAGTTTCTATGGAAGCAGGACTGAGGCTGATTTGAACATAGCTGGTCTTGTCTGGAGTGGTCTATTAGGTGAAACATTAATGTGGTTGTGAGTGTTTGCACGTGGCTGAGACAAATTAAAGAAGGGGTGGATCTATGGTGGTGCGACCGGTGCCACTGCACCGGGTGCTGACTTCAGAGGGCACCGTATTTGCAAGTTTATTTTGGTTTTAAAAGCACCTGCTGTCACTTTACATGCCTCCAGCAATTTCCAGGGAACAATAAAAATATCAAAATAATTCTGGTGATTCAATGTTCTCCCTGGAGAAAGATCAGAGTTCTGTCTAGTTGAGGTTTTGACTGATCATAAAGTAGCATAGAGGGTTAATGTGCCTGCAGCGCAGAACTTGTCGCATGCAGAGCACAACGTGCATATAATGTAAATAGGTCAGTGGGTTACTGCTTTTCTAAGAGACATCCTTTTGTTAGTTGCAGTTTATAAGTTAAAATCCTGACACAGAACAGCAAATTATTAGCTGTCATCAAAGAACTGCATGCACTCTGCAACGCATATATTAGAGCACAGAATAATGTTGGGAAAAGGGTTCATTTGGGTAGAAATCGATTATTATTAAAGAGAACGCCCAACTATGGCGCTCCATTTTCAATTCTGAGTGTGTGCTTCTCCAGACCAAGCACTCCTAAACTCTACTGCATCCAGTATGGATGACATGTCACTCCTACACCTTGTAGTCCTCTGGCTTATGTAACCTTTCCTATCCACCGATTTACACACATATGATTGACTGTCTCTGTTTCATGTGTGTGTGATACAAAGTGCTCTGACACCCTACACTGGTATGAGTGGCGCTGCATAACTAATTAAATGCATCTGAAAGAGAGTAGTTATGGAAACTTAAGGGGCGCTGTTAAAGGGTGGTGGGGAGTGAATCCATCCACCATTGATGAGGGGGGAGCCAACAAACATTGTCGCACCGGGTGCTAGCAGGGCTAACGCCTGCCCTGATTTCCAAGCATCCCTTTTGTCACTAGCTGTGGTCCGTACAGGTAAAGAGTGGTGGGGCCACGTGGGGGAGGGGGGGGTATTTCAAGGGACAACACTGAGGGGAAATTAAATAAATAATTTGTTTTCCCTCGTCAACGTTCATCGAAATCCTCCCCACCCGGCCCCACCACACCTACATGCATCACCTTTCTTTTTTGTGGGTTTGCCAAAAATTAGGGAGTCGGCCAGGATTTATGGGCCCAGTTCATCTTTTTGAATTCCAAGGTGAGGGGACGGAGTTGAGGATACTGCCAATGAGGAGGCAGCGTACTAGATGCGGCCCCCATCACTGACGAATCAGGAGGTGGTGCTCCCTCTAACATGGAGAAAGGATGGCGGTGGTGTCCGCTCCCTTTCAAAATAGTAGTCACCCTCATCTCCCGTCCTGGACTCTCCAGGCATTAACCCTCAGCATCATCAGGATGCGCATTGTTTTCTAGTGATTGTCACATCTGGTTTACTATAGAAGCCGGGGCGTTGATACTGATATATGTTAGTCTCGTGATGAATGTGCATGTTGTGAAAAAAATAAAATAAATAGGTATATAGTAAGAAAGGGGCAAACTAGCTTAGTCAGGTGTTTTGGTTCCATGAAACTGTATAACTCTATTTTGAAACATCTTGTTTGTAAAAATGTGTAATTGTGAAGTAGGAATCATGGACTGTTTGCTTTAGAGCCCGGACCCCCCAATTAGTCCCCAGCCCCAGCCCCAGCACTCCCACAATCCAACCAGACCGACTAAAATTGTGGGTTGAAGAATGGCCATGTTTAATAACCAACAGATAACATTTCTCATAAACATAAACATGACAAATATTCTTGAAATCACTTCATCAAAATTCAACTTTGCATTTGTACATATTTGCAGGGGTAACCTTTGATCATAACCACCGGTTATGAATTGATCGACTTACCCCAGCACCAAGGGGCCCTCAGGCTTGCCCCTCTTACTGAGAACCACGCAAGGCGCAACCCACCTGCGTCCTTGAGTGGTGAGCCCCTAGCCCTTGATCCTTGTCCGTCCTTTCCGGGGCCCACCCCCCTACCACCAGGCTGCGAGGGAGGCGTTCGTGACCTGGCGCCCTTGCCTCCCCAGCCGGTGTCCCCATTCTCTCTGCGAGGAGCTTACCGTCTATCCCCTCAGTGCTGGCCTCAGGAGTATGCAAGTATGCCTCCCGTTACCCCGGAAATCAATGTTTTGTGGTCTCTTTTCGCCATCACCTACCCCAAGCCTCTAAAACCAAGGGACGGGTGGGTGGGAGCTTGCCACAGTCCTCGTCCAGGAGTCAGCTTCAGGTGAAGAGAGGGTGAGCCAATTAAGACCCGGGGCTAAATAGCCCCTAACCCGACTCCCCCCCTTCCGGGCCAGGCCTACGACCGGAAATACGTCCCGGCCTGACCCGGAAGGACTTCGCTAGGCCAGCCGCCCACCAGGCTGCTGGCCAATCCCCAGAACATAGCAACATGGGGGGGTGTGGCTTGGGGCCTGGGGGGCCGTGCCCTAAAGGCGCGCTCACCCAGGCTCGCGCTTCTCCTATTCGCTTTACAAAGGTCAGTGCCTTCTCAGAATCACACCCAGGACATTGAGCCTTCGAGCAGAGCCCAGGAGTGCTGCCTTCCAGTTATTTCACATCTGTTTGGTCTTCCAACGTCTCTGCGCGTCTTTTGGCATCCTTCTCGGATCGAGGACATTTAGGGGCAATGTGTGTCCACTTACGGCATCATTTGTTACACTTCGTAAAGTCGATGGGTTTTGTCTCCTCGCCTCTCGCCCATCTCTGGAGTAATGATTCACAGTGAGGAGCAGAGAGAGCGCGAGCGTCAGGGGGGATCGTGTCAATGCATAACCTCCCTTTAAGCAGGCGGTGCACAGTGGCCGGGGCTTTGTCCCTGTCTGTCACTGTCTGTCTCCGTCCTTCCCTCTTCACTATCTGTTTCCTCATCTGCAGCTTCCTGTACTCTCTCTCTCTCTCTCTCTCTCTCCCCCCCAAGGGCAGGACCAGAGGTTGTGTCTCTTTGGTTACATCAGTTTGCAACTCTATGGACTTGGGATAGGATTTTATTTCCTTCCTCTGCAGTCCTCTCTTCTCTTGCATTAAAAGGCATGACAATTTTTCACTTGATACATTATTGCAAAAAATAACAAATCAGACGACAATTGAACTCACTTATTATCACCTTGGTCCAGATGTGTCAATTCTAGGGACCTGCCCGGCACTTTGCGATGCGTCAGATGTAGTATTAATTGCATTGCAAGATCTACATTCGCACAAAACACCTCCTTCATCATGAATATTAATGAGGCAGTGTGCATTTTGTGACCCTCTCCAAATGACTGAGACTACATTTCTCGAGGCCTGCGAGTGTGTGTAGACCCCCTTCCCTGCAGACACATTACCAATATGGGAACATTTTTAGGTCGAGCATAGCAGACAGGTGCGAGAGAACTTTATGGGATCGACATGAGTTTATAGAGACTTACAGCCCGCCCACTGCTTACCATTGGTTGACGTTATTGTAACTCTGACTGGCTTGCTTCTTAGTCAATAGCTTCTCTGTCCCAGCTGTCAATGTTTACCCCATCCCTGGAGCATGACCCCTTTATTATGTCTCTGATTTGCTGGCTTCTGTCTTTCCACTATCCACTTTGAGGAAACATTTTTTTTAATTTCAGCTTAAGCACTCCATGAGAATGCATGTGTTTTCCATCTCTCATGTATGTTCGGATCAGTAAAAAACACAATGGTGTATGACTAATGACGCATGTGCATGCTATCAAATGACGACATAGTCACTGTGTCGTCACACCTTTTTATTACTTTTTAAAAAACTTTCCGCCATGCTGCACAGCATCTAGCAGAAGCTGCACTGCATCGCCAGAAGGCACTGTCAAAACCAAGAGGTCCCAAAGGGGGCACCTACTGGCTTCATCAATGTTTCTATGAGAGCAGCCAGTTTTCTTTAAAGGCACAGCGGGTACTTCAAAAAACAAATGTCCACATGCGGGGAAGGCACGGGAGAAAACGTGCAGTGGGCCCCAGGACCAGTCTCTGCCCCCTTTCCCCCCCCCCCCCCCCCCCCCCCCAAGACCACAGAACACGATTACCAAAGGCAATGCTGTCCCAGGGGGTCAGTTTCCCTTTGACAAACCAGTGACCGCCCCAACTCGGTTGTTGGTAACAAATCAATTGTTTGATTTGTATAAGTTGGAAAAAACATTTTATGAGCCAGGAAGACTTTTCCGTCTCTTTAAAATGTATCTGTAAACCATGGTCTTTGTGACGACAACATCCCAGTGCATGTCAGGCCTGTCTGGGGCACGCGTGGCGCGGTTGTGGGTGTTGCGCCCTGCGGAACCGCCTCAGGGACGGATCTTCTTCCACCTGGTGAGGATGACTGACGGACTGCACTTTACTCAAGTGATCGCCAGCAGGGTGGGGGTCCGATGACTGCGAGCACTACACCCTCTACGTCTGCTCCAGGTACGCCGTGTGCAAGATGTCCCCTGTGTGTTAGTTATTTCTGCATTCCACCTGGAGCACCCTGGACAAACTCAGAGCAGGCGACAGGCTTTTATTAAAACAAACAGCGTTTGGCAAGTTTCATTTTCAGGCGTCTCATGAGCATTGTGACTCCCTTCGGGGAAGAGAACCTAAACTCTCCCGTTCTGTGGACTCAGGTCTCCCTCTTGAAACCAGAACCCAGGGGATCCGCTCTAGTTCTCTTTTCAGACTCACTGCTGTGTGCACTGGTACAGAAAAAGTTCAAACTTTCTAAACACTTGAAGTTCCTATTTGACATTTCGTACTCAATGTACAGTGCACTTGTTTTTAGTCTGCGATCAGGTGTCTTTCAGATCTCAAGTTAATCTGTCACCACATGAGAACAGACGGGATCCAGAGGTTCACTTTTGAATCTGGTCTAAATCTCTGATGCAAATTGGGCACCTAATATCTACAGCTCTGGTGGGCTTTGGGATTTAGCTGGTGTTGAATTTGCACCCAATTCTGAGTGGTGCCATCAGTTATGGGGGAGCCTGCCCGATTTGCTCATGAGGGTACTCTGTTGGGGGAGGTGGGGCGCAAATCTGCGGCAGGGTTCACCCTCTGCGAATCATGGGGGGTGGAGGGAGGGAGGTGCCCACATTGGGCTAAATCTGTTCACAATGTTCAATCCTGTTTAAGACACAAACAGGATTACAGGATTACTGGCCAATTGTAACCAGGGTCCAAACGCACCAGTGAAGTAGACACTGGTGTGCAACAGCCTTACCCTCAAAGATGTGAACCTGGCTGGGGGCATGTCATTCAGGGTGCAAAAACTCTAGATCGTGGCTTCTGCTAGAGGTGGTTACTGCTGGAAGTTGCTACAGTCAGAATAATGTCATATTACACAGATAAGGCAGTACACAGATAAGGCAGTAGAGGTGCCTTCTCCAGAACCGATAAAATCTCTCCTTTCAGCTACTGTCCGGCCAAACAGTATCCTCTCGCCTTTAACCTGTACTAAAAACTTCCCACCACCATTTAAATGAAAGATTTTGAGGATATTTCCAGCCCTCTATGATCAAATCCTTGGTTGTAATGATTTCCATAAAAGCGAGGGGTTTATTCTCAACAGATCACTTCCAAATCCAGTCCAACATGGCCATCTCTGATGAGAGAGCCATTTCCTCCTCACATAAGTCTGTTGTGGTTGTATGTCAGAACTACGCAGGCATTTACCCCGCCTGCCTTACCAACATGGCGTGAACCACAAGTGAGTCTTTACAACGCATTCCTCTACCACGCAGTTCGTTACAACGACTTGCGTCAGGGGAAGCGCTGGAGTTGGAATAGTATATTTTACTGTTCCAACTCCAGTTGGCGCAACAGTCGGGAAAGTGTTGGTCCTAAAGTCCAACATCGGTCCAACAAAGCGCCCCCTAAAGCAAGTTCTTGTATCGACTTGCGTGATTCAAACCCCGTTGAACCACGTTTGTGGTTCAAACCCCAGTGTGATTTGGGCCACGATGTAAAGGCTGTTTCACGTCTGTTATTCTTAAAATATCTCATGCCATCAATATCTGAACAAGAAGTCCACATAAAGGGGGACTGGGGTATGGGTCAGAAAACCAGTATGTTTCTGACACAAAGCAGGTTGTGCGGCCGCACAGCTGTCCTGGGTACTTATACACGGAGTGGGTTTCGCATTGTTGACCTCATAAGACTGTATGAATATAAACTCCCTGTCAGTCTTTATAACACCTTTCCTCCCATAGTCTGGGCGCTCTTTCCCTCTTTGTTCATATTCAGATCAATAACATCGACCTGCACTTATAGCACCTAGACGATTTCAACTATTAACTTATCCACAAGGCACATGGATGCGTAGTCATGAACAGTAAACCTATACTTCCCTCTATATGCCTTCCTAGATGATATGTTTGTAGGCGATATATGTTTCAGTCGGTATTAATTTATCTTAATATTTTTATATACAATCCAAATATATTTGAAAACCATTTTACAACTGCCCAAGCATCAAAGGCCAGGCTCCCAAAAATGCCTTTCCCCAGATGAAATTAGAGGTGTGAAACCTATATTTAAGAGTGAAAAGTCACATTTTGTAGTACAAAACTTGACTTTACTTGTAAGCGGATTATCCCCACATGTGATATTGCATCTCTATGCGATAATATTACACGTGACCAGATGTGCTCCTTGGGGCAGATTGTGGCGTTCTAACAGTGGGTGTTGCAGCCCCAAACTTAGCGCATATGGTGCATGCACGAGAAATAGGAATAAACGATGGAATAAACCCTTCTAGAGGGCACATACCCTGTGTCTGGCACACTGGATATGTGCCCTCATCATAAGCCACCAAGACTCCGATACCCAGCTGTGGACAGTACGAACGTAACCATTTTAACAGCGAAAACCTTTGAGTGTATGAAAAGCAAGAGGCATAAAGTGCAATGAAGCTATATATAAAATAAACAATGGAGTGTGCATCGTCTCGCTTCAGTTTCAGATTGTTACATTTTCTGTGCATCATTTTCTGGTGTGTATTTTAAGGCAGCCCCGTAGTTACCCTATCAATTCACCCTCTTACATTCCCTTTATCATCCCTCTTACTGTTACCTTTTGTGACAGCATCTCTTGCCCCCCATGCCCCCCTCCTGTAACAAGTGTTTCGTTTCAACTGGTAGTCATGCTTAAGCATGACGTAGATTTAAGCCTAAACTAACGCAACATATCCTGCATGAGTGGGTTCTGCGTGTGAACCTGTTCCCGCAAGCCAGGAGAACCTCACAGGAGGGAGTGGACTCGAGAGTTGGGGCATCCATGACTTGAAATGTAGCAACTCCAGACGCATGTGGTCTGGGTGGGTAATCCCAACTCTTCTGGAACCAGGGTGACCAGCCTCAGCCTAGGGGATTCCTGCTTCTCCCGTTCATGTTTGGGACAGGTATGAAGTACTTCCGGTGCCCTGCTCCGTTCTGTCCCGAGGAGGCTGAGGAGGCAGCCTTTTCTCATCGCTCCCTCTAGATACCTCAACATTGCACCACCACCACCATAAGGTCTCAGCTGTAGGACTTTTGTGAAACCCATTTTCACTCTTTGGTGAAGATTCTCGGCAGCTTGAGAGCCCGATGCTTGGGTCTGCCCATCTTCCAGTTTGTAAGGAGCCCTGGGCGAGGGCTGAAGATGGCAGACGCGCTGTGTTGCAAGAGGTGTTTGCGAGGACTGCTCGGCTGCTGTTGTTCATTAACAGATGTTCACCTTCTTGGGCAGGTTCATCAGTAACCATCCACCTGCTGGAAGGGAGAGGATGTTCTTTGGCTCTGAATGCGGAGTCTTTGAAAGCTCACCAGAAAGACACAGATTGAGCGCTTACCTCTTTCTGCCCTCGCCTGCTTGAAACCACAGATGTTTATATAAAAAAAATCCTTTGAAATTTGACAAAACGGCTCTTGGAGTTTTGCCAGTATCCCTACCTGAGTACACCGATGAGGAGGGTGTGAAAGGCTGATGAATCATTCGCAAAGTTTGTTCTGTCTGATCAGCATTATTGTTTGAACTCATTCCGCGGTTGACACCTGCGTCCAGGTCCTTGCGTGCGACTGATGCAATGACCCTATTTCCACCACACGGACTATTCTCACCTTTGCCGTCCTGGCACTTCGTAGACATCCTAACTCTCCTCGAGTGCCCTTAGATACCACAGGATCTTATCGGACATAGTACTGGCAGGTATCATCAGCTCATAGGAGTCTTCTGGGACCACAGGCTCACAGGGGTCTGCAGGGGGCCTTTACTCACAGCATCTTCTGACACAGACCTACAGAGATCATCTGGTACCTTCACTTAAAAGGCATCTCCTAGGACACTCATCTCACAGTAATCGTCTAGGAACTTGTGCATACAGGTGTCCTGTGAGACTTCTGGCTAAGAGGCATCTTAAGGACCCTTTGTTTTTTGAGATTTTCTGAGGTCTTAGGCTCACTCTGAATTTCTGGGATCCTCAGATCACATGGATGTTCAGGTTTCTTTATCTCACAAGAATCGTCCAAGAACGTTGGCTCTTAAGAACCTTCTTGGGCCCTTGTCAGCAGATATATTATGCAAATTATTTTGGAAACAGTTTCTCACAAGGATCTCGTAGGAATATTGCTTTTTACAATGTTTTGTGACTTTCGGTCAGATGTTTTCTGTTACTTTTGATGCACAGAGATCATCTGGGACTAACATTCAATAGGGATTACCTCGACTCATCAATGTTCTGGGATAGTCAGTGTACAACTGTTTCTAGGACCTTCGGTGCAGAGGTCTTCAGTAAACCTTGGCTCGCAGGGATCTTGTGAGGTTTTCAGATCATATGGATTTTGTGGGACCTTTGTCTGTCAGAGATCATTTAGAACTTCAGATCACAGTGATGACTGCAATTTCTATTTCACAGTGATCTTTCAGGATTTTTAAGAGTTTTATATAGCGTGAAGTAGACCCGAGACATCAGGTATCAGAGCGCTTTACATGAGCACCAGTTTCGTTACATGAGAACACATTTATATGCAACCCCTGATGAGGATCATCAAAAGCCATGGCATCAGCGTGATAAATTACGCAGATGACACCCAGCTAATGATCTCTCTTGATGGAGCCCATGCAAACTCACTGGAGACCTTCCACACTTGCATGCTGGAAATGTCACTCTGGCTAAACCAGAACTCACTACAATTCAACAGTGACAAAACCGAAATACTGCACTGCGTAGTGGGAAGAATCCCCATAAATCTACCTACAGACTTCTGGCCTCAGCTGCTAGGAGACTCGCCTACCCCCGTGAAATCAGCAAGGAATCTCGGAGTCACTATTAACAACAGCCTGAGCCTTGAGACTAACGTCAACAAGCAGGTCAGTAGCTGCCTTGCCTCACTGCGAGGACTGCGAAAGCTGCTACCTCTCCTGCCCCCACAGACTAGAGCCAACATAGTCAGGAGCACCATCCTCAGCCGCCTGGATTACTGTAATGCCCTTTTGCTGGAATCCCCTGCCTATCTCATCTCCAGACTTCAAAGTATCCAGGCGGCTGCAGCCAAACTGGCACTCTCTCGGGAACGAAGATCTTCCACCACCTCTGCCCTGGCCGATCTCCATTGGCTGCCCATACACCAGAGGATCTGTTTCAAACCCTTATGTATTGTCTACAGGGCAGTTCATGGGCTAGGCCCCCGACCACTCCAAAATAAATGTAACTGGTATGAGCCTACCCGGTCTCTTCGATCCTCTTTTTTAAACTTTATCAGCATTCCTAGGATCAAGAAAGCTACCTGTGGGGGAAGAGCCTTCAGTATAGACGCAGCTCATTTATGGAACAACCTCCCTATTGACATCAGAAAAACAAACAAATTGATGGCCTTTCGTAAAAAGGTGACAACATGGCTCTTCGCAAAAAATTTACCCAAAAAAAAAATCTAACTGATCAGCACCTTGTCCACTGTCCTCTTTTGATCTACAGGGTTCTCAGCTGTATGTACCTAGCGCCAGGACGCCCGTAGGGTTGCAGAGCGCTCTACAAATGCTATAAATAAATAAATAAATTCCTTTTTGTTAGGCACGGGGAAATTAAGTGATTTGCCCAGAATCACAGGATGTTGAACGTCGTTGCTGAGACTCGAACCCAGTTCCCCAGCTTCGAGGTCGACCGCTCTAGCAGTAAGGCCACATCCACTCCCATTTCTGATTCACAAACTTCTTTTGAGACTACCACGTCACATGTATCATCTGAGACCATGGGTTGGTAGAAACCTTCTTGGACCTCAGGCTCACAGGAATCTTCTGAAATCTTCAGCTCTCAGAGTTCTTCTGGAACCTTTAATGTAAGGGGATCTTCAGGGACCTCAGATTCATATGGATCTTCTGGGGCCTTTGGCTGACAGTTGTTTCTTGGAATTTAGACCCACTTAGCTCTTTGGTCCCTTTTTTCCGCAGGGACTTCCAGGGACACTCAGCTCACTGTAATGTTGTGGGACCTCACACATATAGGGATCCTTTCAGAATTTTGCTCAGAGACCTCTTCAAGGGCTTTTTTTCTGAGATTCTTTTAGACTTTTGGCTCACTGTGATGTGCCGGGTCCCATAGCTGATGTGTATCTTCTGCCACCTTCATCGTACCGGAGTCTTCTGAGAACGTTGCCTCTTAAGGATCTTCTAGGGACGTTAGCAGCAGGTATTTTCTGGGACTTTCCACTCAAAGTGATCAATTAGGAATGTTTGCTCACAAGGATCTTCTAGGAATATTGGCATACACAAATTTTCTTGGCCCATCAGTCTGGGAAATCTATGAATTTTGGCTCACCGAGTTCATCTGTGACAACCATTTGACAGGAATTGTCAAAGGAACATTAATTTACTTCGATCATCAATGCACAACATTTTACGACGTTCGATGCACAAGACTTTTCTGGAAACGTTGGGTCTCAGGGACTTAGTGAGACCTTCAGATCGCAAGGATTTTATGGGACTTTTGTCTCACAGAGATCGTTTCAGACCTCTAGTTCACAGCCAAGTTTTTGAACATTCTACACACAGAATCTGTATTCTCTGCGATTTCCAGATCACAGGGAGTTTAGAATCTTTGACTCACAAGCTTCGTCCTGGACCATCGGTTCACGTGGATGGTCTGAAAGAAACTTTCCTGGACCTTTGTTCGTAGGAATGTTTTGGAAGTCTTTGATCACACCTTCCTGCACTTCAGCCCACAGGGATCTTTCAACATTTTCAACTCACAGACATCTTCTGGATAAACATTTTCTGGATAGTTATTATCCACTTTAGTGTTGCGTAAGGTTCCCCATCCGGGCACATTTCGTAATATATCACCCGACTGGTTACTATCTGCAGTACCCTAAGACCTTAGTCCTCTATCACACAGTGCTGTGCTTCTCAAGACCTTCTACACTCTATGCCATTATACCTCATGACACCCTCCAAGTTTTCTAGAATCATTGAGTTTGCTAACCTTAAGGTATAGTGGACAAGGGTCACAGTGCCCAGGCATGAACTGATACTCAGGTTGAGTTAAGGATTGTGGCTAGCCACCAAGGTCACATGAGACCACAGCACTTTCAGGAGTTGAAGTCCTAGAGACTCTGGCTCAAGTCTGCTAAACCTAGCTTTTTGGACAGTGGTTGAAGTAAACACACAAAGAGACTGTGAGGTATACAGATAGCACATGGTAAATCAGTGTCTCATTAAAATTAAAATAAAACATTGTTTATTTACATCTGCAAAGTTGTCAAACAGAAACATTGACTAATAAGTTAATCTTGCAGCATACTAGCCGGAATCTTATTTGAGTGTACCTACATGAGGGACGTAATAACCGCAAGACACATGCATTGATTGTCCCTTCGGTAAGTGGATGGTAGGAACATGAGTGAGTACAGGCCTAGAACTTCTAAGAAACTTCATGGGTATACTATGGGATGGAGTGAAGAATGCACATATATGGCTCAATTTTTTAGAATATAATTAGCAATACTAGTAGCAGTCTTGATGACTACACTATACTTTTGTGGGCTTTAGACAGAAACATGCTTAAGAAGAAAGCAGTGTGAAAAGGTTAATTAATCACATGCTAATGTAAAAACAAAAGAAGGACTATGATTCATGGAGCATTGAAGAGGGAATTTAAAACTAACATACCACACAGGGCATATGTCTTAGGAGGAGGGTACTCACTTATGTGAAGTTGAAGAATGAGATGAAATTCCAATTTGAGCCCACACAAAAACACATGCAAACCTATGAGAATAAACGCATGGCAACTGGAAAATTGCTTATCCTCTTACCGCTTGAGAAATGTGTTTTGGGCTCCTTTTCAGAGGAGATTAGCATCTGTGGGTATAGTAAAACATTGGAGGGAGTTCTTCCATTCTTCAGAAGGACCGCCTAGGATTGGGTCCTTGGAACTAGGATATGTTAGGAGTCACTGGATACAGAGGTTAACTGCTAGTTGTTTTTGTAATTTGGATTGTTGTGTTGACAGGAGGTGACCAGCATAGAATTTCTCTCTTTCTCTGAGGCAACCAGCATCCTCACTCATTTGGTTAATCGAGCACCTACCAGAAACCAAGGCAAGTACACAATAATTTGTGTAGAGAAATGCATTCACCGGCCCGTAATCAGTAAAACCCCTTCTGTACCTGCAACTAACTAGTCCCCTAATAGAACAGATTAGTGAAATGTTCCTTAAATAATGACTGTGCAGCAAATGCTCACCACACTTACAATAATGATATGCTTGATGGGCAACCGGATCTACACCGCTCTTTGCCATTCCCAAAAACTCCACTATCTTTAAGGATGCACACGACATCTGGTTCAGAAGCTGGGGTCATGGGTACACATATGTATACATTGTCCTTATCAATGCACATTTATCGCTAATGCCCATCACACTCTTTTGAACATCCAGCGGCTTTGTTTACTACCTCTCATGTTGTAATGGTCGTCATTTTTCAAAATGATGGCTTGCCCATGAACGAGGAGGTATTTGAAGTTGAATCACTGGGTACCATCTTTTCCCTCATAACACCAGGTTCACCATTGACTGGTCTTGGTCACTTCAGTGTTTGGGCTGAAAGTGATGCAGTTGTAAACCTGGGGAGCTCTTGCAGACCCTGCAAAAACTGGACTTTTCAGCTTTCCTTTTCGCCAGCACTCAATGACCCTTACACACTTGTCAGGATTGTGGAATTCCAGGATAATGGTTAATGATATACATGCCCGGTCAGGTGGCCAGTCTGATAATAAGTTAATATACTTTAGGATAAAGACATTCCTCTGAAGAGTGAATAAGAATCTGGAATGAAGGACTTTTCAAAACCCCGCACCTGCTAGGCTGCAAGCGCTCCTTGCCAAGTATACGCTGAAGTTTAATCAAGGGCAAGAGTTTGATGTCCCATCGCTGGTCACTGGGCCATCGTTAAAATAAAATGCTCTTGGCTTATGCAGATACATTTGTTCATGAACTCTCTAGGCATAGCAAAAAAATCCAAGAACTTAAATAAAACATTTATGGACGAACTAAGACCTCTAAAGGGGTTTTATAGTCGATTGCCGAGGTGTCTTGGCGCTGGAGAAAAACAGAAAGAAGGGTGAGTCCACAGGTATAAGATCCACTGCTAGACCTGGAAGAGCCAGGTTTTTAATAGGCCTCGTAATCTGGAAAGAACTGATTGAGATCTGATATCCAAAGGCAGCCTGTTCCAGAGTTTGGGAGCCAAGTATGAGAGGCTTCTACCACCCCATCTGGCCTTCCTCCATTTCGGGATTTTAACCAAGGCCTAATAGGCAGACCCTAGTAAACGCCCTGAAAGAGTACCACCAAAATAAATTGCGGTACGCCAATAGACCGCCACCATACAGGGATTTGTGTACCAGGCAAAGAGCCTTAAATTCGATACGCTGCTTCACAGGGAGCCAGTGAAGGCTCCTAATGGTCCCAGAGATGTGATTGAATTTAGGAATGTTGAGTAATGTTCGAGCAGCAGTATTCTGCAGGGATTGCACCTTAGTGAGCTGCCGTTTGTCAACTCCTAAGTAGAGGGCATTACAATAATCAATGCGATACAACCACCACAAAATAACAGGCTGAAGTAACTTGATTAATCTGAGCAGAGAAATTAAGCTGTGTGTTCCAGACCACACCCAGATTTCTCGTCTTGTCCACTGGTGACAGACACTCTCTTGCCCCCGTTGGCCACCAGGCTGTATTCCAAATTGGAGGGCCATTACCAAACTCCATGATTTCAGTCTTCTGTGTATTTAGTTTCAAATAGTTGGTGTGCATCAATTTTATGATGCGATCAAGACAACTATGAAACCTTGCAGACGCCACCTCATTAACTGAAGATATTGAAACTATGATTTGAGTGTCATCGGCATAAGATACAAGAGAAAAGCCAAAGTCTCTAACTAGTTTGGCCAATGGAGTCACATAAATATTGAAAAGGGTGGGTGAAAGCACCGGCCCTTGTGGGACTCCACAGGGGAGATGGAATATGTCCAATTTGAGACTGTCCCAACAAACCTTATGTTCTCTGTGTGTCAGGAATGATGGAAGAAGAGCCAGCTCCTTGTCCCGGGTCCCACTTGCCTTCAACCGTTGCATAAGAATTAGATGATTCACTGTGTCAAACGCGGCCGACAGGACCAGGATCAGGACCGCCCTTCAATCACTATCAATTTGCGTGCAAAGTTCTTCCGTTGCCATAATAAGTGCGGACCCTGTATAGTGGTCTGCACGGAAACAATGTTGTGAAAAGTCCAGAGTATTGTTGGGGATGAGAAAGTCATTTAGTTCCTGGTTAATAGCTTTCTCCAGAACCTTGGCCGACAAAGGAAGGCAGGAAATAGGAGACTATAATACTCCTGAAAAAAGGAAAACTGATGGCAACATAAACATCATTGGCATGGCCAATAGGTCTCGCCTTTGGGACCTTATAAGTGTTTAGCCATGCAACAGTTAATGTTGTTGCAGTAAGGATATTGTGCTGCATAACTAAATACTTATAAGGTCCCAAAAGTGAGACCTATTGGATATGCCAATGCTTGTTTTACATTGTTAGCCAATTACCCCTTAATGTTGTGATGTCTGGAAATCTGGTCTTTGGAGCAGAAGCCTAAAACAGGTACCTGTGTCGGAAGAGCTTGCGCTCCCTCCTGCCTTTCTCTTCGTCTTTACCATTTCTAGAAATAATAAAATATTCAAGACTTACGGAACTTTACCCCCGACCGCCGAATCTCTCTCCCAGGCCCACAGACTTTGTTCAAAGCTAGAAGGCTGCTGTCCGGGAGCAGTGAAGTCCGAAGTTAGTGAAGGGGAGGGGGAGGGGGGGCCGCAGGGAGCACAGAGGGAGGAAGAGAGACAGAGGGAGAGAGGGAGGGAGAGCGACAGAGAGAGGCCAGAGGACTGTGGCGGAGGAGAAAGGGAAGAGGGACAAAGGAAAATGGGCAATGCAATAGGTCTCGCATTTACGCATGTTTGAGCTATTGGCATTGTAAATGGCAGTGCCTTTTATTTATGTTTTGGTTTTTAAAACATAAATAAAAGGCATTGTTATTTACAATGCTAATATCTTAAATGCGAGACCTATTGCATTGCAAATGCTTTTTTTGTATGTAAGAAGGGGCACATCTGAATTCATGATGTGCTGGGCTTCAGACAAACTACTATTATAAACGAAGGCCTTTCACTTATGCGTGCACTGCAAGCTTCTCTTCTACACCCTCTCCGCCATTTTGAAGTGTATGAATGGTAAGTGCATACCAGGCTTTCGACACAGGTTAATCCGATGTCACTTCACGAACACCAAAACGAGGGTTGTGGTAAGGATGCACAGTCCCCATTGCAGAGGACTGCAAACAGCTAAAGGCCCACAAAATTACATATGTACACTTGTTTAACATGTAACTATATAGCGTAGCTCAGTCAACTAAACGGATGTCAAAAGCATTCTGCTCGAGTTAAAAGCTTAAAGGACACGTAAAGCCTAGGTTAGCAAGGTTACAAGAACACGCCACCCACTATGAGCACAAGCTTTTAAATTGAAAAGAGTAAGAATACTACAGCTTCTGCCTACTGTGAGTCACCCTCTCCCTAACCAAGGTCTTCAAAGAAGCTATGAATCGATGTGCGCTGGATCCCAGACTTTGAGCGCACACTGGAGAGCTGCAGGGGGGGAAGGGGCAGGCACCTCCTGGATTAGCAGTTGGAGCCGGAGATTACTGGCTGCAATATTTGAAAATGGGCGTGGAGCGACAGAAAGTGGGAGGGATGGGAGAGAAAACAGCCAGAGGGAAAAAAAATACGGCAAAGTAGGCATTGCTAGCATTTTCCATTCAGAATAATACAAAGGCAAATCCTTCAGAATACTGTGAATGCTTTAAAATAGAACATGGTTAGACAATTTAAAATAATGGAGATGACTGCAATCCTCCTGAGCTTACTCGTACAAATGTTTCTGGTTGCCCATCATAAACTAAAGAATGTTCCTCGCCCATCGAAAATTGCAAAAATAGTTTTATTTACACTGTCTGTTGTAACCTGCAGCTTCCCAGCAGAGCGCAGTCCAGAGAGTGAGAGGAGTGGAGAGAAGAGAGGCGAAAGGATAGTCGCAAAAAAGATGGAGGCAGGAAATTGCGTCAGAAGCAGCGGAAGTTTGTTCCGGTGGTAGCTGGTAGTGCTGTTGATGTGAAGGAAACGTAATAGGGAAGCGGGAGGGAAAACCCAACAAGAGGAATAGAAAGAAGATTGGGAATTGGACGTTCGGAGAGTTGAGCATAATTCTGCTTGTTTTTAATCCCCCAGTGTTTCGGACCAGGGAAGCAGGGGAAGATGGCTCAACTGGTGAGTAGTTTTTCCGAAGAGAGGTGTTTTATATCCCCGTGCTCGCCTTTGGTAGCAAAGGAGGGAGACTGGAATAGGTATGCTCCTCCCGTGACAGCACCTTTAAGCTTAATAGCAAATGCCTCGTTTGTTCTTCCGCCTTTCCTCCTCCCGGCGTGGTTTAAGGGAGCTGGTACGTGAATGGCCATTCTAGATTTCAGACGATATCAACCCGTCGGATGTGTAACTGTAGTCATGAAAACACTTCATAATGTCTTCTCGGGGAGAAAGACACTGACAATCTCTCATCGCGATCGCGATCACTGTAAAAGCGAAAGTGATCGTGATGACACACGCTGGGGATACGTGCACAGCAGTGGGGGGAGGGGTATGGTGCTGAAAGCTGATGCAGGAAAGGCAGATGGCTGGGCGAGGTGGGAGGGGGGAATGCGGGGAGCAGCTGTGCGCGTGCACGCCATCGTGCACTGTAGCTTGTCGCCAGCACAAAAATGTGGGTTGCATTTTCTAAACCCACCTACTAAATGTCTCGCCAGACCAGCCCATGCGCTGGTCAGGCAAGACCTAAAAAATCAGGGAACAGGGTGGATGCACCTTCAAGAAACTAAGAAAATGTATTATGCAGGTATAATTCATGATGCAGGAGAGTCCATTCTAAACCTTAAAAACAATTACCAATTCTATAACGTGCATAAAGGAAAATTGAGAAGGCTTCTTGCTAAACAAATTAAAAATCTAATTCTGGTATCCAGCAAGCCATCCTTTATGACCGTGACTAACTCAAGAAACTTGTGTAGTCTGATGATACTGGGGCTTCAAGCTTCACCATGAACAGTTTGTTTTTTGTGAAGTCCAATCTGAGTGAAGAAGTGTGTGTCACTCTAGCGTAGATCCAAGTGGTTGCAATGGTGACCCTTTACTTCTTGTGGCATCAATGGTGACCTTGACGTCTTGTGCCATCAAAGGTGACCATGACAATTTGTGCCATCAACGGTGACCCTTGACTTCTTGCGCCATCAATAGTGACCCATGACTTCTTGTGCCATCAATGGTGACCCATGCCTTCTTGTCCCATCAATGGTGACCCTTGTGTTCTTGTGCCTTAAAAGGTGACCCTTGACTTCTCATGCCATCAATAGTGACTTTGACTTTTTGTGCCATCAATGGTGACACTTGACTTCTTGTGCCATCATTGGTGACCCTTGACTTCTTGCACCATCAATGGTGACCATTGACTTTGTGTGCCATCAATGGTGACCCTTGACTTTTGTGCCATCAACGATGACCCTTGAATTCTTGTGCTATCAATAGTCACCGTTGACTTCTTGAGCCATCAATGGTGACCCATGCCTTTTTGTGCCACTAAGGGTGACCCTTAACTTCTTGTGCCATCAATGGAGACCCTTGACTTCTCGTGCCATCAATGGTGACCTTTGACGTCTTGTGCCATCAATGGTGACCCTTGACTTCTTGTGCCATCAATGGTGACCCTTGACTTCTTGTGCCATCAATGGTGACCTTGACTTCTTGTGCCATCAATGGTGACCCTTGACTTCTTGTGCCATTATTGGTGACCCTTGATGTAATGTGCTATCAACAGTGACCTTGATTTATTGTGCCATTAGTGGTGACCCTTGTCTTCTTGTGCCATCAATGGTGACCCATGGCTTCTTGTTCCATCAATGGTACCCTTGATTTCTTGTGGCATTACAGGTGACCGTTGGCCTCTCGTGCCAACAATGGTGACCCTTGGCTTCTTGTTCCATCATTGGTACCCTTGAATTCTTGTGACATCAATGATGACCGTTGAATTCTTGTGCTATCAATAGTCACCCTTGACTTCTTGAGCCATCAATGGTGACCCATGCCTTTTTGTGCCACTAAGGGTGACCCTTGACTTCTTGTGCCTTCAATGGAGACCCTTGAATTTGTGTACCACCAATGGTGACTCCATTGACTTCTTGTGCCTTCAATGTAGACCCTTGACTTCTCGTGCCATCAACTGTAACCTTTGACTTCTTTTGCCATTAATGGTGACCCTTGACTTCTTGTGCCATCAATGGTGATCCTTGACGACTTCTTGTGCCATCAATGGTGACCTTGGCTTCTTGTGCTATCAATAGTGACCCTTGACTTCTTGTGCGATTATTGGTGACCCTTGACTTCTTTTGCCATCAATGGTGACCCTTGCCTTCTTGTGCCATCAATGGTGACCCTTGACTTCTTGTGCCATCAATGGTGACCCATGCCTTTTTGTGCCGCCAATGGTGACCCCATTGACTTCTTGTGCCTTTAATGTAGGCCCTTCACTTCTCGTGCCATCAACTGTGACCTTTGACTTCTTTTGCCATCAATGGTGACCCTTGACTTCTTGTGCCATCTATGTTGACCATGGCTTCTTGTACCATCAATGGTGACCCTTGAATTCTTGTGCTATCAATAGTCACCCTTGACATCTTGAGCCATCAATGGTGACCCATGTCTTTTTGTTCCACTAAGGGTGACTCTTGACTTCTTGTGCCTTCAATGAAGACCCTTGACTTCTCGTGCCATCAATGGTGACCTTTGACTTCTTTTGCCATCAATTATGACCCTTGACTTCTTGTGCCATCAATGGTGACCCTTGACTTCTTGTGCCATCAATGGTGACCTTGACTTCTTGTGCCATCAATAGTGACCCTTGACTTCTTGTGCCATTATTGGTGACCCTTGATGTAATGTGCTATCAACAGTGACCTTGATTTATTGTGCCATTCGTGGTGACCCTTGTCTTCTTGTGCCATCAATGGTGACCCATGGCTTCTTGTTCCATCAATGGTACCCTTGATTTCTTGTGGCATTACAGGTGACCGTTGGCCTCTCGTGCCAACAATGGTGACCCTTGGCTTCTTGTTCCATCATTGGTACCCTTGAATTCTTGTGACATCAATGATGACCGTTGAATTCTTGTGCTATCAATAGTCACCCTTGACTTCTTGAGCCATCAATGGTGACCCATGCCTTTTTGTGCCACTAAGGGTGACCCTTGACATCTTGTGCCTTCAATGGAGACCCTTGAATTTGTGTGCCACAAATAGTGACTCCATTGACTTCTTGTGCCTTCAATGTAGACCCTTGACTTCTCGTGCCATCAACTGTGACCTTTGACTTCTTGTGCCATTAATGGTGACCCTTGACTTCTTGTGCCATCAATGGTGATCCTTGACGACTTCTTGTGCCATCAATGGTGACCTTGGCTTCTTGTGCTATCAATAGTGACCCTTGACTTCTTGTGCGATTATTGGTGACCCTTGACTTCTTTTGCCATCAATGGGGACCCTTGACTTCTTGTGCCATCAATGGTGACCCTTGACTTCTTGTGCCATCAATGGTGACCCATGCCTTTTTGTGCCGCCAATGGTGACCCCATTGACTTCTTGTGCCTTTAATGTAGGCCCTTCACTTCTCATGCCATCAACTGTGACATTTGACTTCTTTTGCCATCAATGGTGACCCTTGACTTCTTGTGCCATCAACGTTGACCATGGCTTCTTGTACCATCGATGGTGACCCTTGAATTCTTGTGCTATCAATAGTCACCCTTGACATCTTGAGCCATCAATGGTGACCCATGTCTTTTTGTTCCACTAAGGGTGACCCTTGACTTCTTGTGCCTTCAATGAAGACCCTTGACTTCTCGTGCCATCAATGGTGACCTTTGACTTCTTTTGCCATCATTTATGACCCTTGACTTCTTGTGCCATCAATGGTGACCCTTGACTTCTAGTGCCATCAATGGTGACCTTGACTTCTTGTGCCATCAATGGTGACCCTTGACTTCTTGTGCCATTATTGGTGACCCTTGACTTCTTGCGCCATCAATGGTGACCCTTGATGTAATGTGCTATCAACAGTGACCTTGATTTATTGTGCCATCAGTGGTGACCCTTGTCTTCTTGTGCCATCAATGGTGACCCATGGCTTCTTGTTCCATCAATGGTACCCTTGAATTCGTGTGACATCAATGATGACCGTTGGCCTCTCGTGCCATCAGTGGTGACCCTTGGCTTCTTATGCCATCAATGGTGACACCTTGGCTTCTTGTGCCATCAATGGCGACCCTTAGCTTCTTGTGCCATGAAAGGTGATCTTTGACTTCTTGTGCCATCAATGGTGACCTTTGACTTCTTGTGCCATCAATGGGAAGCTTTGGCTTCTTGTGCCATCAATGGCAACTATTGTCTTTTTATGACATCAACGGTGACCCTTACCTTCTTCTGACATCAACGGTGACCATTGACTTAATGTGCTATCAATGGTGACCTAGATTTGTTGTGCCATCAGTGGTGACCCTTGATTTCTTGTGCCATCAATGGTGACCCTTGGCTTCTTGTTCCATCATTGGTGCCCTTGAATTCTTGTGGCATCAATGATGACCGTTGGCCTCTCCTCCCATCAATGGTGACCTTTGGCTTCTTGTTCCATCAATGGTGACCCTTGGCTTCTTATACCATCAATGGTGACACCATGGCTTCTTGTGTCATCAATGGCGACCCTTGGCTTCTTGTGCCATCAATGGTGATCTTTGACTTCTTGTGCCATCAATGGTGATCCGTGCCTTCTTGTGCCATCAATGGTGACCCATGCCTTCTTGTGCCATCAAGTGTGACCCTTGACTTCTTGTGCCTTGAATGGTGACCCTTGACTTCTCATGCCATCAATGGTGACTTTGACTTCTTGTGACATCAATGGTGACACTTGACTTCTTGTCCCATCATTGGTGACCCTTGACTTCTTGTGCCATCAATGGTGACCCTAACCTTCTTGTGCCATCAATGGTGACCCATGCCTTTTTTTGCCAGCAATGGTGACCCTTGACTTCTTGTGCCATCAATGGCGACCCTTGATGTCTTGTGCCATCAATGGTGACCTTGGCTTCTTGTGCTATCAATAGTGACCCTTGACTTCTTGTGCGATTATTGGTGACCCTTGACTACTTGTGCCATCAATGGTGACCCATGACTTCTTGTGCCATCAATGGTGACCATTGACTTCGTGTGCCATCGATGGTGACCCTTGTCTTTTTGTGCCATCAACGATGACCCTTGAATTCTTGTGCTATCAATAGTCACCGTTGACTTCTTGAGCCATCAATGGTGACCCATGTCTTTTTGTGCCACTAAGGGTGACCCTTGACTTCTTGTGCCTTCAATGGAGACCCTTGAATTTGTGTACCACCAATGGTGACTCCATTGACTTCTTGTGCCTTCAATGTAGACCCTTGACTTCTCGTGCCATCAACTGTAACCTTTGACTTCTTTTGCCATTAATGGTGACCCTTGACTTCTTGTGCCATCAATGGTGATCCTTGACGACTTCTTGTGCCATCAATGGTGACCTTGGCTTCTTGTGCTATCAATAGTGACCCTTGACTTCTTGTGCGATTATTGGTGACCCTTGACTTCTTTTGCCATCAATGGTGACCCTTGCCTTCTTGTGCCATCAATGGTGACCCTTGACTTCTTGTGCCATCAATGGTGACCCATGCCTTTTTGTGCCGCCAATGGTGACCCCATTGACTTCTTGTGCCTTTAATGTAGGCCCTTCACTTCTCGTGCCATCAACTGTGACCTTTGACTTCTTTTGCCATCAATGGTGACCCTTGACTTCTTGTGCCATCTATGTTGACCATGGCTTCTTGTACCATCAATGGTGACCCTTGAATTCTTGTGCTATCAATAGTCACCCTTGACATCTTGAGCCATCAATGGTGACCCATGTCTTTTTGTTCCACTAAGGGTGACTCTTGACTTCTTGTGCCTTCAATGAAGACCCTTGACTTCTCGTGCCATCAATGGTGACCTTTGACTTCTTTTGCCATCAATTATGACCCTTGACTTCTTGTGCCATCAATGGTGACCCTTGACTTCTTGTGCCATCAATGGTGACCTTGACTTCTTGTGCCATCAATAGTGACCCTTGACTTCTTGTGCCATTATTGGTGACCCTTGATGTAATGTGCTATCAACAGTGACCTTGATTTATTGTGCCATTCGTGGTGACCCTTGTCTTCTTGTGCCATCAATGGTGACCCATGGCTTCTTGTTCCATCAATGGTACCCTTGATTTCTTGTGGCATTACAGGTGACCGTTGGCCTCTCGTGCCAACAATGGTGACCCTTGGCTTCTTGTTCCATCATTGGTACCCTTGAATTCTTGTGACATCAATGATGACCGTTGAATTCTTGTGCTATCAATAGTCACCCTTGACTTCTTGAGCCATCAATGGTGATCCATGCCTTTTTGTGCCACTAAGGGTGACCCTTGACATCTTGTGCCTTCAATGGAGACCCTTGAATTTGTGTGCCACAAATAGTGACTCCATTGACTTCTTGTGCCTTCAATGTAGACCCTTGACTTCTCGTGCCATCAACTGTGACCTTTGACTTCTTTTGCCATTAATGGTGACCCTTGACTTCTTGTGCCATCAATGGTGATCCTTGACGACTTCTTGTGCCATCAATGGTGACCTTGGCTTCTTGTGCTATCAATAGTGACCCTTGACTTCTTGTGCGATTATTGGTGACCCTTGACTTCTTTTGCCATCAATGGGGACCCTTGACTTCTTGTGCCATCAATGGTGACCCTTGACTTCTTGTGCCATCAATGGTGACCCATGCCTTTTTGTGCCGCCAATGGTGACCCCATTGACTTCTTGTGCCTTTAATGTAGGCCCTTCACTTCTCATGCCATCAACTGTGACATTTGACTTCTTTTGCCATCAATGGTGACCCTTGACTTCTTGTGCCATCAACGTTGACCATGGCTTCTTGTACCATCGATGGTGACCCTTGAATTCTTGTGCTATCAATAGTCACCCTTGACATCTTGAGCCATCAATGGTGACCCATGTCTTTTTGTTCCACTAAGGGTGACTCTTGACTTCTCGTGCCATCAATGGTGACCTTTGACTTCTTTTGCCATCATTTATGACCCTTGACTTCTTGTGCCATCAATGGTGACCCTTGACTTCTAGTGCCATCAATGGTGACCTTGACTTCTTGTGCCATCAATGGTGACCCTTGACTTCTTGTGCCATTATTGGTGACCCTTGACTTCTTGCGCCATCAATGGTGACCCTTGATGTAATGTGCTATCAACAGTGACCTTGATTTATTGTGCCATCAGTGGTGACCCTTGTCTTCTTGTGCCATCAATGGTGACCCATGGCTTCTTGTTCCATCAATGGTACCCTTGAATTCGTGTGACATCAATGATGACCGTTGGCCTCTCGTGCCATCAGTGGTGACCCTTGGCTTCTTATGCCATCAATGGTGACACCTTGGCTTCTTGTGCCATCAATGGCGACCCTTAGCTTCTTGTGCCATGAAAGGTGATCTTTGACTTCTTGTGCCATCAATGGTGACCTTTGACTTCTTGTGCCATCAATGGGAAGCTTTGGCTTCTTGTGCCATCAATGGCAACCATTGTCTTTTTATGACATCAACGGTGACCCTTACCTTCTTCTGACATCAACGGTGACCATTGACTTAATGTGCTATCAATGGTGACCTAGATTTGTTGTGCCATCAGTGGTGACCCTTGATTTCTTGTGCCATCAATGGTGACCCTTGGCTTCTTGTTCCATCATTGGTGCCCTTGAATTCTTGTGGCATCAATGATGACCGTTGGCCTCTCCTCCCATCAATGGTGACCTTTGGCTTCTTGTTCCATCAATGGTGACCCTTGGCTTCTTATACCATCAATGGTGACACCATGGCTTCTTGTGTCATCAATGGCGACCCTTGGCTTCTTGTGCCATCAATGGTGATCTTTGACTTCTTGTGCCATCAATGGTGATCCGTGCCTTCTTGTGCCATCAATGGTGACCCATGCCTTCTTGTGCCATCAAGTGTGACCCTTGACGTCTTGTGCCTTGAATGGTGACCCTTGACTTCTCATGCCATCAATGGTGACTTTGACTTCTTGTGACATCAATGGTGACACTTGACTTCTTGTCCCATCATTGGTGACCCTTGACTTCTTGTGCCATCAATGGTGACCCTAACCTTCTTGTGCCATCAATGGTGACCCATGCCTTTTTTTGCCAGCAATGGTGACCCTTGACTTCTTGTGCCATCAATGGCGACCCTTGATGTCTTGTGCCATCAATGGTGACCTTGGCTTCTTGTGCTATCAATAGTGACCCTTGACTTCTTGTGCGATTATTGGTGACCCTTGACTACTTGTGCCATCAATGGTGACCCATGACTTCTTGTGCCATCAATGGTGACCATTGACTTCGTGTGCCATCGATGGTGACCCTTGTCTTTTTGTGCCATCAACGATGACCCTTGAATTCTTGTGCTATCAATAGTCACCGTTGACTTCTTGAGCCATCAATGGTGACCCATGTCTTTTTGTGCCACTAAGGGTGACCCTTGACTTCTTGTGCCTTCAATGGAGACCCTTGAATTTGTGTACCACCAATGGTGACTCCATTGACTTCTTGTGCCTTCAATGTAGACCCTTGACTTCTCGTGCCATCAACTGTAACCTTTGACTTCTTTTGCCATTAATGGTGACCCTTGACTTCTTGTGCCATCAATGGTGATCCTTGACGACTTCTTGTGCCATCAATGGTGACCTTGGCTTCTTGTGCTATCAATAGTGACCCTTGACTTCTTGTGCGATTATTGGTGACCCTTGACTTCTTTTGCCATCAATGGTGACCCTTGCCTTCTTGTGCCATCAATGGTGACCCTTGACTTCTTGTGCCATCAATGGTGACCCATGCCTTTTTGTGCCGCCAATGGTGACCCCATTGACTTCTTGTGCCTTTAATGTAGGCCCTTCACTTCTCGTGCCATCAACTGTGACCTTTGACTTCTTTTGCCATCAATGGTGACCCTTGACTTCTTGTGCCATCTATGTTGACCATGGCTTCTTGTACCATCAATGGTGACCCTTGAATTCTTGTGCTATCAATAGTCACCCTTGACATCTTGAGCCATCAATGGTGACCCATGTCTTTTTGTTCCACTAAGGGTGACTCTTGACTTCTTGTGCCTTCAATGAAGACCCTTGACTTCTCGTGCCATCAATGGTGACCTTTGACTTCTTTTGCCATCAATTATGACCCTTGACTTCTTGTGCCATCAATGGTGACCCTTGACTTCTTGTGCCATCAATGGTGACCTTGACTTCTTGTGCCATCAATGGTGACCCTTGACTTCTTGTGCCATTATTGGTGACCCTTGACTTCTTGCGCCATCAATGGTGACCCTTGATGTAATGTGCTATCAACAGTGACCTTGATTTATTGTGCCATCAGTGGTGACCCTTGTCTTCTTGTGCCATCAATGGTGACCCATGGCTTCTTGTTCCATCAATGGTACCCTTGAATTCGTGTGACATCAATGATGACCGTTGGCCTCTCGTGCCATCAGTGGTGACCCTTGGCTTCTTATGCCATCAATGGTGACACCTTGGCTTCTTGTGCCATCAATGGCGACCCTTAGCTTCTTGTGCCATGAAAGGTGATCTTTGACTTCTTGTGCCATCAATGGTGACCTTTGACTTCTTGTGCCATCAATGGGAAGCTTTGGCTTCTTGTGCCATCAATGGCAACCATTGTCTTTTTATGACATCAACGGTGACCCTTACCTTCTTCTGACATCAACGGTGACCATTGACTTAATGTGCTATCAATGGTGACCTAGATTTGTTGTGCCATCAGTGGTGACCCTTGATTTCTTGTGCCATCAATGGTGACCCTTGGCTTCTTGTTCCATCATTGGTGCCCTTGAATTCTTGTGCATCAATGATGACCGTTGGCCTCTCCTCCCATCAATGGTGACCTTTGGCTTCTTGTTCCATCAATGGTGACCCTTGGCTTCTTATACCATCAATGGTGACACCATGGCTTCTTGTGTCATCAATGGCGACCCTTGGCTTCTTGTGCCATCAATGGTGATCTTTGACTTCTTGTGCCATCAATGGTGATCCGTGCCTTCTTGTGCCATCAATGGTGACCCATGCATTCTTGTGCCATCAAGTGTGACCCTTGACTTCTTGTGCCTTGAATGGTGACCCTTGACATCTCATGCCATCAATGGTGACTTTGACTTCTTGTGACATCAATGGTGACACTTGACTTCTTGTCCCATCATTGGTGACCCTTGACTTCTTGTGCCATCAATGGTGACCCTAACCTTCTTGTGCCATCAATGGTGACCCATGCCTTTTTTTGCCAGCAATGGTGACCCTTGACTTCTTGTGCCATCAATGGTGACCCTTGATGTCTTGTGCCATCAATGGTGACCTTGGCTTCTTGTGCTATCAATAGTGACCCTTGACTTCTTGTGCGATTATTGGTGACCCTTGACTACTTGTGCCATCAATGGTGACCCATGACTTCTTGTGCCATCAATGGTGACCATTGACTTCGTGTGCCATCGATGGTGACCCTTGTCTTTTTGTGCCATCAACGATGACCCTTGAATTCTTGTGCTATCAATAGTCACCGTTGACTTCTTGAGCCATCAATGGTGACCCATGCCTTTTTGTGCCACTAAGGGTGACCCTTAACTTTTTGTGCCTTCAATGGAGACCCTTGACTTCTCGTGCCATCAATGGTGACCTTTGACTTCTTTTGCCATCAATTATGACCCTTGACTTCTTGTGCCATCAATGGTGACCCTTGACTTCTTGTGCCATCAATGGTGACCCTTGACTTCTTGTGCCATTATTGGTGACCCTTGATGTAATGTGCTATCAACAGTGACCTTGATTTATTGTGCCATTAGTGGTGACCCTTGTCTTCTTGTGCCATCAATGGTGACCCATGGCTTCTTGTTCCATCAATGGTACCCTTGATTTCTTGTGGCATTACAGGTGACCGTTGGCCTCTCGTGCCAAAAATGGTGACCCATGGCTTCTTGTTCCATCATTGGTACCCTTGAATTCTTGTGACATCAATGATGACCGTTGAATTCTTGTGCTATCAATAGTCACCATTGACTTTTTTTGCCATCAATGCTGACCCTTGACTTCTTGTGCCATCAACGTTGACCATGGCTTCTTGTACCATCAAAGGTGACCCTTGAATTCTTGTGCTATCAATAGTCACCCTTGACATCTTGAGCCATCAATGGTGACCCATGTCTTTTTGTTCCACTAAGGGTGACCCTTGACTTCTTGTGCCTTCAATGAAGACCCTTGACTTCTCGTGCCATCAATGGTGACCTTTGACTTCTTTTGCCATCAATTATGACCCTTGACTTCTTGTGCCATCAATGGTGACCCTTGACTTCTAGTGCCATCAATGGTGACCTTGACTTCTTGTGCCATCATTGGTGACCCTTGACTTCTTGTGCCATTATTGGTGACCCTTGACTTCTTGCGCCATCAATGGTGACCCTTGATGTAATGTGCTATCAACAGTGACCTTGATTTATTGTGCCATCAGTGGTGACCCTTGTCTTCTTGTGCCATCAATGGTACCCTTGATTTCTTGTGGCATTAAAGGTGACCGTTGGCCTCTCATGCCAACAATGGTGACCCTTGGCTTCTTGTTCCATCATTGGTACCCTTGAATTCTTGTGACATCAATGATGACCGTTGGCCTCTCGTGCCATCAGTGGTGACCCTTGGCTTCTTATGCCATCAATGGTGACACCTTGGCTTCTTGTGCCATCAATGGCAACCCTTAGCTTCTTGTGCCATCAATGGTGATCTTTGACTTCTTGTGCCATCAATGGTGACCTTTGACTTCTTGTGCCATCAATGGGAAGCTTTGGCTTCTTGTGCCATCAATGGCAACTATTGTCTTTTTATGACATCAATGGTGACCCTTGACTTCTTCTGACATCAACGGTGACCATTGACTTAATGTGCTATCAATGGTGACCTAGATTTGTTGTGCCATCAGTGGTGACCCTTGATTTCTTGGCCATCAATGGTGACCCTTGGCTTCTTGTTCCATCATTGGTGCCCTTGAATTCTTGTGACATCAATGATGACCGTTGGCCTCTCGTCCCATCAATGGTGACCGTTGGCTTCTTGTTCCATCAATGGTGACCCTTGGCTTCTTATACCATCAATGGTGACACCATGCCTTCTTTTGCCATCAATGGCGACCCTTGGCTTCTTGTGCCATCAATGGTGATCTTTGACTTCTTGTGCCATCAATGGTGATCCGTGCCTTCTTGTGCCATCAATGGTGACCCATGCATTCTTGTGCCATCAAGTGTGACCCTTGACTTCTTGTGCCTTGAATGGTGACCCTTGACTTCTCATGCCATCAATGGTGACTTTGACTTCTTGTGACATCAATGGTGACACTTGACTTCTTGTCCCATCATTGGTGACCCTTGACTTCTTGTGCCATCAATGGTGACCCGTACCTTCTTGTGCCATCAATGGTGACCCATGCCTTTTTGTGCCAGCAATGGTGACCCTTGACTTCTTGTGCCATCAATGGTGACCCTTGACTTCTTGTGCCATCAATGGTGACCTTGGCTTCTTGTGCTATCAATAGTGACTCTTGACTTCTTGTGCGATTATTGGTGACCCTTGACTTCTTTTGCCATCAATGGTGACCCTTGACTTCTTGTGCCTTCAATGTAGACCCTTGACTTCTCGTGCCATCAACTGTGACATTTGACTTCTTTTGCCATCAATGGTGACCCTCGACTTCTTGTGCCATCAACGGTGACCATGGGTTCTTGTGCCATCAATGGTGGCACCTTGGCTTCTTGTGCCATCAATGGCGACCCATAGCTTCTTGTGCCATCAATGATGATCTTTGACTTCTTGTGCCATCAATGGTGACCTTTGACTTCTTGTGCCATCAATGGGAAGCTTTGGCTTCTTGTGCCATCAATGGCAACCATTGTCTTTTTATGACATCAACGGTGACCCTTGACTTCTTCTGACATCAACGATGACCATTGACTTCATGTGCTATCAATGGTGACCTAGATTTGTTGTGCCATCAGTGGTGACCCTTGATTTCTTGTGCCATCAATGGTGACCCTTCGCTTCTTGTTCCATCATTGGTGCCCTTGAATTTTTGTGACATCAATGATGACCGTTGACCTCTCGTCCCATCAATGGTGACCTTTGGCTTCTTGTGCCATCAGTGGTGACCCTTGGCTTCTTATGCCATCAATGGTGACACCTTGGCTTCTTGTGCCATCAATGCCGACCCTTGGCTTCTTGTTCCATCATTGGTACCCTTGAATTCTTGTGACATCAATGATGACCGTTGGCCTCTCGTGCCATCAGTGGTGACCCTTGGCTTCTTATGCCATCAATGGTGACACCTTGGCTTCTTGTGCCATCAATGGCAACCCTTAGCTTCTTGTGCCATCAATGGTGATCTTTGACTTCTTGTGCCATCAATGGTGACCTTTGACTTCTTGTGCCATCAATGGGAAGCTTTGGCTTCTTGTGCCATCAATGGCAACCATTGTCTTTTTATGACATCAACGGTGACCCTTGACTTCTTCTGACATCAACGGTGACCATTGACTTAATGTGCTATCAATGGTGACCTAGATTTGTTGTGCCATCAGTGGTGACCCTTGATTTCTTGGCCATCAATGGTGACCCTTGGCTTCTTGTTCCATCATTGGTGCCCTTGAATTCTTGTGACATCAATGATGACCGTTGGCCTCTCGTCCCATCAATGGTGACCGTTGGCTTCTTGTTCCATCAATGGTGACCCTTGGCTTCTTATACCATCAATGGTGACACCATGCCTTCTTGTGCCATCAATGGCGACCCTTGGCTTCTTGTGCCATCAATGGTGATCTTTGACTTCTTGTGCCATCAATGGTGATCCGTGCCTTCTTGTGCCATCAATGGTGACCCATGCATTCTTGTGCCATCAAGTGTGACCCTTGACTTCTTGTGCCTTGAATGGTGACCCTTGACTTCTCATGCCATCAATGGTGACTTTGACTTCTTGTGACATCAATGGTGACACTTGACTTCTTGTCCCATCATTGGTGACCCTTGACTTCTTGTGCCATCAATGGTGACCCGTACCTTCTTGTGCCATCAATGGTGACCCATGCCTTTTTGTGCCAGCAACGGTGACCCTTGACTTCTTGTGCCATCAATGGTGACCCTTGACTTCTTGTGCCATCAATGGTGACCTTGGCTTCTTGTGCTATCAATAGTGACCCTTGACTTCTTGTGCGATTATTGGTGACCCTTGACTTCTTTTGCCATCAATGGTGACCCTTGACTTCTTGTGCCTTCAATGTAGACCCTTGACTTCTCGTGCCATCAACTGTGACATTTGACTTCTTTTGCCATCAATGGTGACCCTTGACTTCTTGTGCCATCAACGGTGACCATGGGTTCTTGTGCCATCAATGGTGGCACCTTGGCTTCTTGTGCCATCAATGGCGACCCATAGCTTCTTGTGCCATCAATGATGATCTTTGACTTCTTGTGCCATCAATGGTGACCTTTGACTTCTTGTGCCATCAATGGGAAGCTTTGGCTTCTTGTGCCATCAATGGCAACCATTGTCTTTTTATGACATCAACGGTGACCCTTGACTTCTTCTGACATCAACAATGACCATTGACTTCATGTGCTATCAATGGTGACCTAGATTTGTTGTGCCATCAGTGGTGACCCTTGATTTCTTGTGCCATCAATGGTGACCCTTCGCTTCTTGTTCCATCATTGGTGCCCTTGAATTTTTGTGACATCAATGATGACCGTTGACCTCTCGTCCCATCAATGGTGACCTTTGGCTTCTTGTGCCATCAGTGGTGACCCTTGGCTTCTTATGCCATCAATGGTGACACCTTGGCTTCTTGTGCCATCAATGGCGACCCTTGGCTTCTTGTTCCATCATTGGTACCCTTGAATTCTTGTGACATCAATGATGACCGTTGGCCTCTCGTGCCATCAGTGGTGACCCTTGGCTTCTTATGCCATCAATGGTGACACCTTGGCTTCTTGTGCCATCAATGGCAACCCTTAGCTTCTTGTGCCATCAATGGTGATCTTTGACTTCTTGTGCCATCAATGGTGACCTTTGACTTCTTGTGCCATCAATGGGAAGCTTTGGCTTCTTGTGCCATCAATGGCAACCATTGTCTTTTTATGACATCAACGGTGACCCTTGACTTCTTCTGACATCAACGGTGACCATTGACTTAATGTGCTATCAATGGTGACCTAGATTTGTTGTGCCATCAGTGGTGACCCTTGATTTCTTGGCCATCAATGGTGACCCTTGGCTTCTTGTTCCATCATTGGTGCCCTTGAATTCTTGTGACATCAATGATGACCGTTGGCCTCTCGTCCCATCAATGGTGACCGTTGGCTTCTTGTTCCATCAATGGTGACCCTTGGCTTCTTATACCATCAATGGTGACACCATGCCTTCTTGTGCCATCAATGGCGACCCTTGGCTTCTTGTGCCATCAATGGTGATCTTTGACTTCTTGTGCCATCAATGGTGATCCGTGCCTTCTTGTGCCATCAATGGTGACCCATGCATTCTTGTGCCATCAAGTGTGACCCTTGACTTCTTGTGCCTTGAATGGTGACCCTTGACTTCTCATGCCATCAATGGTGACTTTGACTTCTTGTGACATCAATGGTGACACTTGACTTCTTGTCCCATCATTGGTGACCCTTGACTTCTTGTGCCATCAATGGTGACCCGTACCTTCTTGTGCCATCAATGGTGACCCATGCCTTTTTGTGCCAGCAATGGTGACCCTTGACTTCTTGTGCCATCAATGGTGACCCTTGACTTCTTGTGCCATCAATGGTGACCTTGGCTTCTTGTGCTATCAATAGTGACCCTTGACTTCTTGTGCGATTATTGGTGACCCTTGACTTCTTTTGCCATCAATGGTGACCCTTGACTTCTTGTGCCTTCAATGTAGACCCTTGACTTCTCGTGCCATCAACTGTGACATTTGACTTCTTTTGCCATCAATGGTGACCCTTGACTTCTTGTGCCATCAACGGTGACCATGGGTTCTTGTGCCATCAATGGTGGCACCTTGGCTTCTTGTGCCATCAATGGCGACCCATAGCTTCTTGTGCCATCAATGATGATCTTTGACTTCTTGTGCCATCAATGGTGACCTTTGACTTCTTGTGCCATCAATGGGAAGCTTTGGCTTCTTGTGCCATCAATGGCAACCATTGTCTTTTTATGACATCAACGGTGACCCTTGACTTCTTCTGACATCAACGATGACCATTGACTTCATGTGCTATCAATGGTGACCTAGATTTGTTGTGCCATCAGTGGTGACCCTTGATTTCTTGTGCCATCAATGGTGACCCTTCGCTTCTTGTTCCATCATTGGTGCCCTTGAATTTTTGTGACATCAATGATGACCGTTGACCTCTCGTCCCATCAATGGTGACCTTTGGCTTCTTGTGCCATCAGTGGTGACCCTTGGCTTCTTATGCCATCAATGGTGACACCTTGGCTTCTTGTGCCATCAATGGCGACCCTTGGCTTCTTGTGCCATCAATGGTGATCGTTGACTTCTTGTGCCATCAATGGTGATCCGTGCCTTCTTGTGCCATCAATGGTGACCCATGCCTTCTTGTGCCATCAAGTGTGACCCTTGACTTCTTGTGCCTTGAATGGTGACCCTTGACTTCTCATGCCATCAATGGTGACTTTGACTTCTTGTGACATCAATGGTGACACTTGACTTCTTATCCCATCATTGGTGACCCTTGACTTCTTGTGCCATCAATGGAGACCCATGCCTTTTTGTGCCAGCAATGGTGACCCTTGACTTCTTGTGCCATCAATGGTGACCCTTGACTTCTTGTGCCATCAATGGTGACCTTGGCTTCTTGTGCTATCAATAGTGACCCTTGAATTCTTGTGCGGTTATTGGTGACCCTTGACTTTTTTTGCCATCAATGGTGACCCTTGACTTCTTGTGCCATCAACGGTGACCATGGGTTCTTGTGCCATCAATGGTGACCCTTGACTTCTTGAATGGTAACCATTGACTTCTTGTGACATCAACGGTGACCCTTGACTTCTTGTGCCATCAATGGTGACCTTTGACGTAATGTGCTATCAACGGTGACCTAGATTTGTTGTGCCCTCAGTGGTGACCCTTGACTTCTTGTGCCATCGATGGTGACCCTTGGTGTCTTGTGCCATTAATGGTGACCCTTAGCTTCCTATGCCATCAATGGTGACACCATGGCTTCTTGTGCCATCAATGGTGACCCTTGGCTTCTTGTGCCATCAATGGTGACCCTTGGCTTCTTGTGCCATTAATAGTGACCCTTAGCTTCCTATGCCATCAATGGTGACACCTTGGCTTCTTGTGCCATTAAAGGTGACCCTTGGCTTCTTGTGTCATAAATGCTGACCCTTGGCTTCTTGTGCCATCAAGGCTGATCCGTGGCTTCTTGTAACATCAATAGTTACCCTTGGCTTCTTGTGCCATAAATGGTGACCCATGGCTTCTTGTGCCATCAATGGTGACCCTTAGCTTCTTGTGCCATCAATGGTGAGTCTTGACCATCCACCTTTCATGGTCCTCTTCATTTTTAGTTTATCTATGAATTCATGTTGTTAGATGGGAGAGGACTGGCAAGCACTTGGTGCACACACCACTGTTAAAAACAAACCTGTTTCGGTGCTAGTGAACAAAATCAATACCTGTCTTTGTCACATCTGCTATCAGGAGAAGATTTTTGAAAATGCTCTGCCATCCAGCCAGAACATCTTAAAAAACATAGAATTCTGGGAAAATGTCAGTCCCGCTTTTCTCCAGTCACGGCATGGAACGCGCACTTCTGGGTGCCTAGATCACCATCCTTATGTCACTGGTTGAGGAGTTTTTGCCGTTCTAGTGTTTCTGGACCTCTCAGCTGCTTTCATCACCTCTATGGCCGCGCCATCCTGCTGCATAGATTGGACGAGGTGGCTGGGGTGTCCGAAGCAGCACACACGTGTTTTTTTCAGACCACTAGGACCAGATCAGATTGAGGGAGGGACCATCGGCAGGGTTGGCCATGCTCACATGTGGGGTGCCTAAGAGTTCCTGCCTGCCCCTAGTGCTATAAGCATTAACACTCACCCACGGCGTGATGTTCTTCATGTGCCGAAGGTGGAATGTCATGGCTCCGCCAGTGACACACAAATTATTATTGCACTGTCCACAAAGTATGAGTAGACCAGCACATCATGAAGGAGACCCTTGGAAAACCTACAAGGTGCGAGAATGACACCTGGCTCAGCATTCACTGAAGGATAAAGGAGTTTTTGATGGTCTGGACAGAAAACAAACAAAAAAGGACAAGTTCAAGTCTTACTTTAGAGGCGAGAATTTCCGATAAATGAGAAAGTAAAGAGTATAGTAGTCGGATGCGTCCCCCTATGCCAGTGCAATAGACCGCATGTGCGGTTCATGACATGGTCAGGGTTCTTCTTATGCCAACCCAGCAGCCGGTCTAAGCACATCCACCACCACGTTTGGAAAAAAACACATCTCAACTGCACCCCAAGTGGATCCATCAGGTCTAGCAGCAAGTTACTTCTCGCCACACTCAAGATCCAGGAAGGAAGGACAGGCAGTCAGGCGTCCCCGTCAGGGCAGTGCTCTGTGGAATGTACGGCCCGACCAGCTACCAAACACTGAGCTCAACTCTGAAAACCCTCTTGTTCCAGTTGAAGCCTCGATTCCCTGAGATAGTGATCAGCATCAGGTGTGAAAAACTCAATCACAGATGGTTCACAATTCTCCGGTGCTTTCCAGGTGTTTGCACCTGCTTTTCTTTCATCAGCACGAAGAATGTTTAGTATTGCATGTGTCTTTTTTACATGCATTATTTTACATTTTTCCAGTTTTTTTTCAAAGGCTTTTACCACTACCAAGAAGGTGCAAAAAGGAAGTGAGTGCTTCTATTACAGATACTTTGCAGTGTTAAAAAACAAGGCAAAACTACTTCACAACATTCTGCCGCTCTGTTACATGGAATAGAGCTAACAAATTCAACTGTATCCCCTATTACAAAATGTTTCTCACCGGGCAAGCATTTATAAGAAAAAAAAAGCTTTTTAATTGTGGGTCAACTTTGTGCTGGTTCCTAAGAGCACAAATCGATCCTTCTGGACTGGGCCAGGAACCCAGTGGGGGCAGAGTTACACCTTTCACAGTGGGCTCTCGGTTCACGCCCCTCTGGAACCCTTCTCATACAACAAAGTGGACTGTACCCACTGACCTAGACTCAGGTAAACAGCCTCTGACTTTCAGCCTTGGTCGGCGGTCAGCCCCACTGCTGCAGGAGCAGTCTTAGCAACGTCATCGATGTTGTAACTATGGATGTGATATGTGACGTCAACTCTGATCCAATTGATGATGTCATCAATGATGTCATGAATCATGTGTAACCTCATGAGAAATGCATTGTAATGTTTCTTAAAAAAGTCTTCTCTTGGTACTATCCGGCCAGACAGTTACATTCCACAGGCGCCATACGTATGAGGGTTCCAAGGATCCGGACCTCAAGCTGGGAGGCTAAAGCCTCTCGTATGGCACAGCTAAATTATGGAACTTGCTTTCAATTGATCTCAGAAGCGCAAATTCACTTACCTGCTTTTGAAAGGGTCTCAAAACAATTGCTATTTCAGAACTAGGTGCTCTTTCTGGGCTAACCGCAGTCTTAGCGCCAAGACACCTCCGGGTATTTATTCATGCGCTCAATAAATAAAAAATAAAAAATTATAGTAATTATGTTAGCATTGCTCTCTAGAACTGGCACATTTTACTATTTTAGAGGATTTTGAGTAGGCCTGGGCATAGTTCTTGGAGTTTTGCTACGCGAACTCTGCAAAGTTACAAAAAAAAATCCTCGAAGTTCCATAAGTGGCGGAGTGCAGTGCAAACTGAAGTTTGTGCTGGTATTCCTGCGGTTCGGGTAGAAATTCTACCCGAGCGGCAGCTTGCGCTCGCAAACGAACTGTTCGCGATTGTGAGCGGGGGAAAAAACTCTGCTGCGCGAATCAGAGTTTTCTGCGCTCCACGGAGTGCGGAGTGAAGAAAACTCTGCAAACTCCGTGAATGGAATGAAGTTCACAGCCCAGGCCTACTTTCGAGTCATAAGCAAATCAATGCCTTAACTGAAGTTTTTAGGAAAATGTCTGCAGCCTTTTAGAAGAAACATTATTTTGTCATCTGAATAAACAACTTCAAAGTACCTTCAAGGATTTTCCAGCGAATTTCTGGTCTGTGCCTGAACTGTGGCTCTTTGCTGCTGTCACTGCTGTTCTGCTGCAGTTTTACTGCTATGAAGACCCCAAGGGATGAGGCGAGGGGGTAAAGAAGATTCTAACTGTTTTATTGGGGTGTCATTAGTTATAGGACATCTTTGGTGCCTTTCAATTTGAGTCCGTTAGAAAAAATAGTGATTCTAGCGGTGCTAAAGGTGAGGCAAAAGACTCTAGACCCTCTAATATTCCGACTCTGAGGTCTTCTTCAAAGTAATTCTTATCCTCTGCACATGCACTTATCTAGTACAAAATTAACATGTCCTCGTTATGAAACAGTAAAGAGAATAGCTAGTTCTGATCTTTTCTTTGTCTTTAATTCAAAACACCCAGCGAACACGTGGTTCGTCGATAGGAGAAGACCCCACGACTTCTTCAGGGCTGTCAGGCTCTCTTTCCTCCCAACACTTCTATTCTCTCTGTCGGTTCTACTTCCGACCCAGCTGGCCTAATGTCAAATGCTGCCTCGTTGTGAGTAAATCGGTTTTCTGTATAAACAGTGTGAGAAGTTGGCCTGATATGTAGTGCTCACTATTCTAGTGATCACTGTGTATCATTCCAAACGACCCTTATTGATGATTGGTTGTAAGTCAACCTTATAGACCAGCTATCCTAGTAGCGTGGACACGAGCAGTCTTTAGGCTAAACTCTAGAGGGCGTGTTAAGCCAGCTGTTTACCATCACATATACCCCTTGAACACCAAGTGAAAGGACACCACACAAGTTGTTATGAAAATAAAGGATATTTATTTATAACGAGACTACCCTGACTCTCTATGAGTCAGGGAGCTAAGCACACTACAAAACTCTTATGAAAATACTTCTGGTTGCACAATTTATACAAATGCCCGAAGGCACGAAACCATATACACTGCAAGTGGAATGGGAAAGGGTAGATAGTTTAAAGTTACTGATTCCGGAGGAATCCGATCAGTGGGACTAAACGAAAAAGGAATTGGACACTTGTAGAGTGAACCTACGATGGAGCACCGAGAGGCTCGAGTTACCTAGCCCAGAGACTGCGGCTGCGTGGGGTTCAGCAAGATGTCGGGAGTCCTCGTTGTAGTCTCAGGAGCCTGAAAGAAGAAGTTGCTGGCAGGCGACCAGTGTCGATGTTCAGAGAGATCCAAGCCTGGATCGGTGATGAAGGAAACCTGAAAGCAGAGGGGACTCAGTTCTCAACCGCTAGCCAGCGATCGTGTGGGTACCAGGAAGGTACCGGCTGAAGTCACCTCGACCAGGTGAGTGGATGACGTCGGACTCGGCTGTTCCTCGGACCAGGAGGCGCTGCTGCGACCAGGATGGAGGGCGAGCTGTCCCACGAAGGTGTCTGCTGTCGATGATGCTGGGCCCAGGAATGGGGCAGCAGGGGTTGGCAGTGGCAAACCCATGCGGTGGAGTCAAGATGGCCTCGGGAGTGGACCAGGAGGGTCCGAGGTACTCCTCTGTTGAAGGGGAGCAAGAGCCAGTCTGGAGCAACCAGACCAGTGATGGAAGTCTGTCGTGGTGCGTCGTGAAGAGGGCCACCAGCCTGTCGGCGAGTGGTCGGACAACGCGGTGAGCAGCAAGGAGCAGAAGGGCCCCCACACAGATCTCGTGGATGCTGGGGAGGCAGACTTCGGTGCTGGAGCCGCTCAGGGTTAGGGCTTCTCAAACCCTAGGTGCACTCACTCGAGGGTCCCTCGGTGGGCGTGCTAGATAAGCGTCGTGCAGGTTCTGAAGATGGCCGGCCCCGCAGGTCTCGTCACACCTACGAATCTCAGCTGAGCTGGTGATGTAGGTAGAGGTCAGAGATGGCAGGGAACCCGGGTCTCGTCGAGCTGGGCAGTCTTGATCCGTGGGAGAGACGTGCAGCAAACCGCAAGCGCTTAGGTGGTGCCTGCTGGTGCAGGGTGGCTACTCCTTAGCCACAAGGGAGCGTCTTCAGAAATAGTCAAGAGTTCCTTTCGTGGAAAGTAGTTCAAGATTCAGAATTATCAAATTTGGGAAGGGGACCCGCTCCCACCTTTATTCTAGGAAAAAGGGGCTGGCCCGTGACTAGGTCCTACCTATGGGTGGGACCAGGAGGGGGGTGGTTACACCCCTATCCTTTGTCCGGCTTCGCCCCAGCTCAGGGGCTGGTGTGCCCCCGAAACTGGTTTGAGCCGGGCTATGCACAGTGAGCACCGGGGTGCCACTTGCAATCACCTTCCTTTCAGCCCTGCCTACCTGGGATACACAAACCCTGTCTGGGATGGTGCTAACACCGCCCTCGACAGGAAACCCTTTGTCCAAGCTCCCCTCGCTGGAAGGTCTCCCAGCAGCAGGAGGTCAGACTTGTGTCTGGTGGCAGCATCCATTTTGTGATGCTGAGGCTTGAGTCAACTTTAACCGGGGTTCAAGGTTACTTCCATGTCGTGTCCCTCTAGAAGGGTGGAATGCTAACCCCGTCGCCAGAACTGTCGAGGGGTTCGTATTCCAATTCGTATGACACCTTACTCGACATGTTTGGGTGAGGCGATGCCAAAGTTAGCAAATAACCGCGAGGATTATAAATGCACTTTAAGGTAGTTGGCCCGCGTCACCATGGAACGGCTATTAGGATTTGGTTCCGCAAGTCGTCGACGGGCTCAGCTCGCGCCAGAGCACCATCTCACATGATTCCCAGCACTCTGCCTTCAGGATTGATAAGGCCTGCCATAGGAGTGACTGACAGGAATCCATGCGTCCATTTTAGGGTTAGGTATAGGAATACTACACCTACAGCAACGGTTGATTACACCACCTTGCCCCAGCTGTCGTGCAGCCAGTTGTGTCAGATTTGGGCGGCCATCCAGGGGTGGCACAATACATGCTGCAGCCCCTGGTAGGCCCTGGGTACACCGATGCCCTGGATACCTGTGGTATGCTGATACAGGGACTGATAAGGCGGCCCAGTTCCAATTAGTGGATGCACCTAATGTACATGTGTGTTAATTTCGAGAGAGAACAGCTAGGCTGTGGGTCTGATTGGCAGGCCCGCAGCCGGGGAAAGTCGTAAACCAATGAAGCAAAAGCAAAAAATCTGGGTGATCATAGGATTGCAGACCCTACTCTCCTACATGACCCCCCCCCCAAACTTTGGGACAATAAGCTAACCTTGACCAGGTGAGTCTTCTTGCTCTAAGTGTAAATACCTGGAGAGCCCATCTGCATTGCCATGATCAGTGCCAGGTCTATGCTCCACTGCGAAGTCCATCCCCTGTAGGGAAATGGACCACCTAAGTAGTTTGGGGTTTTCACCCTTCATTTGATTTAGCCACAAGAGGGGCTTATGGTCGGTCTGAATCTTGAAGTGAGTGCCAAACAAGTATGGCCTCAACTTCTTCAGGGCCCAAACCACAGCAAAGGCCTCCCTCTCAATAGCTGACCAATTCTTCTCTCTGGGGGTCAGCCTCCTGCTAATAAAAGCTATGGGCTGGTCATGACCATCAAAATTCAGTTGAGATAGAACAGCTCCCACACCCAACTCCGAAGCGTCTGTTTGGACAATGAATGGTTTGGAGTAGTCTGGACTCTTTAGGATAGGTGCTGTGCACATGGCCTGCTTTAGGTCATCGAATGCCTTCTGACAGCTTGCTGTCCACTGAACTTTTTTTGGCATCTTTTTACTTGTCAGATCGTTTAGCGGGGTCACAATGGATCCATAATTTCTGACAAATTTCCGGTAATAACCAGTCAGGCCCAAGAAAGCTCGAACCTGAGTGTGGGTGGTTGGAGGAGCCCAGTCCTGGATGGCCTGTATTTTGCTCTCCAATGGCTGAACCTGGCCTCCACCTACAAGGTGGCCCAGGTACACAACCTGTGTCTGCCCTATCTGGCACTTAGTGGCCTTGATAGTGAGGCCTGCCTTTTGCAGGGCCTCCAACACTTTCCTCAGGTGGACCAGGTGATCCTCCCAGGTGGAGCTAAAGACAGCGATATCGTCCAGATACGCCGCACAGAAGTCGTCCAACCCAGTGAGAACTCGATTCACCAGCCTTTGGAAGGTGGCAGGTGCATTTTTCAAACCAAAGGGCATTACCACGAACTGATAATGCCCACCCGGGGTAGAAAATGCTGTTTTGGGCTTGGCCTCCTCAGCTAACCTGATTTGCCAGTACCCAGCTGTCAGGTCAAACGTACTTAAGTAGTTGGCCGAAGCCAACCGGTCTATAAGTTCGTCTGCTCTCGGTATCGGGTGGGCGTCAGTCTTAGTGACTGCATTGAGACCTCTGTAGTCCACGCAAAACCTCATCTCTTTCTTACCGCCCTGGGTGTGAGGTTTTGGCATGAGAACTACTGGACTAGCCCAGGGGCTGTCCGAGGGCTCAATGACTCCCAGCTCCAACATTTTCTGCACCTCTGTCTTGATGCAGTCTCTGACATGATCAGGCTGTCGATAGATTTTACTCTTTACGGGCAGACTGTCCCCAGTGTCGACCTCATGGGTACACCAATTGGTCTGACCGGGTGTCAGAGAGAACATATGTCGGAAGGATTGAAGAACCTGTTTACAATCCTGTTGTTGATGTCCAGAGAGGCTGCCACAAAAGACAACACCATCTACTGACCCATCGTCAGGGTTCTGAGAGAGCAGGTCCGGGAGAGGGTCACTCTCCTCCTCCTGTCCCTCATCGGTGGCCATGAGCAAGCCCATGCCCTCCCTGTCGACATATGCCTTGAGCCTGTTTACATGGAGCACCCTGTGGGGGCTCCGGGGAGTTCCCAGGTCTACCAAGTAGGTGACCTCTCCCTTTTGCTCAATGATCGTGTGGGGCCCAGACCATTTGTCTTTGAGTGCTGCTGGGGCCACTGGCTCCAGCACCCACACCTTCTGCCCAGGCTGATACACAGTCAGGACAGCCTTTTGGTCGTGCCAAGCTTTTTGTAATTCTTGGCTCGCCTCAAGGTTTTTAGATGCCTTTTCCATGTACTCAGCCATCCGCGAGCGGAGACCGAGCACATAGTCCACAATGATTGATGCCGGCTTTTTGAGAGGTCTCTCCCATCCTTCCTTTACCAAACAAAGGGGTCCCCTTACAGGATGTCCGAACAGAAGTTCAAAAGGGCTGTAGCCAACCCCCTTCTGCGGGACCTCTCTGTAGGCGAACAAGAGGCAGGGTATCAGGACATCCCATCTCCGCCGAAGCTTTTCAGGTAGTCCATGAATCATCCCTTTTAGGGTCCTGTTGAATCTCTCAACAAGCCCATTGCATTGTGGGTGATAGGGTGTGGTGAATTTGTAGTTGACACCACACTCCTTCCACATAGCAGTCAGATATCCCGACATGAAGTTTGCACCTCTGTCTGAGACAACCTTCTTAGGGAAGCCCACTCTGGAGAACACTCCAACTAGGGCTCGTGCCACAACAGGTGCTGTAGTGGTCCTAAGGGGAATAGCTTCAGGATACCTGGTGGCGTGGTTCAACACCACCAGTATAAACTTGTGCCCTGATGCTGTCTGGGGTTCCATTGGTCCGACAATGTCGATCCCCACTCGTTCAAAGGGTACCCCCACCACCGGTAGTGGTATGAGGGGGGCCTTTGTCGTGCCACCTGACTTACCACTGGCTTGGCAAGTGACACAGGAGCGGCAAAACTCCTTCGTATCTTCGGACATATGGGGCCAGTGAAAGTGTGGAACAATTCTGTCCCAAGTCTTATTCTGGCCTAAGTGACCTGCAAGGGGAATCTCGTGGGCCAAGGTAAGGAGGAAACCTCTCAGAGACAAGGGGACGACCAGCCTCCTGGTCGCGCCAGGCTTGGGGTCTCTTGCCTCGGAGTACAGGAGTCCATCGTCCCAGTACACTTTGTGGGTACCTGTGGTGTTCCCTGCAGCCTCAGCAGCAGCCTGCTGTCTGAGGGGTTCAAGTGAGGGGCAGTCTAACTGTGCCTTCCCCAGGTCTTCCCTGGAGGGTCCCCCTGAGCCCAGAAACTCAACCTGACCAGGTTCAAGCTCTTTCGGCTCAGTTTCCCTCAGTTCTTTAAGGTCAGCCTCCTCAGAGACTTGATCCACGACCTGGGGCAAGGGGGAAGGCGAAGCCTTACCCTTACTGCTCCTTTTCTTGGAAGGTGTCTGGTCCGTCCTTCCAGGATCCAGCACCTGTTCAGTGGGGCATCTTTTGGCCTGTGACCTGGTCACAGCAAGGACATGTGCTGGCAAGCCTAATATTTCCATGTGAGTCCTCTGCTCCACTTCTGACCATTGTGACGTTTCCAAATCATTGCCCAACAGACATTCTACGGGGAGGTCTGAACTAACCACAACCTTTTTCGGGCCACTTACCCCTCCCCAGGAGAAATCAACAACTGCCATACTGTGATTGGTAGTGACATTGCTGGCATTGGTCACTAGGTAATCGGTACCTAGCATGATCTGTCCAGGGTCCACAAAGTTAGGCGTCACCATGGTGACACTGGCACAAGTGTCCCTGTAGGCCTGAGCCACTTTTCCATTGATCAAAGGTGTCTGTCTGTATTTGCCCAAAGTATTGGGACTGGCACCAGGGGACATATCCATATCCCCTGTACAGACAAGGACGGCCTGAGTGAGCGTGCTGACTAAGTCGTCACTCCCCTCGGTTCCCAAGGTTAACCCAACTAATGCCTTGGGAGGCGCACTACCACTGCTGACTGTACTAGGGGGTGCAGGTGCCTTAGGGGCTGCAGTGGCAGGAGTTTGCCCTCCTTTCTTGGTGCACTCACTAAACCAGTGAGTCTTACTTTTACAGTATTGGCACCACCTTTTTGACTGGCCTTCTTGAGTCTTCTTCTTCTGTGAAGCCTGACCCCCACCCTCTTTGGTTTGTTGGGGGCCTGTCGAAGACTTCTGGTCATTTTGTTCGTTCTTGTTACTACCCTTTTGGTCTGTTTTCTTCTGACCACCCTGGTTCTGAGTCTGGTTCTGCTTGACCCTTGTTCTGACCCATCTGTCTGCCTTCTTTCCCAATTCTTGGGGAGAGGTCAGATCCGAGTCGACAAGGTGCTGATGCAACAATTGGTTCTGACAGTTGTTTAAAATCTGTTCTCTCATGATAAGATTGTACAATCCTGTGTAATCAGTAACCTTGCTACCCAGCAACCAGCCCTCCAAAGCCTTAGTGGCACAATCGACAAAGTCAGTCCAATCCTGAGACTGAATTTTCTGGGTGTCCCTGAACAGCACCCGGTACTGCTCGGTGGTTAAGCCGAACCCATCAATCAGTGTATTCTTCAGGACTTGGTAGTTGTTCGCATCCTCAGCTCTAGTAGTGAGGAGCTTGTCTCGTCCTTTTCCCTCAAAGGAGAGCCACAGTATAGCTGCCCACTGACTTTGGGGGACGCACTGGACAGTGCAGGCCCTCTCCAAAGCAGTTATCCACTTGTGGATGTCGTCCCCTTGTTTAAAGGGGGGCACTATTTTACTCAGGTGTCTAGTATCTAAACCCCTGTCTTTCTCTCTAATGAGAATGCTGCCACCAGTGGGATCTAACCCACTCAATTTCTGTTCTCGGACCAAGGCAAGTCTTTCTTTGGCGAGGGCAAGTTCTTCCCGCTCGATCCTCAGATTGACTTCCCTCATCTTCGCTTCATGCTCCCTTCTCTGAGGGGACGTCATCCCTCTCTGAGAAGATGCCTGAGAGACATGTGTACGAACAGATCTGTTAGAGCCTCTGGAGAGAGACCTAGCTCGTCCGTTCCCAATGTTAGGCCTGCTTGAGCGTGGGCCCGGGGCTCCCCCAGTTCCATTCTCATGCCTGCTTAAGTTGGTCCTCGTAAGCCTGCCGACTACCACTGGACCTTTGTTTGCCTCGTCTCCTGATAACTCCTCCTCGTCTTCCTCCTCCGGGTTCCCTCTAAGGGAGGCATGTTCCAATCAGCATTGGGGGGACCTGTGTTAGAGGACCTCCTAGCGTCGTACGTCTCTAAGAGACCTATCAGAAATGCGATGGTAGGGTTAGAACCCTGGTTTAGCTTCCTGGAGGCACACAGTTGTCTCATCTCCTTGAAGCTAAGAGCTGCATATCGTGACACGACCTGTGGAGGGTCACTGACCACTAAGGGAGTCTCTGCAGACTCGCCGTGGACCGACATGCTTTCTAGTGAGGTGTAAGTGATGCACCTACCTACACTATTTGCTTACCTTCTGATCCCTTGCTAAGAGTTGTAGTCAGGGTGTGCTAAGCCCTGTTACACTACAACAGCTGGTTCAGTAGAACTCAGAGTATTCTAAGTTAAGTTATATGTACCTGGGTACTTATGTGATCTTTCACTTTGATACTCTTAGGATACGTGTGTGGTAACCAACAGCAAGCTCAAATCCCAACCGCTGCTCACCAATGTGAGAAGTTGGCCTGATATGTAGTGCTCACTATTCTAGTGATCACTGTGTATCATTCCAAACGACCCTTATTGATGATTGGTTGTAAGTCAACCTTATAGACCAGCTATCCTAGTAGCGTGGACACGAGCAGTCTTTAGGCTAAACTCTAGAGGGCGTGTTAAGCCAACTGTTTACCATCACATATACCCCGTGAACACCAAGTGAAAGGACACCACACAAGTTGTTATGAAAATAAAGGATATTTATTTATAACGAGACTACCCTGACTCTCTATGAGTCAGGGAGCTAAGCACACTACAAAACTCTTATGAAAATACTTCTGGTTGCACAATTTATACAAATGCCCGAAGGCACGAAACCATATACACTGCAAGTGGAATGGGAAAGGGTAGATAGTTTAAAGTTACTGATTCCGGAGGAATCCGATCAGTGGGACTAAACGAAAAAGGAATTGGACACTTGTAGAGTGAACCTACGATGGAGCACCGAGAGGCTCGAGTTACCTAGCCCAGAGGCTGCGGCTGCGTGGGGTTCAGCAAGATGTCGGGAGTCCTCGTTGTAGTCTCAGGAGCCTGAAAGAAGAAGTTGCTGGCAGGCGACCAGTGTCGATGTTCAGAGAGATCCAAGCCTGGATCGGTGATGAAGGAAACCTGAAAGCAGAGGGGACTCAGTTCTCAACCGCTAGCCAGCGATCGTGTGGGTACCAGGAAGGTACCGGCTGAAGTCACCTCGACCAGGTGAGTGGATGACGTCGGACTCGGCTGTTCCTCGGACCAGGAGGCGCGGCGGCGACCAGGATGGAGGGCGAGCTGTCCTACGAAGGTGTCTGCTGTCGATGATGCTGGGCCCAGGAATGGGGCAGCAGGTCTTGGCAGTGGCAAACCCACGCGGTGGAGTCAAGATGGCGTCGGGAGTGGACCAGGAGGGTCCGAGGTACTCCTCTGTTGAAGGGGAGCAAGAGCCAGTCTGGAGCAACCAGACCAGTGATGGAAGTCTGTCGTGGTGCGTCGTGAAGAGGGCCACCAGCCTGTCGGCGAGTGGTCGGACAACGCGGTGAGCAGCAAGGAGCACAAGGGCCCCCACACAGATCTCGTGGATGCTGGGGAGGCAGACTTCGGTGCTGGAGCCGCTCAGGGTTAGGGCTTCTCAAACCCTAGGTGCACTCACTCGAGGGTCCCTCGGTGGGCGTGCTAGATAAGCGTCGTGCAGGTTCTGAAGATGGCCGGCCCCGCAGGTCTCGTCACACCTACGAATCTCAGCTGAGCTGGTGATGTAGGTAGAGGTCAGAGATGGCAGGGAACCCGGGTCTCGTCGAGCTGGACAGTCTTTTTTTTTTTTTTTTTTTTTTTAAAACCTTTATTGACAGTTCAAGAAGAACAAGTATGGGCCTACAACCCCCCAGGGCCGGCCGCTAAGCAATCAGAGCAAGAACGACAAGTATAAACACAGGCAGCACTTCGGGGAGCAAAATCGTACTGCTTATACTGTGGACAGCGTAAGTAGGGCACCAGGAGAAAGAGGTTTTCATTTTATGATGAAACAAGGCAGAAGGATCAGGTGACAAGCAATTTTAAAACAACGATCACGGATATGCAGAGTAATGAACGTTAGCGATTTACAGCAATCTATTCGGTCAATGGCGCAAACACAAGAACATCAGGATGGAGAAAAACATAGTCTACAGCTGCGCCCGCAGTCCCCCGCCAGAACTCCCCAAGAACACCCCGGAAGTTGTGAACACATGGAACGGCAACAAGGCATAGCAAAAGGAGGTGTATCACGCTGATCCCAGAAAAAGAAAGACAAAAAGAATCAGAGAAGAAAAAGGAGGCCATGGAAAAAAGATGAAGGAATACAGAGTCCCCTCCCCCAACCCCCCACCCTGCACCTCTGCAGATGAGTACGGCCCCCCCCCCCCAGCAGTGTGCCTGTCGCCCTGGAACCAGACCCGAAATGTAGGAGAATAGGGAAAAAGAAGTAGGAAAGGACCCCCACCAGACGGGGGGGTTGAGAAAGCATTTATAAACTGGAGGAGGGCCTTCATAACAGACCCCCGGCTTCTCCCTCCCGCACGGTAAGGTTCCCCTAAAGTGAACAAGGAACAGCACAAAAACAATCTTCTCAAACCACGATGGGGAGCATTATGCACCTATTGTGCCAGTAGCCATGTCAGGAGAGCACACCACCCCAAGCCCGCCCGTCCACTAGGCGACCACCCCCGAGGGGCCAGCCTCATCCCTGACCACTCTGTGGAATTCTGCCCATGCCAACCCCTCGACCCAGCACCATACCCAATGTTCCTAGGCAGAGGAATGTCCAACAACGACAGAGAAGCGACGCACACAGGTGGGGTGGAAGTCTCTGAGCATCAACACAGTCCGCTGCGTGAGGAAACAGGCTTCCCAGTGCTGCCCTAGGGTCTGCACTGCACGCAAGGCTCAGGAAGGCAGAAGCAGCCAAAACAGACATTAGTTGCTGGAGTTGTCTCTGGGTCGCAGGAGGGCATGCACGGGATGAGGCCACCACATCCCACTCAGGTCCAACGCCTCCGGGACAGATCAGGCCCTCAGAAGGTCGAACACACTGTAGCATACTGGCCGGGGCGTCCAGTCGTGTACTAACCTCAGGGGGGGCCGCCACAGCGTCCTCCTGCGCGCAGTGTGGGTAGACTCTGTGTTCGTGCGGACAGGCGGGCCGCCACTGCCCCAACTCCGACGCCACACCATCGAGCTTACTCCCCAAGATCACGAAACCATGAACCAAGGAGGAGTGAAGAGTACCGAGAGCCTCGAGGAGGTCGCCGTACCCCAGCTCAGCTCTCTGTGATCTCGCCGCCACACTCCCAAGAATCGTACGCTCACAGGCCCGCTGCGGCCCAGCGGACAGGATGGTAGGCTTCATCGACCCAAGATGGCCGCCAAGTATGCCCGACCCTCACCGGGGCCGGGACCCCGGGACAAGCGTCGCGATGTCCACGTCGCGGGTGACCGGGTTCCGGGGGCAGGCAAAAAACTATCCGTGGTCACGGGCAACAGTCGTCCCCACCACGGACCAGCTCCCGTAGAAATCCGGGGGCGGCCCGCAATGATCGGGGCAGGATACGGACGGCGGCCGGGCAGCTCACCAGCAAGGCAGGGGCAGTCACCGGAGGATCTAAGATTTGCACCCCCGGTCATGCACTCGGTCAGCTACACTGGGCAGTAGAAGTGACCACGCCGAAATGTAGGCCGAGTTTAACACCGCTTCGGTGGGCCGACTCCACCCAGTCACCACCGGCCGCTGTTGTCGCACTGCCACCCGGCCACGGCGTCCACTCGATGTCCCGGCTCCAGGGCCGCACAGGCCGCAAAGTTCAGATGCAGTTTTCTCCGGCGATAGCACGGCTAGAAACCTCGGAGTCACACAGTCGGGAGCCCCTCTCCTTCAGAAACACGACCACGTAGCACAAGTTGAGGATCTCAGGCAGGATATCCGTGCGGGGTGCGGAGGTTCACGGAGCCGGGAGTCTACGCTGCCGTCCCGGTCGCCATCTTGGCTCCTCCCCCAGAGCTGGACAGTCTTGATCCGTGGGAGAGACGTGCAGCAAACCGCAAGCGCTTAGGTGGTGCCTGCTGGTGCAGGGTGGCTACTCCTTAGCCACAAGGGAGAGTCTTCAGAAATAGTCAAGAGTTCCTTTCGTGGAATGTAGTTCAAGATTCAGAATTATCCAATTTGGGAAGGGGACCCGCTCCCACCTTTATTCTAGGAAAAAGGGTCTGGCCCGTGACTAGGTCCTACCTATGGGTGGGACCAGGAGGGGGGTGGTTACACCCCTATCCTTTGTCCGGCTTCACCCCAGCTCAGGGGCTGGTGTGCCCCCGAAACTGGTTTGAGCCGGGCTATGCACAGTGAGCACCGGGGTGCCACTTGCAATCACCTTCCTTTCAGCCCTGCCTACCTGGGATACACAAACCCTGTCTGGGATGGTGCTAACACCGCCCTCGACAGGAAACCCTTTGTCCAAGCTCCCCTCGCTGGAAGGTCTCCCAGCAGCAGGAGGTCAGACTTGTGTCTGGTGGCAGCATCCATTTTGTGATGCTGAGGCTTGAGTCAACTTTAACCGGGGTTCAAGGTTACTTCCATGTCGTGTCCCTCTAGAAGGGTGGAATGCTAACCCCGTCGCCAGAACTGTCGAGGGGTTCGTATTCCAATTCGTATGACACCTTACTCGACATGTTTGGGTGAGGCGATGCCAAAGTTAGCAAATAACCGCGAGGATTATAATGCACTTTAAGGTAGTTGGCCCGCGTCACCATGGAACGGCTATTAGGATTTGGTTCCGCAAGCCGTCGACGGGCTCAGCTCGCGCCAGAGCACCATCTCACATGATTCCCAGCACTCTGCCTTCAGGATTGATAAGGCCTGCCATAGGAGTGACTGACAGGAATCCATGCGTCCATTTTAGGGTTAGGTATAGGAATACTACACCTACAGCAACGGGTGATTACACCACCTTGCCCCAGCTGTCGTGCAGCCAGTTGTGTCAGATTTGGGCGGCCATCCAGGGGTGGCACAATACATGCTGCAGCCCCTGGTAGGCCCTGGGTACACCGATGCCCTGGATACCTGTGGTATGCTGATACAGGGACTGATAAGGCGGCCCAGTTCCAATTAGTGGATGCACCTAATGTACATGTGTGTTAATTTCGAGAGAGAACAGCTAGGCTGTGGGTCTGATTGGCAGGCCCGCAGCCGGGGAAAGTCGTAAACCAATGAAGCAAAAGCAAAAAATCTGGGTGATCATAGGATTGCAGACCCTACTCTCCTACAAACAGTATTCTGTATCATGGACTGGCGTATCACCCGACTGTAATAAAGTTTGGTATGTGATGCTGTACGTGGTTCGTGTTACTCCTATTCAGACCTGAGTAAGTACGCGGTTAAATATCAGTGGAATTAGTGCTGAGTTCGTATCGTGAACAGATACGAACACGAGTGGATTATACCGACAGCCATGAAGAAGTCGTGGGGTCTTACCCTATCGACGAAACATGTGTTGGCTGGGCGTTTTGAATTAAAGACAAAGAAAACATCATAACAAACTACTCTCTTTACTGTTTCATAACGAGGACATGTTAATTTTGTACTAGATATGTGCAGAGGATAAGAATTACAGGGAAAGAAGATGTGTTAGGGTGCCGAGGAGGATAACAGGTCAATCCCTTCAGCATGAAGGCCATGTCAGTTGAGTACCATTGAGTAGTGTAACAATATACATCTGCTATTGCAGTGCCAAGATGCCCAACGCAGGGGCGGCTGGTGTTAATGGGCGTAGAGGGCGTTGCTCTCCCTACCACCCTGAGGGTGAGGCAAGATGTCGATGAGCATAATCGCCCAGCAGCGCCAGCTTCAAACAAATGATGACTTGCTGATCGGCAATAATTGTGGACATGTTCTGCTGTGCATGTGCCAAGGGCGAGGTAATGCTCGACCCGCAGGCACAAGCTGCACAAGTGACATCATTTTAGACGGATTAGTGAATTGCAAGGTGAGCAGTCTAAATATCGAAACTTTAATTTCGACCTACAATAATATCGAGTTTAGAATATCGAAGGGACAGAATATCGATGTCAAGAATATCTATGGACAGAATATCGACCCTAAGGTAAGTAATATCGATTTCATTTATATCGATGTTAGTAATATCGAAATTAGTAATATCAATATGAAATATACCGATGTTACTAATATCCATGTCACTAATATCTATATTTATAATATTACTATGTGTTTTATTATGTATTTAATATGTATGTGTTAATTATTTTTTGTTAAGTGTTCTACTGGTTTAAAAATATATGTATACAATTTTTATATGTTAATAATGTTTTTTTTAAGTTAATTTTGTGTTTTAGTACTGTAGCGGGTTGTGGGTTTATAGGGGAATAGGGTGGGAAGTAATTTAATTATATGAATTTAATTATAAATTTTTGGGAATTATAAATTAATTTTAAATAATTTTAGCGTTTAAATTCTGTAGCGGGTTGTGGGTTTATAGGGGAACAGGGTGGGAAGTAATTTAATTATATGAAATTAAGTATAAAATATTAGGAACTATAAAATAATTTAAAATAATTTTTGCGTTTAAATTCTGTAGCGGGTTGTGGGTTTATAGGGGAATAGGGTGGGAAGTAATTTAATTGTAATTAAGTAATATTTTTATTTATTTATTGGTAATGATAATTATATTATTGTTAATTAAGAATTAATTGGTAATTAATTATTATTAATTGGTAATTAGTTTTTATTAATTGATTAATTGATAATTATGTTAACTGTATTATTTTATTATTTGAGTGTTTTGTGTGTTTATATGGGAATAGTGTTGGAAGTAATTGAAATCTAATTAAGTAATTATTAAATTTGTTGTTGGGTATTGATAATTAATTAATTGGAGACTAATTATTAATTGGTCAATATTTTACATTATAATAATTTGGATATGAAAAATAATTTATTGTTGATTAATAATCAATTGGTAATTAAATATGTTTATATATTATTTATTGATATTTCTAATTACTATACTAATAAGTAATTAATTTGTAAATAATGTGTAATAATTACTAATTTGTGTATAAAAATATTTAATTGTTTAATATTTTTTAATTGGTAATTAGTGTTTGATAATTATTTTTTGGTCTAAAAAATGTAATTGTTCACTATTTTTTAATTGGTAATTAATATTCATTAATTATTATTTATTGGTATTTATTAATACTTTATTGCTAATTAATTATTTATTGGTAGTTATGTTTTTAATAAATATCTTTTGGTATTTGTAAGTAATTTTGAGTTATTTAATAATTAAAATATTAATTATTTTAAAGAATTATTTTATTTATAAGTATGATATTTTTAACTTCTAAGCTATCCAACACTTTCCCTGCTGTTGCACTCTCTGGAGTTGGAATAGTAATTTTTACCCCTACGCTATCCAACACTTTCCCTACTGTTGCACTCTCTGGAGTTGGAATAGTAATTTTTACCCCTACGCTATCCAACACTTTCCTTACTGTTGCACTCTCTGGAGTTGGAATAGTAATTTTTACCCCTACGCTATCCAACACTTTCCCTGCTGTTGCACTCTCTGGAGTTGGAATAGTAATTTTTACCCCTATGCTATCCAACACTTTCCCTGCTGTTGCACTGTCTGGAGTTGGAATAGTAATTTGTACCCCTACGCTATCCAACACTTTCCCTACTGTTGCAGTCTTTGTAGTTGGAATAGTAATTTTTACCCCTACGCTATCCAACACTTTCCTTACTGTTGCACTCTCGGGAGTTGGAATAGTAATTTTTACCCCTACACTATCCAACACTTTCCCTACTGTTGCACTCTCTGGAGTTAGAATAGTAATTTTTACCCCTACGCAATCCAACACTTTCCCTGCTGTTGCACTCTTTGGAGTTGGAATAGTAATTTTTACCCCTATGCTATCCAACACTTTACCTGCTGTTGCACTCTCTGGAGTTGGAATAGTAATTTTTACTCCTACGCTATCCAACACTTTCCCTACTGTTGCTCTCTCTGGAGTTGGAATAGTAATTTTTACCCCTACGCTATCCAACACTTTCCCTACTGTTGCACTCTCTGGAGTTGGAATAGTAATTTTTACCCCTACGCTATCCAACACTTTCCCTACTGTTGCACTCTCTGGAGTTGGAATAGTAATTTTTACCCCTACGCTATCCAACACTTTCCCTACTGTTCCACTCTCTGGAGTGGGAATAGTAATTTTTCCCTTACGCTATCCAACATTTTCCTTTCTGTTGTTTTGTTTAGAGCTGGAGTAGTAGTTTTATTGTCTCTGCTATTTAATATTTTTTTTAATATTTTAGCTAATGTAGTATATAATTAATTTTAAAAATATTAAAATTAAATGTAATAGTTTAATTTGTTATACATAATTATTTAATTTTTATTTATGTTATTGTTTTATGTGTGTAATGTTTTTGCAATTGTTAACATTTTTAAATAATGTATAATTTATTAAAATAATTATTAAAACATTATTAAGTAAGTATATATATTATATATTATATGTCTATGTTTAATTCATTTTTTATTAAATTATATTTATTAATTATTAATTTTTAACATTGTGAAATATATTTAATTATGTTTATTTTACATATTTTTTATAACCCAAAAAAACCCGATATTTTTAAAAACGATATTTTTGACATCTATATTTTATTTTCGATATTTTTGTACTTACCATGTTGTAGATAGGATGTCGATATTCTTGACATCGATATTAGTGTTGCGATATTTGTGTAAGTCGAATTTCTGACCTTCGAAATTTTGTCAGAGAACCGAATTGCAATGCCATCTACAAGGAGGCCTTCGGGCGCACATTACAGTGGCCAGGGAAGGAGTTAACAAAACTTTATTCATTTCAATGGGAGGGGGTGGGCCAGGCTGCGGCGGAAGGAGAAAAAGAGGTAGTGGATTGGTCATCCCGAGAGGGGGCGGGGTGTAGGAGGGGTGCCCCTCCTGAATAATTTGCTGTATCACTCGTTAAACTGCATGTGGTTTCGCTTTTGAAAACGTTAGGAGAAAAGCAGCCTGACTGAGCCCGAACCTGTCGCTTCGGAGGGGGCCTCATCTCGTTTCCTACAACAGAGGCCTGAAAGCAGGAAACAACACAACTGTGAACAGTATAACAAATGTAACTTGGCACACATTGATCACTGGAAGGCCCATTGATCGGTTTAGTCTGCCTGCGACAGACAGATGAGATACCAGCCTTCAAGTGTCAGCCCGTAGCACGCATCAGGTCAGAAACCTCATCATTAGCTTTCTAACTGTTGTTTATAGCCGCCCCTGACATCGACACTAACAGCCAGCCACTTTTACCCTGAGAAGCAAGTCGGCGGGAAAAACGTCATGGTATGTGACTGATTTACTTTTGTCTTACATGCTTGTTCTGATAGCACAGTTTTTGTGTACTTTATTTGCACGGTACCGTGCTGCTCTTGACATGTTGCTTTTATTCCCATTACGGACTTCTACCCTTAACCTCGTTGTTTAATGTCATGTGTTAATGTAAATATCCCCGCTACTTCAGGCATCAAAATAATAACCAAGATTGCACATGCCCAAGTTGGTTTAAAAGTTATTTCCCTATCTGTACAACTATAAATAGTACTATGGCTCACTGAAGTAAATAACAACCACAGCTCCCAGAATGCAACAGTTTAAATTAAGCTGACGAGCAACCCAGCAATCACTGTTGCACCACAAAGTACACGCAGTGAATCTATTTGGTGCGCGTGACACTGACAAGTCCTCTTATTTTCCCTTTCCTGCTCTGAAAAGAATGAAATGCTTCATCTATTCATTCATCTATTCGTGCTGTGCGAGAGCTTAGATGAGAGAAAGCATACTTCAACAATAGTTCTGGATGTAGACAATGGGTCCGATATCGTAAATGTCTGAAAGAGGACTAGAAAATCAAACATACGCCACGAGGTGTATTTCCATAAGGGAAGAGCCTGCGTTTTTCAACACCAACAAAGACTGATATTTACTCACTAAAAGGAAATTGATATAAAGACGAAGTCTACTGAGGTAAGAACTAAGCTTTATTATCCAACTCCTCTCTCCACCAGAATCCTCACTCCTCACTCAACATTTTAAGGTCGCCTCTCTGGAACCCGGGGCGAACCAAGATCAGAACAGGGGTGAGTGTAGAGGAGCATACCAAGTGTAAATACAAAGTAGAAAATAACATTTCAAATGGGAAAAAGGAAACACGTTGTAACACATCTTCCCCCTTACACAAATAATAAAAACACATTGTAACACAACTCCCCATCAAAATAACTGAGAATTATTTGTACATAAAGGTGCCGATCACGATCCGGCAAAAAATTCCCCCGTGCGACTCGTATCGGGTCTTTTTACCGTACGAATCGTACAAGTGCCGTACGAACTGGCAATCACGATTCGCATGGTAAAAAGTCCATACGAACCGCACTGGGAATCATTCCCCACACGTCCTCGGGTCGGAAAATGTGTCCGACACGTCCTCGGACGATTTACCTTACAAACGTGAAAATCCAAGTCCGACCGAGGAATCACGATCCATCCCGTGCGTCCGAGCGTACAACCGTATGGAAAAAACACCGTCCGCACCGAACACCTATAGCAACCATGGCGACATGTGCCCGCATACGCGCCCAACACTCCCCCCAGCCCCCGTACGTCCGACACGTACCCCCCGTATATGTATACCCCCACCCGTCTAGGTACACCCCAGTACGTTCCAGTCGTACCCCCACCCCAGTACGTGTCGTACCACCGTCAATGTACACCCCCCCACCCCTGTACGTGTCGTACCACCGTCTATGTACACCCCAGTACGTTCCAGTCGTACCCCCACCCCAGTACGTGTCATACCCCCGTGTACCTACACCCCAGTACGTTCCATTCGTACCCCCACCCCAGTACGTGTCATAGCCCCGTCTACCTACACCCCAGTACGTTCCAGTCGTACCCCCACCCCAGTACGTGTCGTACCCCCCGTGTACCTACACCCCAGTACGTTCGAGCCCCACCCCCACCCCAGTACGTGTCATAGCCCCGTCTACCTACACCCCAGTACGTTCCAGTCGTACCCCCACCCCAGTACGTGTCGTACCCCCCGTGTACCTACACCCCAGTACGTTCGAGCCCCACCCCCATCCCAGTACGTGTCATAGCCCCGTCTACCTACACCCCAGTACGTTCCAGTCGTACCCCCACCCCAGTACGTGTCGTACCCCCCGTGTACCTACACCCCAGTACGTTCGAGCCCCACCCCCACCCCAGTACGTGACATAGCCTCGTCTACCTACACCCCAGTACGTTCCAGTCGTACCCCCACCCCAGTACGTGTCGTACCCCCCGTGTACCTACACCCCAGTACGTTCGAGCCACACCCCCACCCCAGTACGTGTCATAGCCCCAGTGTACCTACACCCCAGTACGTTCGAGTCCTACCCCCACCCCAGTACGTGTGGTACCACCGTCAATGTACACCCCCCCACCCCTGTACGTGTCGTACCACCGTCTATGTACACCCCAGTACGTTCCAGTCGTACCCCCACCCCAGTACGTGTCGTACCACCGTAAACCTACACCCCAGTACGTTCGAGCCCCACCCCCACCCCAGTACGTGTCATACCCCCCGTGTACCTACACCCCAGTACGTTCGAGTCCTACCCCCACCCCAGTACGTGTCGTACCACCGTCAATGTACACCCCCCCACCCCTGTGCGTGTCGTACCACCGTCAATGTACACCCCCCCACCCCTGTACGTGTCGTACCACCGTCTATGTACACCCCAGTACGTTCCAGTCGTACCCCCACCCCAGTACGTGTTGTACCACCGTCAATGTACACCCCCCCACCCCTGTACGTGTCGTACCACCGTCAATGTACACCCCCCCACCCCTGTACGTGTCGTACCACCGTCTATGTACACCCCAGTACGTTCCAGTCGTACCCCCACCCCAGTACGTGTCGTACCACCGTCAATGTACACCCCCCCACCCCTGTACGTGTCGTACCACCGTCAATGTACACCCCCCCACCCCTGTACGTGTCGTACCACCGTCTATGTACACCCCAGTACGTTCCAGTCGTACCCCCACCCCAGTACGTGTCGTACCACCGTGAACCTACACCCCAGTACGTTCGAGCCCCACCCCCACCCCAGTACGTGTCATACCCCCCGTGTACCTACACCCCAGTACGTTCGAGTCCTACCCCCACCCCAGTACGTGTCGTACCACCGTCAATGTACACCCCCCCACCCCTGTACGTGTCGTACCACCGTCTATGTACACCCCAGTACGTTCCAGTAGTACCCCCACCCCTGGACGTGTCGTACCACCGTGAACCTACACCCCAGTACGTTCGAGTCCTACCCCCACCCCAGTACGTGTCGTACCACCATCAATGTACACCCCCCCACCCCTGTACGTGTCGTACCACCGTCAATGTACACCCCCCCACCCCTGTACGTGTCGTACCACCGTCCATGTACACCCCAGTAGTTCCTGCCGCACCCCCAACACAACCTCCTAAGTACGGAGCGCACCCCATGCCCCAACATCACAACCGCATGTACGAGTCGTACAAAGCCACACACAAGGACATAATCATACAACCAAATGGCCCATGTACACACCGTACACACGCTCAAAACGCACGTACACAACCAGGACAAAACAAAACAACACAAGAATACACCATTCGAAAGGCACAAAGCCACTAAACATGGCCAACAACCACTAAAATAACACAATCACTGACCTGCAACTGCCAAAAACAAACAGAGGCCCAATACACCACCACTCCTTATAACACACCCACCCAAACTTCAAACACTGCCACACCCACCCATGGACCAATAAAAAGGGCCCACACACACAAACCATGAGCCTTTGCAACAGACTCACTGCTGCCAGACACCACAGAACCAGACTACAAGCTACACCACACCTTACACTTGCACACCTTCACACGACCACCCTCACAAACACCCTCTCATCACATTCACACACACACACAACCATCCACACCCCCCCCAACATCCACACACCCCCCACACCCACACCATCCCCACCCACACCCCTCACCATGCCCACTACCAAGAATCCAAAGTTCAGTCACCGAGAGTTGGAGGTCCTTGTTGATCAAATCCTCAGAGTCGAGCCACAGATCTTTGGAACATTGGTCAGAAGCACCAGCCAGGCAGCCAAAACAGCCATGTGGCAGACCATCGTCGATGCTGTGAATGCCGTTGCGGACACCAGGAGGACCAAGCAGGATTGCCAGAACAGGTGGTACGATCTGCGGAGGAGGGTCAGAGCCAAGAGGCAGGAGGAACACGACCAGGCCAACGCCACCGGAGGAGGGCCCTCCCGCAGAGCCGTACAGTACCATCCCTGGGAGGAGAGGGTGATGGCCATACTGCCGGTGGAGGCAGTTGAAGGAGTAGAAGGACTCCGAGACCCGGGTGAGTACACAAACAACGCACCTCACATGGGGGGAACTGCAACCACAACCAAAATTACTAACAGGCACGCAACCACCACAAGCCATCGCATGACTCAACCACACTCCATGAGCAGGCACATGCCACTGCTGCCACCATGCCCCATGCACCCAGCTGGACAATGTCAAGTCACAGGCCACAGAAGACAACAACACATGACACGGTAACCCGGATGGCGGGAGGCTGGGCACCAAAAATCACATAGTGCGACTCCAAAGCAGACAACAATGCCCTCTGCCCATATGGCCTAGGTCACAGCCAGACAAACAGTGTGTCCCAACACAGGAATGACTTGCCAGCAAATGGCGGACGCCTTGCATCAACACATGGGGGTGAAGGCACTGTTTTGCACATGACAGCAGCTAATGAACAGCCAACATTGTGAAAGAGTGGCAGCACACACCACCACAGCAGCAGCGCACAGACACACAGCAGACAAAATGGGTGCCTGGAGATCAGAAACAAACTCACATCAACAGGCCAAGGGCCACTCAAAGATCTGCTAACAGTGTGTGCCCAGGAAGCTGGGCCAAGGTGACAGAGGGTGACACACGGAGGGAGGGAGAGGGGGACACAGAGGGAGGGAGAGGGGGACTGAGAGGGAGGGAGACGGACAGAGGGAGGAGGCTGACACACGGAGGGAGGGAGGAGGCTGACACACAGAGGGAGGGAGAGGGGGACAGAGAGGGAGGGAGAGGGGGACAGAGAGGGAGGGAGACACAGGAAGACGGACAGAGGGAGGAGGCTGACACACAGAGGGAGGGAGAGGGGGACAGAGAGGGAGGGAGAGGGGGACAGAGAGGGAGGGAGACACAGGAAGACGGACAGAGGGAGGAGGCTGACACACAGAGGGAGGGAGAGGGGGACAGAGAGGGAGGGGGAGGGGGACAGAGAGGGAGGGAGAGGGGGACAGAGAGGGAGGGAGAGGGGGACAGAGAGGGAGGGAGAGGGGGACAGAGAGGGAGGGAGAGGGGGACAGAGAAGGAGGGAGACACAGGGAGAGCAAATCAGTCCTTTGGTGTGTGGGAATGTCTGCTCGTCAGCAGGTGGACTGCGTGCATGTAGACAAGGGTGGCCAGTGCCAGAACCCCCCCTCTTCATCATGGCAAAACGCAGGGCCATGTCACAACCTGTACACGAGCACAAGGACAGCTACCTGCATCATATAAGTGTGTGGATCCACTCCATGTGCACATGTACAGTGCCACAAGGAAGGCGCAAATGCATGGCTCGCCACACCTGCACACTCCACTGCTGACTGCAGTCACACTTGACGCAGCAAGTAAGACTGTGCCACACATAGTTAAAGGGGCCAAATTGGTGCCCAAGGGACACACCCATGCACAAGTGCACTGTGAGTGGAATGCAAGACAGATTCTAATTCCAAGAGGAAATGTGCCAACTTTGAAACGGATGAAACATGGATGTTGCATGGACCAAAATTAACATTGTCTCTCTCACACACAGGTCAACGTCGTGCTGCACCCCCCAACACTGGGGGGGAACACTCACAGGACCCGGATCTGCAGGAGACCGATCCCACCGGCAGCGACCACTCTCACCACTCTGCGGACGACCCCGACCGACCTGGCCCCTCTGGTGTCCAACCACCTGCAGCACCTGCGTCAGGTACAACCGTGCCAACCACCACCCCCACTCCTGCCACATCCCAGGAGACACCCAGGATCCCTGCCCCAACACCACAATGCAGCCAGGCTTGCCAGGAGGGACACGGTGTCCCGGGCACCCAGGAGGAGGCAGGCGACAACGCCAATGCCACCCCTCAGGGGTCCCGGAGACCCGATGTGCCCACAAGTGCAGGCCAGACGCAAGTGGGCAGGGGTGGTGGGAGTGGAGGACGGCGGAGGCGCGAGCCTGACCAGTTGGCTGGGGATCCGGTATTTTCCCATGTCCGTAACATCCTGGACTCATACCGGCAGGACACCACGGGCATGGCCCAGGTTGTGTCCGTCCTCGAGGGGATCAAGGTCCAGCAGGCCCAGCAACATGCGGAGCTAATAGCCTGTCTACTGGTACACCAACGGAGGATGGAGGACAGACAGGCTGAGCAAGTGACGGCGTTCCAGGGGATTCACGCTACACTCCGTCGGATGGCCGACACCATGGCCGACCCTCCCTGTGCCAGAAGGCGGAGAACATCACCACCCACAGGGAGGGATCAGGAGGAGGAGGAGGAAACATCCGACGGAGCATCCCAGACGTCGTCACGGCCTGCTGCTGAGGTTCCCCGCAGGAAGCCGGGTCGTCCACGGAAAGGACCGTGAGGGTGGCTGCTACATCACCATCTCCCAGGACACCTGGCCTGGCACCTGGCCCACTGGAGCAACAGCATCACAGCATCAAGAGACATTCTCTGCCACATGGCCCTGCTGGTCACTGGCTGACCAATGTTGACAAAGACTGTGGCATGGACTCTGAGGATTCCCAATGGCAAGGACACCAACTCCCCTACTGAACTTTGGATTCCCTAATCCCGGAAAGCCCCTCACTTTGTCCCCCCCCCCCCAATAATAAATCACACTATTAAGAGTAGATGCCTGCTGGTAGCATTATTACCTAACATGTGTCTTGTACAGTCTAAACATGCCTGAGTCATCTGTTCACTTCAACCATCCACACCCTGGGGCCTGAGTCTGGCACAGGACACATGGGTCACAGTTTATTAGGCAAGACAGACATGGAGCACCATACACACCCGTGATGGGCACAACCAGCTGAGGGGGTGGCCGAACAACCGTGCTGACAGACACATTGAGTACAGCAACAGTCATGCGCAGAGGTCAGGGATCCTGGCCAGTGTCCTGGGGGGCACCCAGGTATGTGTAGACAGGTGGCAGAACCATGTCCTGCAAGCTTGAGTCCGGTGGATGCAGAGAATGGGGTCATGGACAACGTTGGATGCATGGGGATGGCACATGTCACAATACCCACACAGTCATGGACATCATGCCCAATACACAGTCTCAGCACACACACAAAGCTTGCATCTTGCCACTCGACACATTGACACATAGCCACAATCAGGGAATACCATGCCAGACATGCAGGATGCACCGTGCCAACACACCAGCATTGACTGAGAAGAGGCACCTTGGAGGCATAGGGACACCTTTATTAGTCATGTTTTTGGGATTGCAGAGGCAACTTGAAGTACACATGAACACATCATGTGGAGTAACATGTGGGTCCAACACTGGCACCCCCCTTCTGCAGCACAAATGCCTGATAGCCATGGAACTGGCACACAAGTGTCGGCTAACAGCTAAATACCCACAGCTGCACACGGAGAGCCTGACATACACCATAGATCCGCTGATGTGGAAGTCCTACGCCATGTCAAGACAATGTTAACCGTATGTGTCCGAGGGCAGTGTCACACACATTGATGCCATCATCACAATCCACTATCCCATCACTGATGACTGACAACCAGGCAGCCCATCTATTCAGGTGTACCCAGCTGCATGTCGTGTCCCATGGGGATGCCACATGTCTGCAGAGGAACCAAACCCCGACCGGGGCAGTGTGCACACATCGTGAACAACTGCCACACCCAATACACCCCAGATGCATCCCTTACCCCATGGAGACTTCCAAACGTGTCCGTGCCTGTAACGCTGAGTCAGCCCACGATGTCATGTCCATGAGGAATAGCAGTGCCACAACAATGCAACCAGCAAACGGCATGCGCAGGTACCTGGGGAAGAGAGACACACAAGAAGTCAGCCACAAAAAGCACAGCCACTTGCATGTGCATTTACTCGACACATGTATGGATGACAACATGCTAGGTCACAATTATGACTGGGGAAATACTACCATCACTGGCACCATCACTCCAGTGACACACCCACACACACCTCTGACCCACGTGCCATACATGCAGGTGGAGACACACATCACAACGCATGCCACACGGGGACCAATGCGTGCACACTCAGACACTGGTACTCACCACTAAGCAAAGAAGTCGCGTATGAGCCGAGTCCGGATGTCCTCTTGCGGCTCCACATCCTCCACATCACTAGCCCCATTGCCAAGCCCTTCGTCCTCCACGGGTGGATGGTCCTCGTCATGTTGATTCAGGATGAGTGGCACAGCTCTTTCAACTGCCATGTTGTGCAGCATGCAGCAGACCATGAAGATCTTGCAGACCTTCGCCGTGGCATAAGGGAGTGCACCGCCGGTCTTGTGGAGGCACCGGAATCGGCTCTTCAGCATGCCAAACGTCCTCTCTATCACTCGCCTTGTCCGGCCATGGGCGGTGTTATAGCGGAGCTGGGCCGGCGTGATGGGGTTGCGGAGAGGTGTCAGCAGCCAAGGCATGTTGGGATAGCCAGCGTCCCCTACATGGGAAGCACATGGACATCGTTAGAACTGGTGAAGCGGTCGTGCTGGTCGGCTATACAGAATACAGGACAGACAGACTGTACCCACCAACAACACATGCCCGTTCGTTGCGCAGCTGCATCATCATATCAGGCATCCCGCTACGCCTCATGATGTAGGCATCGTGTGCTGATCCTGGGAAACGAGCACAGACATGTGAAATCACCATATTGGACAGACACACCACAAGGGCATTGATGGAGTGGTAGTGCTTCCGATTGCGGTACGCCACCTCCCGTGCGTGTGGTGGTACCAAGCCTACATGTGTCCCATCTATGGACCCAATGACATGGGGCATCCCTCCCAGGGCATAGAATCCACGCTTGACCTCAGTCATCTGTTCAGGGGTTGGGAACTTGATGAAGTCAACATGGCCTCCAAGAAATCATGCAGCACACCGCTGAACATGCTCTGGGACATGCCACCAACATGAGCTATGGTATTTTGGAAGGTACCCGTGGCAAGAAAATGTAGGGCAGCCATTACCTTCAGCTGGGGTGTCAGTGCCGTAGGATACCTGTGCTGCGGTTGCAGGTGTGGTGCCAGTCTCGCCGTCAGCTCCAGAATCAACGGTTGGGTGAAGCGGTAGAGCCGGATCCTGTCATTCTCCTGCATGGCAGCCAAGTCTGGAATTCTTCGGGCAACAGGAGGCGCTCTGCAGTAATTTGGAAGTGACAAGGAAGAGTGAGTGCACTACGAGAACAACTCATGTCTAATGAGCACATGTAAATCTGGCAATACACACATGCTACATAGGGAGTCAGGTATGTGCTACATGCCCAGGACACGTATGGATGCAAGGTGACACTCCTTCCAAGACCCAGCTACACACGGTGATTGAGAACCTCCCCATGCCACGCCATGGAAATAGCTGTGTCCCAGTGCAAGGGAACAGCCCGACGCAAGACAGGAGTGACATACACCCACACATCAGCAGAAGTGGGATGCCGATTGCAGAGACTGGTAGCGGAACACTAGAGACACAGGTCACATGACATTACACTAGGACAGCCCACACACCTTGCCATGAAGGTGCACATGTCATGACTCACCACACATTCCTTGTGAGGATGCTGACATGGCCTTGTCACGCTACTCCGTGTCCCATGCATACATGTGCAACTCACATCCGATAACACATGTGGCATGGTGTGCGGAACAGTGTGCAATGACAATCTACACGCAGCCACATGTTGGTTGCTGCAACGGCTGCAGCTTTTGAGGGTGCTACAACATCAACCTGATGTAAATTCCGGACACATATATGACATAGTCACATTGTGCACTGTGGGTAGTGACAAGTCATGTGTCATGACCCCTGTACCGGGCATCATGGGACACTTCCGTGTGTTGGTGTCCGTGCCATGCCAGTGACGCTCACCCCAAGTGCGCAGTCCCACATGCACACATGTCAAAGGAGTCAAGTGCATGCCTGGCACACATTGCACCCTCACACAGTACACCTGTACACATCTCATCATACATCTGGTGCCTTCTCCACTCAGGAGGCATGTTCCACATCACAGCCTGTGACACCTGTGCCCCACACATGTAGTAATGCACAGACGATGCCTTGATGTCCATTCCTGGACAAGTATGTCCATCCATGGACAAGTATGTCCGCCCTATTCCTACCTGTGTGTCGCCTATCACCACAGTGATGTGTAAAAACCGCCGTACTGCTGCTGAGAGGGCCTGTGTATGTTCCCAAATCACTGTGGGAGTGCTGCCGTATGTGTACCCATCGTGATGGCGAGCGTACAGGCATTTGTACGGCCCGTAGCACTACGAGTACGCATACGCGTGCAGACCCATAGTGATAGGGCCGTACACACGCATGTACGCTCACTATCACTATGGGTCTGCACGCGTATGCGTACCCGTAGTGGTACGGACCGTACACACGCATGTACGCTCACTATCACTATGGGTCTGCACGCGTAAGCGTACCCGTAGTGGTACGGGCCGTACACACGCATGTACGCTCACTATCACTACGAGTACGCATACGCGTGCAGACCCATAGTGATAGTGAGCGTACATGCGAGTGTACGGTCCGTACCACTACGGGTACGCATACGCGTGCAGACCCATAGTGATAGTGAGCGTACATGCGAGTGTACGGTCCGTACCACTACGGGTACGCATACGCGTGCAGACCCATAGTGATAGTCAACGTAGGCATGCATGTACGGGACGTTGCCATGCATTTGGGGTGCCCTAGGGCCCCGAAACGCACCGTACCTGTGTGTGATGCTCCAAATTACATAGGGGACAAGTATTAAGGCCTACATGCATGCTGGTTGTCATGGAGACCAAGTTCAAATTTCGAAATTGTTCTGGAAGGTGCACAGCAGAAGTCAGTTGGAATTCTTCTACTTTGTTGCAATGTGTTTGTGGGGCTGACATCATGCAGGAGAATGAAACCGATAGAGAACCCACAGACTGCTAGGTTTGAAGGGATTGGTGGAAACATAGGATGCAAATGTGAGTGACCAATCACTCTGTACTCCTGTGCATGAGACTGGGCAGAAGGGCACATATAAGGCAGCCAGGTCCCATGAGGGAGCACTTGCCTGCACATCTTTGCATTCGTCGACCCAGCTGCTGCTACTGATTCCCTGGAACCATGTCAAGGGCTGTGGAGAGGACACAGCCATGGCTCTGCTGGATGTGATCCTCCCACAGTACTCCATGTTGTATGGGCGACCAGGGTATCAGGTGAGTGCATAGGCCACTGCCACAGACTGTCCCTATGTTGTGACTGTGACTTCTGCCATTGTGTCCAGGTGTAACACACATGCCATGTACTGTCGGGGGGGTCCCAAGGGGGGGGTGCCTGATGTCTCCCAGCAGTGCCCTGAGACAGGAGGGGTGGGGGCCTATCACTCACAGCAGTGCCCTGAGACAGGAGGGGTGGGGGCCTATCACTCCCAGCAGTGCCCTGAGCCAGGAGGGGTGTGTGCAGAGTCCTCCCAGCAGTGCCCTGAGACAGGAGGGGTGGGGGCCTATCACTGACAGCAGTGCCCTGAGACAGGAGTGGTGGGGGCCTATCACTCACAGCAGTGCCCTGAGACAGGAGGGGTGGGTGTGATGCACAGTGTGAGCCTTGATCATTGATTGTGACATTGACATCATTCCACCTGTGTACCCACTGTGGCACGTACTGCTTTTTCCCTCACCAGGGGATGATGTCCCTATGACAAAGGTGCAATGCGTTGGCTGCATGACATGCCTTGTTGTAACCAGCTAATTTGTACCCATATGTCTCTCTGTGACATGTGGCTGGTGTATTGATGTGGTGTCACTTGTTCCTCCTCACAGGTAGGCGCCACTGCCAAGGAGCAGATCTGGCTGACCGCCGTCAGTGCCGTGAGGGGTGTGGATGGTCGGAGGCGGAGCCTGCCCCAGGTGAGGAAACGCTGGCAGGATATCCGGTGCTGGACGCGGAGGATTGCACGGCTCCTGCTGGGGGACTCACCTGAGAGCCACAAGAACCGCGGCCGCCGCCGTCTGAGCCACCTCCACAGGCGTGTGCTGCCGGTGGTCTTTCCAGACCTGGAGAGGCGCTTACAGGCGATGCAGCAGCCGGAAGGGGGTAGGTACATGTGTGTTTGTTGTGTGTCACCGGCATTTGTAAGGGCACAGTAGCATGAATTCACTGGCAGGGTTTAAAGGTGCTGTGCAGATCCTGTTTGCCCCAGTATAGCGCTGTGCCCCTGCCACCCTTCCCCTCCTTGCAATGTGTTCCCTGGTCTGTGTGTAGTCACTCCTTCACAAGGTAATGTAGGCTGGCGCTTTGTCCACGAGAACAATGACTGTAGCATCATGTGTGGGGGTGGTGTGTAACAGGTTGTGGGACCTTGCCTGTGCCCTGTCAAGTTCACTGCATGTGGGTTCCATGTCAGTTGGCACTGATGCTGACTCCAGACATGGGAGTTGGTCTCTCATGTGTCATGCCTTACAGCGCGCATGTCCTATGTAGTGGCCTGTGACATGATGTGCATGAGTGTGCGATACACATAGTGCAGGGATGGTGACGTGTGTTGCAGTCATTACCATTCAGTAGCATGTAGTTGCGTGCCCACTACTGTCCCCTGGGGCACCTTTTCCTCAGTGGTGTATGTGTCATCATAAATGTGGCCAATCTCAGTGTCTACAGCGTAGGTTGTGCTCTGTGCCATTGTCCCCTGTCACCATGTATCTAGACGTGCTATTTTGTACAGGTGTCCACTGTGCAGCCTGACCTGATTGTCCTTCTTCATACTCACAGTTGCCAGTGCCTGTGTGTCTTGTTATACTCATCTGAGGATGGGCACTGGTACCTCATTATTTGTACAGGCGCACCTTGGCTGTTTGGCGTCCAATCTTGCTTTTTGCCTGCCCCTGTGTGTATCACCCAGACTATGAGATGTTGGTGCCACCTGTGTCTCAACAATTTGCCTCGTGTAGGGTCTTGTTGGGGCGGGCAATGCCTATGTGTCAAATCCTGATTTCTACTTGCTGGGTCTGGGCAGTGTGTGATGTGTCTGGACACACACGCAATGTGCAGTGACCGAGTCATGTTGGGCATGTTTTCAGCATTACCTATGCAGCATGTGTCTCAAGTTCATGGATATGGTCCCTGGTCATCGGTATTTTCGCCAACGCTGTGTGGTGCAGATGCAGTGCTGGATTGTCCCCAGGGCCTGGGTGCTATGTCAGACTCCGTTTCCTGTGTTTAGCTATTGTCTCATGCTCTCCATGGTATTTCAGTGGCATGGTGGCTCAACCAACTGTGTGTTTCATGCCCTACATCGGTACCTTGTTCAGTAGATGTTAGGGATCTTCCTTTTCAGGCTATGCAATGTTACCTATGTAGATTGGACTCATGTGACAGATGTGTACAGGTGTCTGATTAATTTCTGTCTCTCCACCCTGCCCACAGCATCGTCGGGGGACACAGAGGGAGACATGGACACAGACCAGGCGGATGGACCGAGCACCAGTGCCAGCCGTGACATTGGGTCTGGCACATCGAGTGGGACAGAGGCGGAGGAGAGTGTGGCCGAGGACCTGTCGACTGGCACATCAGACTACGAAGCTGACAGGTCCGAGGAGGATGTCTCCGAGTGGGCGGAGGCTGCACCAGCAGCTGACAGCGGAACAACACCTCGCGCCGCCCCCTCAGTTTCCATCAGCCGCCTCCCACTTGCTCGTGTCCCTTCCCAGCGTGCCCGGTCACAGCATGTCTCCTTCCTGCCAGGCACCGCACCCCCTGCCCCTGTCTCCACTGCTGCCGCCAATGCAGAGTCTGTGGACATCCAGCGGCAACTGCAGGTTGGTCAGGCTGCGATCCTTAATGTCCTCCATGCCCACGGCAAAACCCTCACCAACATCGAGGCTTTCTTGGAGGGCATTCATTCATCGCAGGCTGACCAACGCAACTTGCTGAGGTCCATAGACTCCACACTGACTGCAGCAGTGGGTCTCCTGCAGCGCGACCTCCCCCCACCTACCCCTGCCCCATCCACACTTCCCACTCCCATGCCTGTCCCACGTACACCCAGACGTCGGCATGCACCCACATCAACGGACACGGGCACCACACCAGCAGGGAAGGTCCACCGCACTCCTCCTGACACGCACACACAGGGTGAGGTAGGCACACCCACTGGGTCGGGGGGCAAACGTGTGACACGCAGCCATAGTGGGAGTCCGCATTCCACCCAGTCCACTCCCTCCAAATCCCCTCCCCTCAGCTCTCCTGGCCACATCTCCCCCAAGGACTCCTTCATGGCCGCTCTGTCCCTGAGCCCCACAGTTACACCACCACGCAAACGGTCAAGGAGGTCCCCGGTCAGGGTGGTTGAGTCTCCCCCCCTGTCTCCACCCTCCCCCGGTGGCGCTGCGACCCATCCCTCTGACCCCCCCCCCCCCCCTCCTTGGGGCCTGAGGTCCCTTCGGGTGCAGGGGACTCCCTGGAGGACCTTGCAAAGGTGTGTAGTGCCATCCTGGCCTCCGCCTTTGGCACTGACCCACCCCCTGTGGTGGAGTCCTCCATCCCTGCACCCACAACATCGCCCCTTTGCCCTGATGTCCCTGCGGTGCCTGTTGCTTCCCCCCCCCCCTGATGCCCTCACCAGTGTGGAAGACGATGCCATTTGACTGTGCAGGCAAGGTAGGGGACACGCATCCCACTGTGTCCCCCATCCAGCTGAGAATCATTGACTGCCCTATGGGCTTTGTGAATATTGAACTGCCTGCGATCCACGGACATTGTGCTCATGCTGAATAAAGCTTAATTTTGTTTTCATTATCACACTACTGCTATGCTGGTATTGGTGTTGGTGGGGCTGCTACATGGTTTTGGGTGGTGTGTAAGGGTTTGGGTGTGTGGGATATGTAGTAGTGTACTGCTCATTGGTGGGACCCTGGGATCTGTGTGCCATCACAAGGTGTTGGCTAAGTTTCTTTGTTCATGTAAGCAGTTACTGCATGGTGCACTTGTCCCAGGGTGTATTCCTTCCTCTGTGTACCCAGCTTTCTTCCCTGCAGGGTGTTCCCAATGTTTAGCGCAGAGCTGTGTCTACATGAGCTGTGTGTGTGACGGAGCCCTTCTACTTTGGCCATGCATGCAGGGCCATGTCTCCACCTGCAACAATCGTGGCATCCTTGGTGATCACTGTACTTGTGTGTGGAATCTGTTGACATGAGTTCATGGGGACATGTTCCCTTGTAGCCAGTATGCATGTGGATAATTCTGGCCTCACACACATGTGTTACACCCCTCCTGTCTCAGGGCACTGCTGTTAGTGATAGGCACCCACCCCTCCTGTCTCAGGGCACTGCTGGGAGTGATAGGCACCCACCCCTCCTGTCTCAGGGCACTGCTGGGAGGACTCCACACTCACCCCTCCTGTCTCAGGGCACTGCTGGGAGGACTCTGCACACACCCCTCCTGTCTCAGGGCACTGCTGGGAGTGATAGGCACCCACCCCTCCTGTCTCAGGGCACTGCTGGGAGGACTCTGCACACACCCCTCCTGTCTCAGGGCACTGCTGGGAGGACTCCACACCCACCCCTCCTGTCTCAGGGCACTGCTGGGAGGACTCTGCACACACCCCTCCTGTCTCAGGGCACTGCTGGGAGTGATGGGCACCCACCCCTCCTGTCTCAGGGCACTGCTGGGAGGACTCCACACCCACCCCTCCTGTCTCAGGGCACTGCTGGGAGGACTCTGCACACACCCCTCCTGTCTCAGGGCACTGCTGGGAGTGATAGGCACCCACCCCTCCTGTCTCAGGGCACTGCTGGGAGGACTCTGCACACACCCCTCCTGTCTCAGGGCACTGCTGGGAGGACTCCACACCCACCCCTCCTGTCTCAGGGCACTGCTGGGAGGACTCCACACCCACCCCTCCTGTCTCAGGGCACTGCTGGGAGGACTCCACACCCACCCCTCCTGTCTCAGGGCACTGCTGGGAGGACTCTGCACACACCCCTCCTGTCTCAGGGCACTGCTGGGTGGACTCTGCACACACACCTCCGATTTCAGGATATGTACGCTTGGAACATACACGGTGGGGGTACGCTCAATGCATTCGAGGTGAGGGTACGAGTCTACTTACACTGGTGTGTTGGGGGTACGCTCCATGCATACGCGGGTGGGGGTACGGGTCGTACTTACACTGTTGGGGTGGGGGTACGGTCCGTGAGTCCGCGGGTGGGGGTAGGAGTCATACTTACACTGGTGGGGGTGGGGGTACGCTCCGTACGTCCGCGGGTGGGGGTACGGGTCGTACTTACACTGTTGAGCTGGGGGTACGCTCCATGCATACGCGGGTGGGGGTACGGGTCGTACTTACACTGTTGGGGTGGGGGTACGGTCTGTGACTCCGCGGGTGGGGGTAGGAGTCGTACTTACACTGTTGGCATGGGGGGTACGCTCCATGCATACGCGGGTGAGGGTACGGGTCGTACTTACACTGTTGGGCTGGGGGGTACGCTCCTTGCATACGCGGGTGGGGGTACGGGTCGTACTTACACTGTTGGGGTGGGGGTACGGTCCGTGAGTCCGCGGGTGGGGGTAGGAGTCGTACTTACACTGGTGGGGGTGGGGGTACGCTCCGTACATCCGCGGGTGAGGGTTCGAGTCGTACTTACACTGTTGGCATGGAGGGTACGCTCCATGCATACGCGGGTGAGGGTTCGAGTCGTACTTACACTGTTGGCATGGGGGGTGCGCTCCATGCATACGCGGGTGGGGGTACGGGTCGTACTTACACTGTTGGGCTGGGGGGTACGCTCCATGCATACGCGGGTGGGGGTACGGGTCGTACTTACACTGTTGGGCTGGGGGGTACGCTCCTTGCATACGCGGGTGAGGGTTCGAGTCGTACTTACACTGTTGGCATGGGGGGTACGCTCCATGCATACGCGGGTGGGGGTACGGGTCGTACTTACACTGTTGGGCTGGGGGGTACGCTCCTTGCATATGCGGGTGAGGGTACGGGTCGTACTTACACTGTTGGGGTGGGGGGTACGCTCCATGCATACGCGGGTGAGGGTACGGGTCGTACTTACACTGTTGGGGTGGGGGTACGCTCCATGCATACGCGGGTGGGGGTACGGGCCGTACTTTCACTGTTGGGGTGGGGGGTGCGCTCCTTGCATACGGGGTGGGGGTGGGGTCCGTACATATCCGTCCCCACGCTATGTGATGTTTGTGCGGCCCGTACCCAGGCCTTTGCCACGTGGGTGCGATCCGTCCCGCCATTGTTGGGGTGACGTGTGTGGGCGTGGTCCGACTCGTACCCACGCTCTTGAGGCGTGGGTACGGGACGTACCTGTCTGGTTGTGTTGCCGGTTCGCGTGGTGACGGACTTCCGTTGTGGCGGTCGCTGGCTTATCAGGACACGCCCCCACCCCCTCGTGGTGACCGGGGCATGGGAGTCAGGTATGTCCAGGCCATGTGTGGTGTGTGACTTATGTGGTTGTTTTGTGGCCTGCCCTGGTCCTGCCACCCCCACCCCACCCCACTTTCCCCCCTCCCTTAGTTATTCTGACCTTCTGCGGCGTCTGCGTCGTAACCTGTAGAGGAGGTGGACTGCTATGAGGGCAGGGATGACTCGTAGGTTCGGGTCCATGTCTGTCCGTCGCGTACTGGTACTCCTTGATCGCGTCGTCCTGTCGCGTACGGGTCCTCCTTGATCGCGTCGTCCTGTCGCGTACGGGTCCTCCTTGGTGGCGTCGTCCTGTGTGTTCGTCACGTACTGGTCCTCCTTGTTCGCGTCGTCGTCTGTCCGTCGCGTACTGGTGGTCCTTGTTCGCGTCGTCCTGATTTCCCGGCAGTTTTTGGCTGCCGCAAAATATTCACCGTGCGGGGTGACGTCGGTGCGAATCGTGATTCCTGGGTCGTGAATAGCTGTCTGCGAGCGTCCCGACGTCAGGTCGGCGCTTTCCCGGATCGCATTGGTAGGTGTTTTTTTGTTCGGTCGGGCTTTTTTACGATTCGTACGGTAATGGTGTACCCGTGCGAATCGTAATTCCTTGTTTGTAAAAATTGACGACCGGGTACGCGTCAGGCGGAGATTGTGCTCCGTCTGACGGTTCGTACCCGGTTTTTACCGGATCGTAATCGGCACCAAAGTCTTTATGCCAATCCGGAGTCTTACGGTTTCTTTGTGTAACAGGTAAGTCATTTGGGTTTTGATTTTGTGACTCTATTGTGTCATCAAGGGATTGGTCATGTGTGTGTTGTGATTTGACTAACCTATCCATACTCCACATTTGGTCATTGTCCAATATGGCTGTGTTTCTTCTTACTGCTGTTATTCGCATAGGTTCAGAAAACTTCGTTTCAGGATTGCTTACTCTTGGATTCTTAACACAAACACAGACCCCCACTTTCCATTGTGGGATTTTGGTTCCATGTTTAATGTCATAGTGAGTTTTATATTTGGTTTGGTGTGTGTCTATTTTGCCTTTGAATGCTTGCATGTCTTTTGTGATGTGGGATCCCCCTCCCAACCAATTTTGAAAAAAGTTTGTACAAGGTTTCCTTTCTCTTAAAGCCGAGAAAGGGAAAATGCCCATAATTAAATTTGGGGTGGTGTGATGAGCCCACAACATTTCTTGCAATGCTTGTTCGGAGGGAATCCTGTTGACGACCGCCAATTGTACGCAACCTTTGACCATGCGGTTCATTCTTTCCACCAAACCATTGGCTCTCGGGCAGTAGAGGGGCGTTCTGAAATGGGATATATTAAGTTTACTGAGAAACTCCGTCATGGCATGGGAGGTAAATTAGACCCCATTATCAGTGATAATGGAGGATGGTATGCCTTCTGAAACAAAAGTATCTTTTAGAAATTGGATGACAGATACAGTTTTTACTTGTTTGACCATTTTGACTACAGTCCAATGTGAATGATAGTCAATTAAAACTAGTGCGAATTGTTTGACTACCCCCCTGAGTTTGAAGGGACCCATGATGTCTAATGCAATTTTCTCCCATGGTTTATCTGGTACTGATATTGGGGAGATGGGGGATTTCCTGGTTATCTTAGATTTGTCACTGTTAGCACATGTAAGGCAATTTTTTACTTTTGCTTATACCATCGAGTCCATGTTGGGCAACCAATACCTTTCACGTAATCTGGCCTTAGTCAAGCTTCTGCCTAAGTGGCCCTCATGAACAAGGTCAATTATTTAGTTTCAGAGAGCTTCAGGTGGTATTATTTTATTGTTCCTGAATAAGATGCCTTGATCTATGTTGAGTTCATAGCGTACCTCCCAGAACTTTTTTATATCTGCACTTACTTGATCAGAAGAAGTGGGCCAACCATGTAAAGTGTAGGAAATGATTTGCGTCATGGTGTTATCCATGTTCATGCACTCTAACCATTCTCGTGAAGTGATGGTATTGAGATTGAGTTGAAAAATGGGATACTCAAGACTTTCAAATTGTTCTTCCTTGTGAATGGGACTTCTAGATAGATAATCTGCTGCAGAATTTTGTATACCAGGAACATATTTGACTGTGAAACAGAAACCCTCCAACCCCAGTAACCATTTAGCTATGCGGGGAGTGTTACAGGAATTATTTTTAGGATTAAACATGAAAATTAGAGGTTTATGGTCTGTACGCAAGCAAAATTGAATACCCCAAAGAAAGAATTTGAAATGTTTCACTCCCCAAAAACAAGCCAGCGCTTCTATCTCCACCACCAAATAGTTAATTTCAGCTTTGGTAAGAGAACGGGAGGCAAATGCAACAATTCTTTCTTTGCCATCAATAATTTGTGTGAGGGTAGCTCCTAAACCCTTCCCGCTTGCGTCAGTAGTGAGAAAAGTTTTGCGGTTGTGCTCAAAATTACACAAATATGGGGCCGAAAGTATGCCCTCTTTTACTTTTGAAAAAGACAACTGATGATCTTCTGACCATTTGAAATGAGTGTGGTTTTTTGTGAGCTCCCTGAGATTGGCTGTTAAGTCAGAGAAGTGATCGACATATTTCGCCATATATTCTGCCAACCCTAGAAATGACTTGAGTTCATCTTTATTGGTAGGTGCAGGGGCATCTCTTACCGCTTCAACGAGACAATGTTTAGGTTTAAATCCTTCTTTAGAAATACAACGTCCCAAGAATTCTACAGATTCCAATCCACACCTAATTGACATTTTTATTTTTTAAGAGTGAGTCCTGCATCTCTGAATTTAGAAAGGACTTGTATTAGGACTAACCCTGGGCGTAGTTCGCGAAGTAGCGCTACGCGTAGCTACGTAAAGTGCACTTTGCACTATGCGAGCTACACGTAGCACTTCGCGAACTGCGTAGTACCCTGTTCGCAGTGTGCAAGATGTCGTTTTCAATGATTGCACAGTGCGGACAAGCATCCGGCACTGTGTAATCATTGAAAACAGCATCTTGCACAGTGCGAGCTGTAGTTTTCTGCCGCTCGAGTAGATTTTTGCTCAAGCTGCAGCTTTCTCAACGCGCCTGACTCAATACTTAGCAAACCAGCAGTATGTCATCCAGTTAGTTCTTTGTTAAATTTAGAGCTGAATTACATTTAGCATAGCTCAAGAAACTCAATTTGACACTTCACCATGAAGCGATGCAACATCCAATATTTGATTAAGCGATATTTATTTATTTACAACAATTTTTTTGATTATATAAAGTTCGGCGCATGGTTGCTCCAGAGGGAACGTGCATAAGGTAAGGGTGCTGAGAGGTGAATGTGTGAGGAGAGAGCTCATTTATAAGGGGGTGTCACTAGTGACCCATGGTTGAGCCACTCCTGGATTTACGCTAGACCATTAAGTCAAGCTGAGGACTTCGTCAGGTTGCCCCTCTTCCCCTGTTGTCCTGAAGAAGACCCGCATGGTCAAGGCATCAAATTACCTTTGTACCCTAAGACGGGTCGAAACGTCGACACCCCCTTATAAATGAGCCTGGTACACGTCCCTTCCCCAACGTGCTAAAATATGAATTGGATTCTGTACAGAAAAAATGTAACTGTATTCATTGATACGTGACCAGGACACCTTGTACGGTGAATTGTAAACCGTGTATTTTGTTACTTATCTTAATTCTTCTATTGTTCTTTGAAAACTCTCTCCTCACACATTCACCTCTCAGCACCCTTACCTTATGCACGTTCCCTCTGGAGCAACCATGCGCCGAACTTTATATAATCAAAAAAATTGTTGTAAATAAATAAATATCGCTTAATCAAATATTGGATGTTGCATCGCTTCATGGTGAAGTGTCAAATTGAGTTTCTTGAGCTATGCTAAATGTAATTCAGCTCTAAATTTAACAAAGAACTAACTGGATGACATACTGCTGGTTTGCTAAGTATTGAGTCAGGATCATTGTTTGTTGTATTAATTCGATTCCCAGGTCCCTGACTTTTTGGGACAACCCCATTTTTTGTAATGGCTTTCTCAACGCGGACTGGTAGTTTCTCATCGCGAGCGGTCGCGAGCATACGTGACCACTCGCAATGAGAAACCTGACCTCCCCGTGTTGAGAATCTCGCCAGGAGGTTTATTTTCCACGCTCGCGATCGCCAACTTGATGTTGCTGATCGCGAACGAGGAAAAAGTCTCGCCGGGATGTCATTTTGCTTGCTCGCGGTCGCTAACTTAACGTTGAGGACCGCGAGCAAGCAAAAAATGACCGCTGCACTACGCAACGCTAAGCTACGCGTGTTTGCACTGTGCTACGTGCAATTCGCGTAGTGCGAAGTAGTGCAGACTTCGCAAACTACGCGAGCGTAGCGTAGTGCTTTGCCCAGGCTTACTTAGGATATCGTTATGCTCATTCATGTTGGCACCATAGATTAGAACATCTTCCTGGAAACATAACGTCTTGGGTACATTTTTTAAGACGTGATGCATAATTTTTTTAAAAACCCCTGCGGCCGAGGCCACTCCAAAAGGCATGCGACAGAACATGAAGGTTCCCATGGGTGTAGTGAAGGCTGTGAGTTTCCTGGAGTCCGGATGCAGCTCTACTTGATGGTACGCCATGGAGAGATCCAGGACATTAAAATGAGTGGCCTCACCTATGGTACTTAGCATCTCATGGATGCGGGGTAAAGGGTGCCTTTCTACCAGTATGTTGTTGTTTAGGTCGCGTAGATCGATGCACATACGGATATCTGCTATGACCTTTCTTAGCAATGACAATGGGGGCAACCCATTCGGAACAATCAATGGGTTGTATGATGTTAAGCTTTTCTAATCTAGTTAATTCTGTTTTTAAAGGCTACCACATAAGATGTGGAATGTGTCTAGTTTTGTGAATTACTGGTTTAGCATTTTGTTTTAACTGGATTTTGTGTTGAAAGTCTTTAAGTAAGCCTACATTTTCTGAAAAAACTTCTGGGAACTCATTTGCGATGTGCTCACTGTCATTTGAAGGATTTACTATCAAGAGTTGTTCCGGATTGTTTGGGTCTAATTTTATTCCTAGTTCTTTTTGATGTTGCCATCCTAATAAGTTTGACCCATTCTCTACAACATAAATCTTGCCTACAGTGGAACGTTTTTTAAAGGAAATAAGAGACTTAAACATTCCCTTCATAGGTATAGGGTCTCTGTTGTAACCACTGGGAGCTATGTCTGCCTTACAAAGTGTATCTGTTTCTTTCCTTAAGATGGATTTAAAGTCTGAGAAGTTCAGAAGAGTGAATGGAGAACAAGAGTCTGCAAACATTTTGACACTTTTTCTATCAATGGAGACATCGCATTCAGGATAGCTTTGATGGTTATTTATTGCAACTTCGTTAATTTGTTGAATAATTTTCTTGACTTGTGCTTTATCATCAATGGACCGATTTCCCCCCATCTTCTTCGGAAAGCATCCACAAACTCTGGCTAGGTGCCCTTTTTTGTTACATTTTCTGCACCAAGCAGACTTGGCTTGAAAATTAGTGTTATTTGCCAAATGATTGTTGCTTCCACAGCGATAATATTTTAATTTAGAATTTTCTGAATCTACAGTTTGACTGCGCCAATTGTCGTTCTTAGTTTTGGAAAGTTCGTTCTTAATTTTGCATACCTCTGCCTCTTCTTCAAGATTTGTTATTTCAGCTACTTTGTCATTGGATTCTAAAGAATGTATCTCTTTTATGCAAAATGCTGTGTGCTCAATGGATTTTGCAATTTTTATTGCCTCCTGAAGATCGGGCTGTTTTTCTAATAATTTCCTCTGAATGTATTTATTGTTTGTACAACATACCAATTGGTCTCTATTTAACGAGTCATTGAGATCACGGAAGTCACATAGTTTGCTAAGACCTCTAAGAACAGCAACGTAAGTAGAACCGCTTTCTTGTTTGCCTTGAGAACGGCTAAAGAACTTGTGTCTTTCAAGTACTATGTTAACCTTGTCCCCAAAATGAATGCATAGTTTTACCAAGGTGGTATCGTACATATCATCTTCAACTTCCTCAAGTTCTGGTTCTGGTAGTGATTCAAATATTTTTCTTCCATTGAGACCTAGGTTGTGTAGTAATATGTGCTGTTTCCTGAAAGCACTGAATTTTTCTCCTCCGATGCCTACAAGATATGATTCAAATATTTTTTCCCAATCTTCCCATGGAATGCTGGGTTCTCCAAACTCATTCAAAAATGGTGTTGGCTGTGACATGGTTGCAGCTGCCATGATGTAAAGAGTACCTGCGAATGATTTTGTTTGCAACCTACACTATAATTGTTTAACAAAAAGAGGATGCTTAACAGTATATTGTGTATACCAGAAATTCCTATACAGAATAAATACATACAAAATAATGATGAAATGCGAGGAGAACTATTGCATCAAGAACTTTCTGGTCTGAACATGTAAATGAAGCCAGAGTACTGTGTCAATACATCGCACCTAAAAAATAATATCAAAATTCGATGACACACAATACTGGTGTGCGTGTCACCATAAATAAATGGAGTGTATGTCTCCACAGAGGAGTTATTAGAAGTGCATCTGCTTTTTGGTCTTGGATATAGAATATATTGAAGGTGTGTGTCACGAAAGAAACATGAGACACACTGTGGAGAGAGTATCTCCTAAAATGAGCCTATGATGAAGTAACTTGTACTTTATTAGAATTTGCTCTGAGCGATTCTAATATGTAAATTATAGTGAAGGTGTGCGTGTCACCGTGAAATAAATATAGACATGCTGTGGAGTGCGTATCTCCGATTCTAATATGTAAATAATACTGAAGCTGTGCATGTCACCGTGAAATAATGTAGACACGCTGTGGAGTGCATAATGTAAATTATATTGAAGGTGTGCGTGTCACCGTAAAATAAATATAGACACGCTGTGGAGTGCGTATCTCCGATTCTAATATGTAAATAATACTGAAGGTGTGCGTGTCACCGTGAAATAATGTAGACACGCTGTGGAGTGCATAATGTAAATTATATTGAAGGTGTGCGTGTCACTGTAAAATAAATATAGACACGGTGTGGAGTGCGTATCTCCGATTCTAATATGTAAATAATACTGAAGGTGTGCGTGTCACCGTGAAATAATGTAGACACGCTGTGGAGTGCGTATCTCTGAACGGGGAAGGAAAAAATTAATTTGAAGGTGGCCCCGAAGTGGCTGGGGCGCTAGAAGCGCAAGCCGAGAGGAAATCGGCTTTGATGAGGCTGGGGCGCAGTGGGCGTTCCTGACAGGGAGAAGTTAATCCAGTGAGGCTGGTTGCTTCTGGAATAGATGCGGTGAAGGGCGCAGGGATGCTTCAGATTTTGAGGCCAATCAAGCGGGAGGACTCGCTAACATAACGTGGCCAAACTGAAGCGTGAGACAGATATTAAACAGCTGGCGCAGTCATGGGAACAGGAATTCTGACGCTGCAACCCCACAGGAGTCGAAGCGAACGACTCGTCATGCAACTGGCAGCGCCCTACAACGTAGAAAACCAGCACTGGAGGAATGCAGAGTTCGAAGAGCTTAGGACACGGTAAACACGATACCGCAGAATTTGAGGAGACTGAAATGTAGAATGGGACAGACGCTAGCTTGTGGAAACCAGTCTTGAATTACTGTTGTGCCTGACGGATGAGACGGCTAACTCTTCAATTAATATCAATGGAAGAACGAAGCCAACACACCAGAGGCCGGCACCCAAGTCTCAGTACTTAGCTGGTAAATCGAGAAGATTAAAGTCTTTCAGCCCCACAACGCCAGCAGTCCCCCACATGTAATTATTTCACCTCACTAGAATCTTCAAATGAAGGATCACGAGTGGCGGAACCAACCGGTACTTGAAGTCTCACATCATCCGAAATTTCTCAACCAGAAATCACGAGTGGAGTTACCCGGTCACTTGAAGTCTCGCAGGTCGCCAGTGAAAACACCTTCCAGAGCAGTTAGTGGAGTAGCAAGCAGAAAGGGAGGAGCAGGATACATCTGTCCCCTTGCACAGATCGTCGCCAGTGATATAAAGACGAAGTCTACTGAGGTAAGAACTAAGCTTTATTATCCAACTCCTCTCTCCACCAGAATCCTCACTCAACATTCTAAGGTCGCCTCTCTGGAACCCGGGGCGAACCAAGATCAGAACAGGGGTGAGTGTAGAGGAGCATACAAAGTGTAAATACAAGTAGAAAATAACATTTCAAATGGGAAAAAGGAAACACGTTGTAACAGAAATAGACTGTCATGAGTTTTTCTTCATTATGATTTGGGCTTCCAAAACCGAGATGATGAAGCCTTGCACCCATCTGAGAATATAAGATAGAGAAAGGAGCGCAGAAACATTGACTGAATGTGAGAAGCTAGGGGTGCATCTCTCATTCACTGTACGAGGTTATCTTCAATTTTGGTCCCTAGATGCCTTGCTTGCCTGTATATACTTAGTGTAAGCCTCCCTAAGCCATAACTATCTCCTTTTGTGGCTTTTGCCTGGTGGTGCGCTATTGTAAAAACATACCACGTGATGTGACATTACATTAGTATGTGCGCATTCATTTTTGCATTGCCACGTCTTCTTTGCATTGTGACAGGCAGATTACCTGGGCCACTAAGTGATGTTTTTGTCTTCTTTATCCGATGCTAGTACGTGGCCTCCGCCAGCCATTATGGAGCCAATGTTCGATGGGCAAGTCATATTTGTTGTTTATTACACAGTACTCTGCCAACCTAGTTCATCTTTATGGGTTAACAGACCTGTGTGCATGTTTGGGTAATTTGATAATTCACAATCGCCAGGTTAAACCTGCATTACCTTACACGGATTGTTACTAAGCGATGAAGAGGGGCTGTAATGGCTGCGTTAAAGTTAGGTAGCACACACACAGCACTGGGGCAAGCAGGAGGAATCCAGAAATCAATTATCTGCGCTTTTCACAGGTGCTGAAAGTCGCCTGACTGACACTTTTAAATGACAGAAAAAGAGGCCTTGTTTGCTAACACTGTCTGGGCAAATGTGAGGTGATCAGCTTTGTCTCAAAGTCTGTTATGATGTTATTTTGGTATACGGAATAAACAGCTGCGTAATTATCATATGAAATCTCTTTATTGATGTCATAACTACACTTTCAAAATTACTTTATTAACCTTCTTGCTTTCTCAAATGTGCCTGAAAATGCCCCATTTTCCGACTCTTATATCAAACCTTTTGTGGGAGAGAACCCCTCTTAAGACTGTTAGGCTTGGTTGCTACTGGCCACTCATCCTCAACGCCCTACCACTTTCAAATGTCACCAGCCGCCACTGGCCCAACATTGTTATGTTGTGTCCATTGGTGGACTCTAGAGGAGAACGACATTATCACACAAAGGCATCTAGCAGGATTCGCAGCCACTCATTGAAAAGCCTTATCACACACGTTAGGTTAAAAAGAAGGTTCCAGTTCTAGGGGACTTTGTTGACTGTACTGCGTAGGGTGCGGAAAAAAGTGGTACCCAAAAATGGAAAAGATGTCACCTACCGTGCAGGACCGCCATTGACATGTAAACTAGGCTGCAATCTTGAGACTAGAATGTTAACCCGTTGGGTGTCCACCATCCATAAAAGAACACAGTTCTCACTGATGGCCCCTTGGTGGTACCTGTGGTCAGAGACCTTCAGAGCCATTAATACAAGCATTGGCATAGCCAATAGGTCTCGCCTTTGGGACCTTATAAGTGTTTAGCTATGCAACAGTTGCATAACTAAACACTTATAAGGTCCCAAAAGCGAGACCTATTGGCTATGCCAAGTGGCCGTGGATAGATCGCGATCAACATCAAAGCGGTCGTGCGGCCGCTAAAGTGAAAGTACTCGCGGTAAAAGTGGCGCGCGCGCCCCCGCGCACATGCACTGTAGCTCTAGGCTGGCCTGGTAGCACTTTTTGGAGCCCTCTCAATAAGTCTCGCCAGACGAGACCTAAAAAACCAGGTTAGCATTATAGGGGTAACTTGTTGAGTGCAGCGCACTGTGTGAGCAAAGGAGCTAAATTCTCTCACAGTTTGGAGATAAGTGGTTCGTGCTTGTTACTATCAGGACCTGGGGCACGTACCGGCCCACCCCTCCATCCCCTGCTTGTCGTGATAACACTTGCACCTTGTTATAGTTGGAGGACAGCATCTTCACACTAATGTCTGCAGCCAATCAGGTAGGAGCTAGGGTCCAGATGAAGGTAAATCTGAAATACTGATTTCTTAATAGCGATTTTTACAGATTCGCTATTAAGAAATCGGTATTTCCTATGTAGGTAAAGATTCGGTAAAAAATACCGAATCCTTAATATTCCTTTTTACCAAATCAGTAATTGAGATTCGGTAATAAGGATTACCAACCCATTCATTGCTATGGGCTTGGAGGCCCATAGGAATGAATGAGAAGACATTCACTATTAGCGATTCGGTACTACCGAATCGCTAATAGTGGGAGCACTTTCAAGGGTGCCAGGGTGTCAAAAGGACACCCTGTTGCACCCCTGAAATGTGCATGTGTGCACATGTGGCGCACATACATGCCCTAAGGGCATGAATGTGTGCCACATGCCACTTAACAAAAAACAAAAAAGTGATTTTTTTAAAGGAAATCGGTAATTACCACCAACTTGAAGTTGATGGTAATTACCGACTTCTTAAGGCTCAAAAGCACTCTTTAATGTGCTTCCTACATTGCATATAAGGAATCGGTATTACCGATTCCATAAATGCAAGAGCAATAAGGAATCGGTATTAACCGATTCCTTATTTACCGATTCCTTACCTACATTAGGAATGGCTAAATACCGATTGGTAACGCTGAAATTGACCGAATTTCGGCGTTTCTGACCGGTATTTAGCCACCTACATCTGGCCCTAAATTCTTTATTTCATTTTAGTCCCTTGGGCTGCAGCGCAGCGTGGCTTACAGAGCAGCTAACAGAGGTTGCTCCCTGACCACCCTTCAAGCGGCTTCCTGCTCCCGGGTACGAGATGGGTGCGGTGATGGGAGGTAGAACCTAGTGTGATGGCACCATGGTTCATGTTTCCACTCTTGAGACTCGCCGCTCTGATGAAGGGGTGGACAACAATAACAGCACCAGAAAGGGGGCAGTGACTTACCTTTATCTTATCCGCCTAGGAATATGACTGTAGTACAATATCTGGACTGTGCCCTGCTCCGTCATGGCTGCCACAGGGATGCCGCCCTTGCCTGCCTGGTGGCTCTTTCGTGAGTATATTTTAAGCGCTGAGAGTCATTCTATCGCCAATTTTCGCTGTTCTCTTTTCTTCAGTGGGTTGCTCGCTTTCCTTTTTTCTTTTCACTCACTGTTCTTACCTGCCCTCTTGTTTGTGTTTCAGATTTTTCCTATTCCTCCTGACAGACCTCTTAATTTGGTCTTTGTGTCAGTGACATTTTGTTACAGCTGTGTGCGTGCGGTTCACGAGGCGTTCCACTAGGTAGCTTCTGGTAGAATCATTTTCCGAAATATAATATGCTAAAAATATTTTTTACAATAACATTAATCTCCATAACACATCTTGGGTCAATGCAATTTTAGCATTACATTCTGTGGAACAAAACCCATTTTGGTCTGAAAAAAACATCTAAAGTTTTAATCTGACAATTTAGTTACATAAATTAGGTTTATTACTATTAGTAAATTGTACTTTTAAAAATATTCCGATTTTTGGAAAAAATGAAAACTTCTTTATAACTTAAAGAGCAAATCGGAATTAATAAACGATGCACACCAACAACAGAATCAGTACAATGTTAGTAAGTTAAAAAAAAAGATTGTTTAGAAATCATGTATGATCGAATGGATTTTTGTTTGTTTTGGACAGCAGACAAATATAAAATGATATAGGGGCAGTGAAGTGACAAGCCCCCTCTGCCACCAGGCTTATGAGGCGAATGGTATGAAGGCCCAGCAGGGCTGTTCCCCTATTTCATATGATTGTTGCTTAGGTATCCATATGTAAGATAAACATTGTTTAAAACCAACACATATATAATGTTAAAAAAGGAAATTAAATAAAGGATTTGATAATGAGGTCAAAATGTATGTAGGATAAACTAAATAGTAGCGAGCATTTGAGAACAAGAGCATAGTAAGATATATTTTGAAAATTAAAGTTTAGCAAAAGAAAGAAAATGTTAACATATAGAATCCCGCCTGTAGGAAGGGGTTTTTGCCTGTGTAAATTTTGCCAGCACTAGCACCTCCTTTTTTTGTGTGACATACATTTGTTGTGTGTGTGGATGGCTAGTGAAGCCAACTTTAGTCCTCATTGCAATGTCGGACGGTAAGCCTCCGACCTGCTGTTGGAGGCGTTCCACCCGACATTGTAGGTTTCAGTCGGATTGCCATATTAGGATGATAGCGGTCTGAGTGAAACATGCCGGAGGATTCCGACGTGGTTACGGTGGGCTCAAGGAGCCTGTCGGAGTGTCAGAAGTCACCATAGTCCCCTAATGATGGCAGAGCCAGGTTCCGCTCTGCCTTCGAGATTATGATGGCGCTTTCCAACAGCCTTTTCATGTCGGCCTTTCCAACATGGAAAGTCTGTCGGAAAGTGTTTATGGGGGGCCCTAGCAGCACTCTTCCCTCCTGGCCATCCGATATAGGGCCTGAGGGCACCATAGTGCCCCCCCCTAAACATCCCTGTACCATGTGGCAGGTACCGTGATGTGCCTGTCACACAGGGCAGGGAGGTTTCCAAACATCAATTTTTCTATGATAGCTTGTGCTGTGGGCCGTTTCCACCTGCCGCACAAGATGCCATAGTACAATGGGTGTTTCGTACCAACCTATGGGTTGTTGCATCCTAATACTGAGGTCGGAACCGCCGACCTAAGGTCAGACGTTTCTAGACTGCTACGGTTTCAGGCAGACGTGAGTCCGCCCGACATCATAATGAACCCCCAGTGGTTTTCAGAAAATGTCAACCTGGCCTCCTTGCTCTTGGCAGTGAGGTAAGTCATTTAGGGAAAGGTATGGCCTGGAGGCTAAGATGAGGTACATGGAGCATAAGGACCTAAATTCTAATCCCGGCTTCAGCACTTGAATGAAAAATGTGTGATTGTGGACAAATCACTTAATTTCCTTGTTCTTAAAAGTTAAAACTGGGATTATGTGATATTTATATAACTGTAGTATGTGATAAGAAATTCTTAAACACAAATGTTGGATTTTCCTTTAATATCTTGCATCTTTTCCTAACCACCAATAATTTGTTGGGACCCGTTGATCCCTAGGTAGGTTTGTGCCACATAAACATTGATACATGCCACATTTACCAAAACTCAGGCAGTATCCAGAGTTTGTGCGCCTGATTTGCCCAGAGAATTGTTTGGAAGGTTGAACTCTTTGAGTTTGGCTCTCGCACGAGAAAGGATTCCCACTCCCCAGACATCTTGTGCTGTCAGTTCCCTACCCACAGTGCATGGGGGACCCCTGGGGCACCCCTAGGGAGAGCATTAGCATCTGCAGATGGGCACTCGGCGGACCATAGTGTGCCAGTGACGTGGCCTTCCTGAGCAATCATTGTCATCAATTGTTCAGTTGCACAAGTGCAAGAAACTTAAGGTCCGCTCGACACCAAGTTTTGGATGTGCCCGCCAACATTTTGCAACTCCTCACTAGTAATTCTTGAATTCTTCCATGCAAAGTAAAAAATAATTTCTCATGCTTGTTGTGCCAGTAAAATGCCTCTTTGTACACACGTATGCGTTGTGCTCATGAAACTATGATTCACACCTGTCTGCCGGGGTTATTTCTGACCACTTTACAGCAATGTAAAAAAAAAAAAACGTTGGCTATCACGCACAAACTGTGATTACACACTGTTTGCACAAGTTATTACCTTTACCTCTACTTATTGAATGGGCAAGCATCCCCCGGTAGAGCTTGCTGGAAATTGCCCACAGCAAGACAAAAAGGAACACTATTTTTCGTTGACTTATTTTAGGCTCTATGTCGAAACTTTGTGCCCCACTTTACCTCTAGTGAGTGGGTCAAAATAACTGGATGTACATCTTATGTGGAAAGTCTTTCAGTCAATTCCTCAACATTCTAGGAAAGTCTGTCATCCATGTCCATGAACCCAAGCATGGAAAGCAAAAAAAGAAAAGCATTTCTGTGAGTGCCATCCAATGCCAAGGTGACTCCAGTAATACTGCGAGGCAGGAGTCACGTGGACTCTGACTGACAGATCTTGACCCCTACGAGAATCGACTCAGGGTTGGATAATGGAGCTGGTAGTTTCCCCACGCTCCTTTTGCTAGCCGGAGTAAGGAAACGGGAAATTGATGGCAGTGATGAAAGAAAGTTTGGTTTTAAGACTACTCACAGTCCTGACTCTCACAGCCAGAAAGAGTAATTTATAGGTGCAATAATAGAATACCATATTTCTGAAAGACCTCACTAAGAATTGTACCAGAGAAAGAGGCTCTTTGTGGGCGAGGCCGGTCCTAGAAATGGAGACACCAATTCCTACTGTATCTTGAAAGAGAAGAGAATTTGAAACAGAAGGTTAAAGTCCATCATTGGGACCCAGCTCTTAAAAACCGTTGAAGTCCTTGAAATAACTATATTCTTCTGAAGTCAAACTGCTTCGTTTTGGACCGCTGTAAACTATGGGCCCGATTCACAGAACAAACTTAAGACTAAATCCTAAACTTAGTACCATTCTGGTATTCACAGAATGCACCTAGTACTTCTGGTATTCACAGAATGAACTTACTACTTTTGCTATTCACAGAATGAACTTAGTACTTTTGCTATTCACAGAATGGATTTACGACTCCTAAACTTACGTCCGCACTCGGGCCGGAAATTCCGGCCCGGAGGCGGAGCTTCCGGCCCGGAGGCGGAGCTTCCGGCCCGGAGGCGGAGCTTCCGGCCCGGAGGCGGAGCTTCCGGCCCAGAGGTGGAGATTTCAGCCATAGCTAAATCGGCCGGAATCCCCACCTCCGGGCCGGAAGCTCCGCCTCCGGCCCCGAAGCCCCGCCTCCGGGCCGGAAGCTCCGCCTCCGGGCCGGAAGCTCCGCCTCCGGGCCGGAATTTCCGGCCCGAGTGCGGACGTAAGTTTAGGAGTCGTAAATCCATTCTGTGAATAGCAAAAGTACTAAGTTCATTCTGTGCATAGCAAAAGTAGTAAGTTCATTCTGTGAATACCAGAAGTACTAAGTGCATTCTGTCAATACCAGAATGGTACTAAGTTTAGGATTTAGTCTTAAGTTTGTTCTGTGAATCGGGCCCTATGAATTCAGCATGAGACATGATGATTCGATCAAACTACTGATGGTGGTGTGGTTGGCTTGGAGAAACAAAACATAGAGGGAAAATGCTCAACAAAAAAGGTGAAACGTTTAAGAGAAAATCAAATAAAAGTGTATATTTAAATTTGACGATGAACACATTGTCAGTCTATATCAACACATCACGCTAGCGAAGTCCACATTTATTTTTCAGCCTGAAGTTTTACAAAGTTCGTAATTTCCACATCTCTCATAGTTTGAAAAGTTTTCCAGTTCCTCGACTCCTGAAGTGATGTTTTTGTTTTTTACAAATTGCAAACTTATTTTCACTGCATGTTGAAATTATTTTAACTTTAATTGAACCCTGTCTAACGTAAACATGTAATTGTTCTCTACATACGTCCCTTTGGGAAGGTTTCCACACAGCGTCCTTGGGGAGGTGAGCGCCGGAGGCCCCCTTCCAAGGAGGTGGGTGTTCGCGGGGATGTCACAGCACTCTGACACCGGTGAATGCGGTATTAACAGGGGGCGGCATTAGCTCTCACTTGCGCACTACATGTTGTGTGTGCTCCGCTGCTAAACTCAGAATTTACAACACTGATTCTGACAGCTTTTACTTCGTAAACTTCGAGCAGGGGAAAAACATGTTTCATTCCTTTTTTAAGGTCTCGCCTGAGCCAGCGCATGCGCTGCCCTGGTGAGACTTTTAGTTACTGGGCTTCAAAAAGCCAACCCCAGCTTTTTGTGAGGCATAGAGCGTGCGGTTACGCGCACAAGCGTGCGTGCCTCGCTCCGCCTCTCCGTCTTGCTCGTGTTTCAACGCTCCTCCCCCTCCCCCACCACAGAGCACGTCTCACGGCAGCGCGTTTTTTTGTTGCTTGTTATTTTCTCCTGCCTGTGTCTTTGGCAGTTGTTCAGCTTCGGTTCCATCTCTGCTCCCAGCTCCTCGTGCCATAAGTAAGTGTTCAGCTTCACTGCACAGCTCTCCTCACAGTTCGCTTAATCACCCTCTGACCCCCTCCCGCCCGTCATTTTTAGTGTATTTACCGGTATCAGCGGTGCGTTCCAGGATCCGTCTTTGCTGCTCAAGCAGGAGGCAGCCTACTGCCTAGGACAGATGGGGGACCGTGCAGTCGAGCCGGCTCTCAGGATAGTCCTGATGGACAGACAGCAGGAGCCCATGGTGCACCATGAAGCGGGTGAGACTGCCAGTCTACCCACCCACTCCCAAATCACTTTTATGTATTTTTTTACCTCATTTAAAAAAAAATGTTTTAAATACGGGAGTTTCCATAATCACATAATGTTGATGAGGCGGCGCCAAGTTTCAAACCCATTGTTCCTCAGTCGGCTGCTCTGGCCGTAGCGTGGCATCCTTCCCTCCCCGCCACCTACAACGCAACTTAAGTTGGACATAAAGAGCAGAGGCTTTCACTGTGACATATCCAACAGCCGGCTCTGTTGCTGCGACTGGCCTGATTATGTGTCTTTATGCGCTTTAGTTAATTTTCGTTCATGTTTTTTTCCCTTTGCGATCTGCTTCAACTTTACCCGCCCTCCTATCTGTGCTTTGTTCCCTCCCATGTCGACTTCACTCACAGTTCCTTTTGGTCATTCCTCATATCACTTCCACAAACCACTTATGCGTGTTTTGAAGCTTAGACCACCCTTCATGAGCACCTCAGCAACCTACAAACAATGATGTCCGTACCAATAGTTCGCGCAAAAGCTACTGCCCAAGGTTATCCAATTTGCACAAATAAACTGTAAATTGAACAATTAAACTATACAAAGACACGGGGGGAGCAGCATATTAATGTTTTTATTTCAGTACGCCGCAATGATAAAGCATGTGGTCATTTGTAAAAACATTTTTCGAATGACTACATATTATCAGTTACAAGTATTGCAGATTGTTTTCACAGTTGGTTTTGTGGCCATCGATAAATTGAACATTCATTTAAGCCACAAAACAAAATTGTGGGAAAGATAAGCTTAGAGATATACCCCGCGCCCAAAACACTGCTGTAGAAAAATGAAAATGTGTGTCCTTATCAACTGTGTCACCTTCTGTGGATGTCCAATACTTAAGGGATGTACTCCATCATGACGTACCCCGTGCCCTAAGGCAGCACTTGGAAATACTAAAATGTGTCAGCCCACGTGTAAAATATCCTGGTTCTGCAAATCCGACATGCCATTGCACAAATAAATCCTCATGCAAACAGGACTCTGCACTATCGTCCACACATCCTGAATGTGACCCTACAACACACAGAAATTATGGGTTAAAGTAACTTTTTCCTTCCCTTAGCTGGTAGTTGTGCAATATACAGGGTGCCCGCCTAGTGCCACCGTGCATGCTCTTTGGCATAGAGCACATTCCCTGCTTTTGGGAGACAGCCCCTGGCATGCACCACCTTCCCAGCACTAGCTTCCCCGGGCCCTGCACTCCCTGTGAGATTGGTTCCATGTGTAAGAGCAGGGTGGAGGCACAAGACGCCTGAATAATGCAAAGCCGCGTGCACAAGGCTGGGCTTGTGATCTCTCCTGTATCTCATTCATTCTTCCTCGTTTCACCGCCCTGAGGTCACTACTTTGCAGACAAAGAGGCAATTGCTGGAGCAGAGTTTTCAGTTTGAAAATTCTGGGGCTTTTTGAAGCTCTGGCATGTCTATTCGTTGTACTGATTTATTAATAATTAATAATTAATTATTTGTCTTGTGCAAGTGCGTTTATATTAATCAATCCGTTTGTCCTAACAAGAGGTTGAGAGAGTTACACGTGGGTGTGCATGAATATGCTGTTTAAAAAATAACGTGCGTGTTTTCATGTTTAAACGTTGCTATGTGCTGTTTATTTTTGAGCACAAAACACTTTCTGAATTAATGCTTTTCTATGTTGCAAGTGCTAGATAAATGCATACACATAAGGGTATTAGTGGGGTTAACACTGTTTAATCACTATGCTGTAGTAACGTTGTTTTTGTCTCTTTTAATTAAGATGGTCTATTGAGGCCTAAGTTGGCCTAAGAAAAGATGGCCGACTTGTGAGCCTGGCTGTGATTTATAATATGAAAACTGAGACGAGGGAGACCCCTGCTGGAAATGGTCCTGAAGCTAACTGACCATGGTCCTTGTTGAAAAACTTTCCATGAGGACGGCAGCAGTTTTTGGGAAGTCTCCAAGAGAAGTGAAAGTGTCCTTGGCAGCCTTGGGAAACAAAGGAGCCTTAGAGGGAAGCTCTGAACTGTGGCTCGATGGCCGAGGAGAAGCAGGATTATTGTGATACATGTTTTATTTTCTTGGTTCCTGTTCCGTAGTCTTTATTATGTGAACTTTTCCTGAGCGGAGATTCTCAAATGTAGCGATGTTACATCCTTTCCTTCTCGCTCTGCTCAGCAAGTCCGGCGGACATTATAGTTTTTGTTCTATGTTCCCAATGTATCTTTCTATTGTTTAGAAACTATAAGATGTTAGCCTAGAGAGGGTTTTTGCCACTTGCCATTTTGCCTTTGCCGCGTACCGAATCTGCATTGCTGAGGATTGATGCTGAAGGGACTTCGTCTTGAGAGACATTTACCGAGAGACTTGTCCTGACCCGTTCTGACATTTAGCTAGAATAGGTAACTATGAGAAATGATTTACTCTGATTGATTTCCTTTGACTAATTTTAGATAAAGCAATATAATTATAAACATGGTGTTGGATATTCTTTTTTGTCAATTATTGGGTTTGCATTATTGATTATTGTTGTATATATTGTATAGGTTATGCTTAGGGACAGTCACAAAAACCAGGTCTTATCGACCTCGGTATAGATGCAGGGTGTTTAGGAGTAGGGGTGGGCGGAATTTGCGGAATTAACCTTCGCAAATTATCGCGAGAATGTTTAAAATTATCGCAAACAAGCAGAAATATCGCGAAGATGCGGAAGTTTTTTTCCGGCATGTTCGCGCGATTTTCTGCATGGTTGCGGGTCGCCAACTTACCCATGTGGCTGCTTGCGGGCGCGGCCATCTTGTTTTGAGTTGTTCTCGCGGTGCATGATCGCGAGAAGAAAGACGTGATCGCGCGACGCATGACGTCACTGCGGGCGCGAACTGTCGCGAGACAGCGCAAATGGCTAAAAACAATACAACATCTCATGGAGAACGCGACCGGATCAAGAAAACTTGTCGGCGAACGCAGGGAATCAGGTAAGGCGATCGCGCGCGCGCGAGAATGTATCATTTTACAGCGCGAGCAAGAAACAAATTATCGCCAAGCTGCGGAAACCGGAATTTTTGACATCTTCGCGCTCTCCGCGGAACGCTAAAATGTCAAATTATCGCAATTTCCGCGAACGGAACGAAATTTTTGCCCAGGCCTATTTAGGAGTGTTTCCTTCCACAGGTTTATTGCTGGTAGAGTATTTGAGCGTATGTTAGTGAAATGGGCCCTAGCGTATGATGTATGCATGTGCGTGTAACCGTGAGATTACTTTATTCGTGGTAGTGGGAATATTGTACACACCCTGATCTCTATCAATTTCCTGGTAGCAGAGTTTGATGGTTTTTGATGATTGTCTTGATTAGATAAGATTGTTTTTATTGATTATTGATTATTGGTTCATGTTGGTATATGTACTAATACTATATGTTGGAGTCGTAATGTTGAGTTATATGTAGTGCTTCTGGAACTTGGAAGCTGTAGCAGTTCCGTAGTAGGGCAGAGGGAAGTATATGCTGCTCTCGGGAAAGACGGAATTGTAAGGAATAACGTGTGACAATTGAAGTTGCGCGTCACATTGTCTGTGTTCGGAATTACGGACATCGTCGTATGTTACTATTAGATATTTCTGGTATATAAGGAGTGTGTATGATAGTGAAGGTTATCTGTGAAACTCTGGTCTTAAGTCCCAGGGATCTGAAAGGATTTCCGTTAAAGCTTATCGCGGGAGGAGTAATAGGTATTCTCTGAGCTTATTTGAAGAACTGGGCAAAGAAAGCTTGCTTAGTTGATGTATGTAATAATTCTGTAGTGGAGCAGATTGTCTGTTCTCGGGAAGCAGGATTCTGTGTGTATGTATTATATTTCCTTTGTATGAATGTGCGTGAATGTTTGTACATTTAGTTGATTGTAAGACTCTTTGGACAAGTCCTAGAGGAAACAGTTAATGAATGTATGTTAGTAGGGCAGAGTAGTAGAAGTGCTACTGTGTCAATGAAAGGTTTCTTATGAAATAGACTCTCTTTTACTATTCTGTGGTTAGCGAAGCAGACAATGGAGATGTTTTTTATGTTGTAACTAATAGATTTTGTAGAAATTTTGACACGAAGTCTACTGAAAAGATTTTGTAAAGGAGGGGTAGACGAGTGACAGGAGACAGGAGACAAACTGCAGCGACTGTTGACGTCAGTAAGACCGCGCTCTGATTGAATAATAGATCAGAATAGTGCTCGCGCTAGGATTGGTGCGTTAGTGTGAGCCGCGCAAGGATTGGAAGGGCTATTTAGTGACGTAGACGTTCCAGGATTGGTGCGTTAGTGTGAGTCGCGCTGCAATTGGTTGAAAATTCGTATTGTATATTTATAATACGGAAAGAGTAGAGAGTTTTTTGTAAACGCTAAAATGTATTACCAAGAAGAGAAAAAGAAGAAAACATTTTTTGGTAAAGTTAAAAAGTGGTTTAGCAAGGATAAAGATGTTAAAACAAGAGAGGGCGAGTTGTTACCTCCACCGAAAACACCTGCATCCTTCATGGCTGCAAGACATGGGTTTCATACCTGTATATGGTTGGAGAATTGGGTTAAGTATACTAAAGAAGATGGTGTTCTAGCTTTTCCAGAACATGGTTCATTTAATCTGGCCGTGTTGAGAAATCTACGGGAAAAGATGCTATGTCTTGACCCGAAACAGAGACCTACACAGTTCGAGGCTTTAGTGGAATGGGAAGAGGAAGTACATGAGAGAGAGAAACAAAGATCTGGAGGGTACTATAGGTATATGTTTGGTAGGAGACATGATCGTGAGACTCATCATGATCGAATGAAAAGGTGGCGAGATGTTAGTATGTCAGAGGGATTATATCCGATGAGAACAGTTGAAGGAGGAGCAGAAAGGGTTCCTGAATCAGAAATGAGAAAATATGGAGTTAATGAGTATGAGGATGAGGTCTTGAATGACATGATTTACAAAAGACCACCTCCATATAGACCAGAACCGGACAAAAGTACACCAGTTGTTTCTCCGATAAGAGATACAGTTTGTGTTAGTGAGACGGAAAATGAGACACCTGAGGTAAGGAGTGATCATTACCTTGATAAGAATGCCAGACAATTAGCCAGAACTACAACAGAGTTGACAGAGAAGATTAGGGAGTTAACGAAGAATCTAGAGGCTGTTACGGTGCCTGTAACAATAGGTCCAGTTATGCCTGTGTTTGACAAACAGAGGACAGGTGAGAATGAACTGGTGATTCCATATGTTGGGAATAATCTGACAAATTCAGTTGGTCCTTCAGGAGATTCAGGCAAAAGAGCAGAAAGAAATGACCTGAGACAATCAAGACATGACACATGTAGTGAAATATTGGATGCTAGTGAAGCTAGTTGTTCAGGGATGCCAATTTTAGAACCGCAAAAGAGAGTGGTTCCAGTGAGAAAAACTGCTGAAATAACAGTTGAAGATTTGAATGATTGGATGAAGGTTCTACAGAAAAAGGATAAAGATTCACAAGTAATTGATGTGGCTAGGTTACGTGTAGAACTAGAAGAGCTTGTTACAGGAACGGTTCCAACAGAGATTCTGAAGAGTCATCATGATGGTGAACTAATGTTTATGTGTAAGAGTGTTACCTGGAGAGCAAGGAATACACATGACAGGCTAAGAGCAATAGCAAATGAACAGGGAGTTGACATTGATAAAGTGAAAGCTTTACAAAGAACTTACAGGATGGATTTTACAGAAAAGGATATTGAAAATTTGAATGCTACTGGTAGAACAGGACAGATTAAGGAAATGGTAGCATTATTGCGAAGATGGGGTGATGTAGAAAAGTGGAAGGATAGGTGGTACAAGAAAAGAGATGAGGCTGAAGATAGAACAACTTATTCAGCATTTCCAGTGAGAGAAAAGGAGAAACCAGTGGATAATTATCCTATGAGAGAAATACCTGGAGGAGGATATGTACATGTTCCATGGACTAGACAGGATATTTTATCATTCACGAATGATTTCCCTCGATTGAGAGAAAAGCCCGTCGAGTGGTATAGGCAGGTAGATAGGTTTGTGAAATTGTCGAAAGTGCTGTGGGTTGACCTGAATAGTCTGTTTGATATAATTGTTCCAGCAGACTTGTGGACTGAGTGTAAAATAGTTGTGAGTTGGCCTACTGAGGAATATCCAAGAGACCCAAGAACAGGGGCACCAGATCCAGAGGTAATGAGGAAGTATGATCAGGTGATGGTGTACCTGAAGAGTAAAGTACCTGCAAAAGAGACAGACTGGGTAAAGATAGATCGAACACAACAGGAAGCGAAAGAATCAGTTCATGCTTTTTACGAGAGGCTGATACTGGCATTTAAACAATTCAGTGGAGATGAACACCTGGGTGACAAAGATTTGAGTCATTTTGTATACAGATTTGTATATGGCCTTAGACCTGAAATTGGTGAGAGAATTCGTGAGCACACAGTGGATTGGCAGAGTAAGAAAGTAGATGAGATCCTGAGGCATGCAAAATACTTCAGTGATGAGATTGAAGCAAAACAAAGAAAGCTGAAAGAGAAAGCAATGTGGGCACAAGTGAAAGTTGCGGAGAGACAAGAAGCACAGTTAGTAGAACAGGCGAATAATCCAGGAAATAATGCAGGGAATAGACCTAGATATGCAGGAAAAGGAAAAGGAAGTCTTGAGGAAGCGAAGAAAAAGTTCCCTTGTCACAACTGTGGCCAATTGGGGCATTGGAGATCGGAGTGTCCTAATCCACCATTAGTGAGTAATGAAAACAAAACTTTAAATCAACAGGTGCAGAACGAAGGAAATAATCAACAGCAGCAACAACAGAAAGTTGTGAGACAGCAGAGTCAAGAGCCAAAACCGCCCTTGCCGCAGAATAGAGGGTTACAAAAGTATAATCAGGATTCAGGATTCTACAATGATGAGCAGGTAAACAAACCAAGACGTTCTAACAAAGTACAGCAGTACTTGTTAAAGAGTGAAGGGAGTGAGTCTGAGGGTGATTATTGACGGTGCCGAGGAGAGGAAGAAGAGTGCATACTTGGTGCAACTCTAGAAATAGACCAGGCAGGACCATTTGTGGATGGGAAAATAAATGAGGAGAGTGTTACTTTTTTGGTAGACACAGGTGCGACAAGATCAACTGTCAGGTCAACAGATGTTAGAAATCTTCCTCTCTCGGATGAAGCAATCCAAGTAGTTGGTGTAGCCAATACACAAATCAAAACACGTCTTACTGAACCTGTAAGAGTACAGATAGGGAAATTTTCAGACATGCACAGATTCATTGTCTGTGACACGAGTCCAGTGAACCTATTGGGTAGGGACTTGTTGTGCAAGATTAACTGCACAATTTTTTGTACACCGGATGGAATAGCCTTTGAGACACCAGATGAAGATGTTTTGTACCGAGTGACTCTAGAGAATAGAGAAAGTGAGTTAATTGGTGCATTTGCTGTGTTTAATCCGGAGGATTTGCCTCAAGAGCTGAGAGACACAGTGAAAAGGACAGTTTGGGATTTTACTGGAGAGGATGTGGGATTGATGAATAATGTAGATCCAGTGAAAATTGCAGTAAAAGAGGGAATTACATATCCTAACATTCCTCAATACAAAATGACACCAGAAATAATTGAAGGGATAACTCCTATAATTGAGAAAATGATTCAGCAAGGAGTCCTGAGAGAACTACTGAGTAGTCCGTGTAATTCACCGATAATGGGACTAAAAAAGCCCAATGGGAAATTTAGGATCGTACAGGATTTGAGAAAAGTTAATCAAATTGTGGTGGCATGTTGTCCTATTGTGCCAAATCCATCAGTGATCCTGTATCAAATTCCACACGATGCTGAGTGGTATACAGTGATTGATTTGTGTCATGCGTTCTTTTCAATTCCATTGCATCATGATAGCCAGCCGATTTTTGCATTTAGGTTTGGCCAGCGTATCTTAGCATGGTGTCGAATCCCACAGGGGTATACGGAGAGTCCTTCGATATTCAATCAGTTATTGAAGAAATCGTTGGAAAGTTTGATCATGCCCGAGAGTTCAGTGCTAGTGCAATACATTGATGACCTATTGGTGGCATCAAAAACACGTGAAGCTTGTGAAGTAGATACCATAGCTTTACTGAATCATCTGGCAGATGGAGGGTTAAAGGTATCTCCAGCCAAATTACAGTTTTGCAAGAAAGAGGTGCATTATCTTGGACACAATATTGAAAAGGGTCTGAGAAAAGTGACTACTGACAGAATCAGAATAATCAGAGAAATGAAAGCTCCAAAAACCCAGAGAGAAGTGAGAATGTTCCTGGGTATGGTGGGTTATTGTCGTCAGTGGATAATTAATTTTTCATTGATAGCAAAGCCACTGATTAAACTGACAAAAAATGAAATGACGGATCCATTGGATCTAGATGCAGAACAAATAGCAGCATTTGAAGAGCTCAAAAGTAAGATGTGTGAGGCTCCAGCTTTGGGTATGCCTGACTATGAGAAAGAATTTGAGCTGTACTGCAGTGAAAGAAATGGATGTGCACTTTCAGTGTTAATTCAGAAGCATGGATTACTGAGAAGGCCTATTGCGTACTTCTCATCGACACTCGACCCTGTAGCTGTGGGTTTACCAGGTTGTCTGAAATCTGTGGCTGCAACATGCAGGAGTCTGGAACAGAGTGAGGGAATCATAATGGGATATCCTGTAAGGGTATTCGTACCTCACAATGTGGCAATTCTTTTGACAAGAAGCAGAACTCAGTACATGTCACATAGTCGATTGACTAAATATGAAAAAGTGATTCTGGGAGCATCAAATGTGACTCTTGAGAGATGTGTGAATGTGAATCCAGCGACACTTTTACCAGATATTGAAAATGTGGATGTGAAAATGGAAGATGATCATGACTGTTTGGATGTGCTTGAGTACTGTACAAAACCAAGACCAGACATAAGGGATCTACCCTTGAATGAGAGTGACCATGTGTTGTTTGTGGATGGATCATGCCTGAGAAATGATGATGGTGTGCTATGTGCAGCATATGCGGTATGCAAAGTTTCAGAGGTCATGGAAGCATCACCATTGAAAGGGGTGAAATCTGCGCAAGTTGCTGAATTGATAGCATTGACAAAAGCTTGCGAAATTGGGAAAGATTTGAGGACGACTGTATTGACTGATAGTCAGTATGGATTTGGAGTGGTGCATGATTTTGGCCAACTTTGGCTACAAAGAGGTTTCTTGACATCGAGTGGAACTCCAATAAAGAATGCTGAAATGATTGGTAAATTGCTTGAGGCGATACAGCTGCCTAAGGAGTTAGCAGTTGTAAAATGTGCTGCCCATGGACTAGGGGAGGATTTTATAACGGTCGGAAACCGTTATGCTAACGATGTTGCACAGTATTGTGCAAAAACAAATCAATCCATCAACAGGGACAGAGAAGGGGAAATGTCTTTACTCTCTGTGATGTTTACTAATGTCTTAGAGACCTGGGATGAAGTGAAACAGTTGCAAGATGAGGCAGGAGAGGAGGAGATTGAAGAACCACTTGAGATTATACTTGAAGAAGTAGGGTCAGAAGAAGATAGAGAGGGACAGATTGCGGAAGACCCCCGAGGAGGTGTAGGGAACATTCTTGATGAGCCAGGTGAAGGGACAAGTAGACAGCAAGAAGATTGCGTGTCGGAGACCCGAGGAGGGACAGGAGTAGGGAAGTCTCAAACAGTGGTGAAAAAATCTGTGGAAAAGAAGAGAGCTGCTGGAAAACGGAAACAAGAGGCACTTGAAACAGATGATGAAGATGAACAAACAGAGGGTCGAGTTCTGAGAAAGAGAACTTGGATCGGAGAAAGAAGTAATAAAGAAATAAAGCCGAAAAAGGTGTTAAGAGGAGACCGTTGGCCTAACAACAGAGTTAAGAGGCTGAGATACAAAATAATAAGAGCAAATACATCGAAAGCTGAACAAGTGAATGAAGTTTCGAGTCAAAGTTCAAAAGCTGAAGGAGAAGAATCAAAGGAGTCAAACGAACCAGTAGAAATAAAAAGAGTAAGAAGACCCAACCAAAAGTACAGATCACCGGAATGGTCTTATGTGGCACTGTCTGAAGGAGGAAAAGAAGAAGCAGTGACTCGAGATAATCCGGAAGAGATCTTGAGAGAAGTGGTTGAGGAAGATACTGGTGAAATTCTGAAAGTACTCTTGACTGACATTGGAGAAGAGTCGAGTACTGAGGATTTTGATGTTGGAGATCTAATACAATTTGATGTTGAAGAAATTGAAGTGAAGAATGACAAGTATCCAAACTGAGTAAAAGAAGGATTCACTTGGATTAAGTGAACAAAGAGATCATTTGGATAAACTGAAAGCTGAAGAATTGCTGAAGAATTGAAATTGAAAAGTTCAAACAGTAGTGGAGTAGTAGAAGCTAAACTAAAATGGCTAACATAGAGGATAATAGAAATAGATGTGCCTTCTTTAAGAGGTGGTGTAGAATGTGCTGCTGTTGTACTGGATTATTAATGCTTCTATGGGGTGTTTTAGTTTTATTAGTTACTTTTAAAGTAGAGTTTGAAATGCATACAGAGAATGTGACAAATGTAGAGAAGAATTCACAAAAAATAGTTCCAATTAGAATTAGTTATACTTACACACACAAAGATAGGTCAATTAATAACTTTTCTAGTAATGTTTTTTCGAAACTGTTATATGAATATGTGAAGACGATGGAAGTAAGGGATTGCTACGTCTGTATGCAGTTACCTGCATCCGTTTCAGAGGGTGTTACTTATCATCATTTACCAGCTACATATGGTATTTCCTGTAGTATTTTAAGTAGTGTTTTTTATTTGTTAGGGAAAGTAGATTATGAGATGTCTAACAGAGATAGTATTTTTGGGCATTTGCCAATGAACAAAGAGCTGAATCCAGCTAAAGAAGCTAACACCTTTGGAGAGATTTTTATTGAAGAAAAAGGATTAACATTAGATTACATTTTTAAGAATAATTTAACTTGTAGTTTGAAAGGAGAGGAGAAAGCTTTCCTGGATATGGTGGAAGAAAGGAGATTGAACATGCATGAGAAAGCAGGGAAATATAAAGTGAGTGAGACAATTTGGGACATTGAGATGGGAAAAGAGTTGAAGAATGGGGCTAGTCCAACTTTAGCTCTAGATGCACCACAGAAGGGTAAACTTTGTATTACAAGAAGGAAATCCCAATATGATCCATATTTTGTCGGGACTAGTGAGTGCCATGATACATACTTCATTGCAACAGGTTGGGGTTTCAGAGGTGGAGAAGATACAATTTTTCCAGGAGTATATTATGTTTGTGGGAATAAGGCTTATTACAAGTTGCCTGACCATTGGTATGGCACGTGTTATGTGGGCCTAGTTTTTCCAAAGCTTTTTCATATAGATAAAATAACAGATGTAGAACATATTAACTTACTAATGCGTTTTAAGAGAGAAACTTGGTCTGAAATAGTGGGTGATATTTTGGGGGTTTTGATTCCAGCAGTGGGAATTTCTTTGAATGCTTATGGAATTCGGAAACTGTCCACAGTGGTTGATCGCTTAACGACAAATACCGCTGGAGGGTTTCTTTTGGTGAATACGGAATTAAGTGCCGTACGTGCCATGTCTATGCAAAATCGACTTGCCCTTGATATTCTATTGGCCAAGGAGGGTGGAGTCTGTGGAATGCTGAAAGTTCAACATTGTTGCACTTACATTCCAGACGAAAGCAGAGACCTAAAGGTCTATATCAAAAATATTACTGATTTGCATGAAGAATTAGTACCACTTGAAGCTGAGAGTTTATGGACTAAAATAGCTAATAAAATGATAGCTGTTAAGGATTTTATTGCAAAAATAGGTAGTACTATTATAGGTAGAATATTGTTTCCCTTAACTTGTATAATTGTTGCTTTATTAATAATAAGATTGGTGTGTGTGTGTTGTAAAAACAGGGGAGGGAGGAAGAAATTGAATAAAGAAAAGAAAAATAAGAAGTTGAAAAGAGAACCTCAAGAAATTGAACTAGAAAAATTGAGGGAGAGTGTTTACTTAGAGACAAAAAGGGATGATGAAAGAGTGACTGGTGTTTAATGTTGTGTAAAGGGGAAAAGACATTTCCAATTTCTCCTAAAATGGGACTAAATTTTCACTAATTTTTTTTTTTGGGTTTATTTGGTGATAAAATCACCAAAGGGGGGATTGCTGGAGCAGAGTTTTCAGTTTGAAAATTCTGGGGCTTTTTGAAGCTCTGGCATGTCTATTCGTTGTACTGATTTATTAATAATTAATAATTAATTATTTGTCTTGTGCAAGTGCGTTTATATTAATCAATCCGTTTGTCCTAACAAGAGGAGAGAGAGTTACACGTGGGTGTGCATGAATATGCTGTTTAAAAAATAACGTGCGTGTTTTCATGTTTAAACGTTGCTATGTGCTGTTTATTTTTGAGCACAAAACACTTTCTGAATTAATGCTTTTCTATGTTGCAAGTGCTAGATAAATGCATACACATAAGGGTATTAGTGGGGTTAACACTGTTTAATCACTATGCTGTAGTAACGTTGTTTTTGTCTCTTTTAATTAAGATGGTCTATTAAGGCCTATGTTGGCCTGAGAGAGAAGGCTGAATAAGTGAGCCTGACTGTGAATATGATTTGAAAGCTGAGACGAGGGAGACCCCTGCTGGAAATGGTCCTGAAGCTAACTGACCATGGTCCTTGTTGAAAAACTTTCCATGAGGACAGCAGCAGTTTTTGGGAAGTCTCCAAGAGAAGTGAAAGTGTCCTTGGCAGCCTTGGGAAACAAAGGAGCCTTAGAGAGAAGCTCTGAACTGTGGCTCGATGGCCGAGGAGAAGCAGGATTACTGTGATACATGTTTTATTTTCTTGGTTCCTGTTCCGTAGTCTTTATTATGTGAACTTTTCCTGAGCGGAGATTCTCAAATGTAGCGATGTTACATCCTTTCCTTCTCGCTCTGCTCAGCAAGTCCGGCGGACATTACAGCTTTTTCTATGTTCCCAATGTATCTTTCTATTGTTTGGAAACTATAAGAGATGTTAGCCTAGAGAGGGTTTTTGCCACTTGCCATTTTGCCTTTGCCGCGTACCGAATCTGCGTTGCTGAGGATTGATGCTGAAGGGACTTCGTCTTGAGAGACATTTACCGAGAGACTTGTCCTGACCCGTTCTGACATTTAGCTAGAATAGGTAACTATGAGAAATGATTTACTCTGATTGATTTCCTTTGACTAATTTTAGATAAAGCAATATAATTATAAACATGGTGTTGGATATTCTTTTTTGTCAATTATTGGGTTTGCATTATTGATTATTGTTGTATATATTGTATAGGTTATGCTTAGGGACAGTCACAAAAACCAGGTCTTATCGACCTCGGTATAGATGCAGGGTGTTTAGGAGTGTTTCCTTCCACAGGTTTATTGCTGGTAGAGTATTTGAGTGTATGTTAGTGAAATGGGCCCTAGCGTATGATGTATGCATGTGCGTGTAACTGTGAGATTACTCTATTCGTGGTAGAGGGAATATTGTACACACCCTGATCTCTATCACAATCACTACACACCACATGCACTCGTTAACACACCCCCTGGCACCCTTCATTTTTGCGTACTTCCTACCTCTGGGTGAGACCCTACGCCATTTCCTGGACCCGTACACACACGTGCTTCCTCCACCCTCTCTCTCTCTTCCTCCACTCTCTCTCTCTACCTCTCTCTCTCTTCCTCCACTCTCTCTCTCTCTAACTCTCTCTCTCTACCTCTCTCTCTCTACCTCTCTCTACCTCTCTCTCTCTCTTCCTCCACCCTCTCTCTCTCTACCTCTCTCTCTCTCTACCTCTCTACCTCTCTTCCTCCACCCTCTGTCTCTCTACCTCTCTCTACCTCTCTCTCTCTCTCTTCCTCCACCCTCTCTCTCTCTACCTCTCTCTCTCTACCTCTCTCTCGCTCTACCTCTCTACCTCTCCACACCTCTCTCTCTACACCCCTCTCTCTACCCTCTCTACCCCTCTCTACACCTCTCTCTATACCTCTCTCTCTACCCCTCTCTCTACCCCCCTCTCTCTACACTCCTCTCTCTACCCCTCTCTCTACCCCTCTCTACACCTCTCTCTACACCTCTCTCTCTACCCCTCTCTCTACCCCCCTCTCTCTACACCCCTCTCTCTACCCCTCTCTCTACCCCTCTCTACACCTCTCTCTACACCTCTCTCTCTACCCCTCTCTCTACCCCTCTCTCTCTACACACCTCTCTACACACCTCTCTCTACCCTCCTCTCTCTACACACCTCTCTCTCTACACACCTCTCTACACACCTCTCTCTCTCTACATCTAAGTGGCAGCAGGAGCCTGATAGCACTGCTTGTCCTTTTAATAAAAATACAAATAAAGCATAGGCATAGCCAATAGGTCTCGATTTTGGGACCTTATAAGTGTTTAACCATGCAACAGTTGATGTTGTTGCGCCAAGCATATTGTGCTGCATAACTAAATACGTATAAGGTCCCAAAAGCGAGACCTATTGGCTATGCCAATGCTTGTTGTTACTGGTGATTCTGACTGGAATGACGGCCTGTTTTCTAAAGGGGGTATTTTAAAAAGAACCGTTTATTAGTGTCAAAAAAGGACACGTGCAACACACATTGTCACACAACACATGTTTTTCACATACAATTTGCAAAGAGAAAAGCGTTGCAGTCTTTTCGAAGCTGTTCACTTTTCTGTGGACTTTAGTGAAATCTGCCCAAAAAAGTTTCAAATCTGCACCCTTTTATTTGTGCTTCCTTCCTTTTATTTATTCATAAATAACTCTTAGCTTTCTGACTGAGACTTACTCTGTGCTATACCATTCATTTGTTGAACTTCTCGCGCGAGTTGCACCCGTGGCCGGCTGCTGGGCCCAGCGCGCTTTGTGGTTTCTCTGGTGTTGTGTGTGTGTAAAGCTACTCATTAGCCTTTTAAATTGTAAAAATTCACAAGACTGGAAGAAGTTTCCTCTCATTTGCGTGTGATGAGTGTCTGAGAGCGCCTCGGGGCTCGGCGCTGTTCTTTCAAGGCGCTCTCTGGTGTGGTGGCGCAGGCGGTCAGGTACAGGTTGGTTGTGGTGAGTGACAGGCTCCGGACCCCCAGCTAAGCTCCCCAGAAGCCCTGCATTGTTATCACGACTAAGAAAGGTTAAATTCCGCTCCAGGCAAGATGTTCGTCTGAAAGGAGGAGTGAAGCGGCTCCAGCGGTCACGTGGTGCAGGTAGCTAGTCACTGGAGCTCAGGGGCCCCTCACCAACTAAGACGTGGAGCTCCGGGGCCCCTCACCAACTAAGACGTGGAGCTCCGGGGTCCCTCATCAACTAATCACTGGAGCTCAGGGGCCCCCACGTCAACTAATCACTGAAGCTCAGGGGCCCCCTCACCAACTAATCACTGGAGCTCAGGGGCCCCCTCATCAACTAATCACTGGAGCTCAGGGGCCCCCTCACCAACTAATCACTGGAGCTCAGGGGCCCCCTCACCAACTAATCACTGGAGCTCGGGGGCCCTACATAAACTAATCACTGGAGCTCAGGGCACCATCATTAACTAATCACTGGACTTCAGGGGCCCCACATAAACTAAGCACTGGAGCTCAGGGCCCCGCTCATTCAACCCAAGGCCTATGACTATCTCGGAGACAGGGGCTGTCAGGGACCCTTCACCACTTTTTCAAGGATTACGGGGCCACCACTTTGCGTCACGTCACTGCTGGAGCTACGACCGCTTTAATAAAAGGAAGAGAGGCTGTGATAGACGGAAGACAGCCTGGTCCATGCACCTGTGTGCCACAGGTGCTGCATGAGGCTATGAGCTCAGTGTATAGCGCTTGTGGCACACTGAATATCCTCTAGAGCTTGGGGAGACAAGCAATGCGGATTTGCTGTTTATGGAGGTGTCACAAAAACAAACACTGCAATATGATGCCCCTGCACCCTCACCGGAAGCAGCTTGTTTCTCCTGCTTCCCACGTGAGTGTATCTAGTAACTGTAGTGGCGCAACTGTTCACGTCATACGTTATGTCATCACTGATGTTTTTGGAAGAGTCCTTAGTGATGTCACTTGGGATGTTAGTATGACGTCTTTGGAGCTGTCATTGGGGTGTCACATGCTTCTGCATTAAGGCATAATGTGTTATGTCATCAGCCATGTCATTAGAATAGTGTGTTATGACGTTGATGATGTGTTTGAAGGAGTCGTATGTTGCATCATCGGTGATGTCATGGAGAAACTTACATCATCATTGATGTTTTTAGAGCAGTCTTATCTCACGCCATTGGTGATACACTGGGACCATCGTGTGTTATGACGTCAGTGATGTCTTTAGACGAGTTGTATGTTTCACCAACAGTGATGTCACAGGGAGACGCCATGTTTACAACACATGACATGAGCAGGTTTTATTGGAACCAGGGCTTCCTCCTTTCCTTACTTTTTGCGGAATCCTTAGATCACTTAACGTTTATTCCTCATTGTTTTGATCCTTTTAAAAGTAAGCTATTGTGGATTGATTGATTAAAACATCAATCCACAGTTGTTTTTGTTTGCAGGGTTTTATTATTTGTAGCATCCTAGCAGACTCCCCCAAACGGCTCAATAGTGCAGAACTAAAAGGAAACATCCAGGGATCAGGTCACCAATTATGTGTTTCCCATTTTTCTTCGTGATATAAAAATGTTTGGGAGTAACCAGAAGGTGGGCTGCCAACAGGGCCAGCTTTAGTACTGGTGGCACCTTTTGTGGCAATGTTTGTTGGCACCCCCATCCACCACCTCCACCACGGATTCCCTCACCACCACCTTTTAACAGCGCCCCTCAAGTCTCAATAACCACTCTCCTACAGATGCATTGAATTAGTTATATAGCTCCACTCATACCAGTGTAGGGTGGCAGAGCACTTTACATCACACACACATTACGCACAGACAATTAATCATAAAAGTGTAAATCAGTGTATGGGACATGTTACATAAGCCAGAGGACTACACGGTGTAGGAGTGACATACCATGCTGGTAGGCAGGATAGTTTGAGTGCTTGCTCTGGTGAAGCTCAAACTCCGAATTTAAAATGTAGCACCACTGTCGGGGGTTCTCTCGAATAATAAGAATCGATTTCTACCCAAATAAACCCTTTTTGCAACATTAATCTGTGCTCTAATCTATACTTTGCAGAGTGCATGCAGTTCTTTGATGACAGTTAATTCACTGTTCTATATTAGGATTCAAATGTATAAACAACAAGTAACAAAAGGATGTCTCTTAAAAAAGCAGTAACCTACTGGCCTATTTACATTATATGCTGTCTGCAAGCTGCATGGTACACATTCATTGCAGGGGGCATATTAAACCTCTGTGCTATTGTATAATCAGCCAAAATCTGTCCGCAACTAGACAAAACTCTGATCTCCACGAAGAACATTAATCACCAGAGTTATCTTGACATTTTTATTGTTACCTGGAAATTGCTGGAGGCAAATAACACAGCAGCAGGTTCTTTTAAAACCAAAATAACCTTGCGAACTCAACACCTTCTGAAGTTACCACATGGTGCGGTGGCACCAGTCGCACCTCCCTAGATCCGACCCTGGCTGTTTATGCAACACACCTCAGCTTGTATCCCCGACAGAACTCCGGGTCTCTGCCAGCCGATTGCAAAGCTTTACAGAATTACTGCTATGGACTATATTATCACATTTATTGCTGTAATCTCCATTCTTTAAGTCACAGCTTTAGGCAAACAATTTTACTAAAATGTTGTTGTTTTACCTCCTCACAATATCAACTGCTACTAAGAATCATATAACAACATTGTTTAATATTATTTACTTTTTTACAAGTGATGTAACTAATTTATTATTACATAAATCAAAGTATTTACTACAATGTACTTTGTTGTGTTAATATCTAACAAATGTTTAAATATCTCCTTGATTTTGCTACTTAATTATAATTCCGTTAATGTTTTAAATTTTATTTTTATGAAGAAATTCACTAAAGTAAAATTATCTTCACTGTTGATGTGGTTATCGATACTGAATAGCTTTCCAATGGATACATGTTACAGTTATATTATTATAAGTATTCTTTTTTATCAAATTATTACATTGAATTATTTTCGACTTATTGTTCATATACATTTGTGAACAAAAAATGTGAACTTGCATTTGTAAATTAAGCCATTTGCTTGGGTGAGTCCAACCTATAAGTCCAATAATTCCTGACCCTACTACAGGAGTAGGAATTACGTTTTAAGCACCACTTCAAAGTGTTGGACTTGGGTGGTATGGTGTACACATAGAAGCCTTTATGTGTATATCAAGAAATAGCATTATACTGACGCTCTCATGTGAAATATTATATATTTGACGATTGGAAGAGGAATCCAGTATGCCTTCCTTGGTGGTAGCTAGGCTGCTGCCTTTTGTTGCTCTGAAGTAGTACTGACCCCACTTGATCTTTGGGAGATGTCAGGACATGGACCCCTTTCATCCTTTTCAGGGCTGACTGGACAGCACACCTCTCTGTAAAATGTGTTACCAATTCTTTAAAGCTTACATAGAGTGGCCTGGTTTCATCTAGAGTAGTATGACCCTCTCACCGCATGCTATTGCCTATTTGATGTAGCATTCCAATTTCAGGAAGTACTTCCATCCGAATGCATGAGGGACTATTTTACATCCGACAACTACACTCAACCATCGTCCTGCGTGTCAATTTTAACTCTTGATGTTCACTGTACTCTTTACAGAGAAAAGTCATTTTTGCTACTTTTATCTCCAGCATTCGCAAAGCCAATAGGAAATGCTTTAAAGTGAAAAACGGCATTTGGGAATGCTTTTGTTTACAAGCTTTTGCATAATAACGCCAGACCTATTGGGTTTGCCAATGCTTGTTGGAAGAAAGTCGTTGCACATCTATCACTGCTTACTAGCATGTTTAACTTGCGTGTGTGGTGATCATGTGCCACACTTATGCAGTTTGGCACATGTGCGAGTACCATGCAGAATAAACCCATAAGGAAACATTCATACCAAAATTAGGAGGCTGGTAATAGGGAAGTGTAGAACAAAAGGGGATTTAATATCCACATCGGCCTAATTTGAAGGGGAGGAAGTTTTAAGTGGGAAAAAGGTAAAATAATATTATTTTGGGTGAAACATTGGGAGATGAAAGCTTAAATCAGGAGTGTTTGTATATCAGGAGTGTTTGTATGTCTGAAGGAACGTGTAGCAGATACACAACGGCACCCTGACGCACAGAGAGCCCAATGCATGACTGCTGGTAACTGTGTGAAGGGAATGTCATGGGAGTGTGCGCCATGTTTTGCAAAGGGATGCCACAATCTTGCCATAGTGTGCAAAGGTGTGAAGTGAAATACCTCCTTTAGGCTTGTGTAGGCTATCTCTACAAAAACCCGCAAAATATCAGAAAATGTATATAATGTCTCTGACAAGGTGATTGGTGACGTCAAACCATCGATAGTGGACCAGGGTCAGACTGCATCCTCCGGTGCCATCACCACTTCCACTGGAATGAAGCAAAGCAGACTCTACAGCCAGCCTCTAGCAATGACTAGCAACGCAGATGTCTAGGACCTGTGGTCACTGACTGCATGGCCAACATCTGGCCTTGAGAGGTGATACCAGGAGACCCTCAGACCAGTAATAGTTTCCCACCAGCAACTTCTACAGTCCAAACAATTGGGAGCCAAGCTGCATGGAGGGGCGAGGGACCAGTCCTGGACTGCTTGAAAAGTGTGAATCGGTAGCCCAGATGTAGACGTCACAGTCCATATCAGCGGAGTTAGCAAGCTCTACGTGGATGCCTCGCTTCGTGTTCACTGTCGTAAACCCCGGCATCAAGGCGGCAAGAGGCTGAAGCGACACCCTGCTGACAAAGCCCTAAGATGTTAAAGAGTCCTAGGCGCTCCTGCTTCCTCGCACCGTGAGGCATGGAAAGGTTTTTGACCTAAACTGTGTCTTTTGGGCAAGAGTTGATTGTGTATAGCTCATCACTTTCTCTCAATGCCCAAACACTAAAAATATTTCAGCGTATATTGTACTGGGCTAGTCTCAGTGGTTCCACCATATTTTTCAACTTGGCGAAGAAGATGCCAGTGATTGGATAGGCCCAGGTGACAGGGGCCATGGCAACTGGTTGGCACGTTAGCAGAGACACGGGGCCTGATTAGAAATTTGGCGTACAGGTCACTCCGTGAGGTTATCTCCCCCCCTTCTCACAAGCACCTTATATCCTATGTCCCTTAACTTACCATAAACCTGAAGGCCAGTGTCCTGGGCCAGGGGATACTTTAAATATTTATACATGATTTTAATTCATTCATGCAGACAGTACACTTTCAATTAATTCAAGTAAAAAATAATGAACACCAGAACAGTACTATAACAGAAAGAGACCAGAGAAACACAAGTTACAACTTTAAAAACCATTTACAAATAACAATTAAGCTTAGATTGTCTCCTCCTACAAAGATAGAAAAAATAACTGTAGAGGAATAAAATAAATAATGAAATCATTCTCAAAAGATCAATTCATGTTACAGATTTCAGATTTGAAGAGTACTTTTTTCATAAAATCTGAGTGAAGGTGCCGCAAACTAGTCGAGTGAGATTTTTCCTACTTGGGTAGGTTAACTGACAAAATATCGCCTATGAAATTATCGCCACACCAAAATATCATGACCAAAATATTGTTGTCAAAAATATAGTCGTCCTATACTTATCATGGTAAGTAAAAAAATATTAAAAAATAATATCGTTGCCATTAATGTTGATGTATTAAATATAGTCCAAACAACCTTGGCCGATGCCCGGTGGAGCTGTCCTATGCAGCTATAGAGGAGTCTGGCTAGGGTTCACCCCCTCGGCCGTCACCTACCCAGCCGGACATCGGACATTGTTCTTAACGGTTCTTCGCGGTCTTGTCTATCTTTCACTTGGACTGCTTGTTTCCCCTGAAGTCCCTTCCCCCCTCTGGTCTGCCTGATGCTATCTGCTTTCCTTTTCCCCCTTTTTACCTTTCCCCCTTCTACCTTCCATTCCACATAAAACGTTTTTTCTTTGCTACGTAACGCAACAACTTATGTTATCGCGTAATAGCATGTTTTTCGTCTGTCTGTTCTCACCGCGGAGTCCGAACAACCTTCGCTGATGCCCAGTGGTGCTGTCCTATGCAGCTATAGAGGAGTTTGGCCATGGTTCACCCCCTCGGCCGTCACCTACCCAGCCGGACATCTGATATTATTTTCCTCGCCTCCCCGTTATGTTTCCTTACTTCTATCTTTCTCTTATGTCTATACTTGTAATCTGTAACTGAAGTAATTATGTAATCTTTAACTTGCTGATCCTCATGTAAAGCGCTCTGATACCTACGGGTCTAGCCAGCGCTATATAAAACTTTGCAAATAAATAAATACAAATAAATAGTTTTTGAATATATATAAATGCACATAATAAATATAAAACATATTAAATAGTAACGCTAATTTATTCCAAATAAAATCGATTCAATATGTTTCAACAAATATAACAAATAAACTGATTTAAAAGAGGTAAACTTGTACATATATATAAATAAATAATATATATGTGTATAAATGTGACCAAGACCCCGAGAGGTTGAAAAGCTTCTTGTTTGTCATCTAAATGATTAAAATGACTTACTACAGCAATCGTAGTGGCTCGTCTTTCCCTGCTGAAGCAGTGTTGTGGGGGATTTTCAGTGCAATATATATATATATTTACATACATATATCTACCTAAAACTATTATTAAACTAATAATTTTAATTTATATTATAATTTCAGAATTTTTTTAAGTAAGGTATTACTATAAATAATATATATATATTGTGTGTGTATGTATGTATATGTATATACATACCAATAACAAAGAATATTAAAAAAAACATTTTAATTAAAATAAAAAGTAAACAACTTACATTTCTTAAAATATTTCACACATTAAAACATTAAGAATTATAAATATTATAATGTTAAATAAGCAAAACATAGTATAAATTATAACAATATATAATAAATTATTGCATTTTACATTTAATACATATGCTATGACTACTACAATGTATGCAAAAGTAGGCATATGTTGTACTAAGGATATATAAAATTGACTACTTCCACTTCACATAACTCAACAGTAGGAAAACTGCTACATCACACAGGAGTAAAATGTACTATTCCCACTCCAGTCAGTGCAACAGTAGGGAAAGTGTTGGATTGCCGAGGGGTAAAGTTTATCATTACAACTCCAGTCAGTGCAACAGTAGGGAAAGTGTCAGTTTGCACAGGAGTAAAACTTACTATTCCAACTCCGTTACTTCAACAGTAGGGAAAGTGTTGAATTACGGAGGGGTAAAATGTATTATTTTACTCCAGTCAGTAGAACAGAATGGAAAGTGTTGGATGCGGAGGGGTACATTTACTAGTCCAACTCCAGTTAGTGCTACAGTGCGATGCAGTGCACGCAACGAAATTCGTTTTATTAATTTATATGTTAACTTACCTGTAAACCTCAGTAATCCATAGTTTACTACCCCCCACCCTGCCCCTCCCCCTCCCCACGTCACTGCCCTGCAGTTACTCCTCCTACCTACCGCGGCTGCATGGTTGTAGAGAGGGGTCCCATGAGTACCCACGTGGGCCTCAACCGGAGGCTTCCAGGTAAAGGGGGGGCTGCTACAGGTCCCCAAAGTCAGTTTCAAACAGCAGTTCCGTGTAGGACAGACTGATCTGGAAAGGCTGTCCGAATACGACATTGTAATTCGTTGGTCAGAAACGCGGTCCATAGTCCTGTACAATTCAGCTCCGACTGACTCAGAGTCTCCGAATACCAGTCGGATCCCAGTCAGAAAGACCAAACAATTACCTTTCTATCGTAGTTGGTCGTTTGGAAGTGTTTCCGAGTCGATCGGAAACATAGGTTACAACACAGGTTAGGAAAATCTGAAACCCGTTCGGAGCCTTTCTGACTGACATCGTAATGAGCCCCTATATTACAAAACATGAACAATAATTATACAAAAAGTTTAAATTATATACATTTAAAATATGTACTAAAACACATAACAATAATTAGAAAACAATATTATATACAACTATAATTTTTTTTAACAATATTAATGACTTCAATATTTTAAAAATGTATATTACTTACCTTAAAAACAATATTCTTGACAAGGATATTCTTGCAGGCAATATTTCCATATCATTATATGTTGGACACCTAATTTTGATAGGACGATATTTTCATTTCGATATTTTGTCTGCATGCCCTTTGGGTGACATCAACACTGCTCCTTAAGTTCGATGCTGTTGGGAGGCAGCTTTCTCGCCGATGACCATCGTTGAGCTGTTTATCGCCTCTACGTAATGGGCACATATAGCGGCCACTGTTCAACATGGCTTCGGAGAGGTACAATGTGCACATTTCTGATTTAATGATCACTCGACGTTGCTTGTAAGACCTGAATCTTTCAAGCAGACCCAGAGGTAGATAGGTCTTGTGCATTGCTTTTATGATTGATTTGTAAATGTGATTGTTTTTAGTGTTTTGATGTGAAGAAAACCACCAGTCGACTATGTTGACTTAGGTAAAATATATTTCGTAATTCACAAGTGAGTGAACTGCTTGCTGTGTTGCGTTATCAGCATTTCTACAGCCTATTTTAACATGTGTATGTCACTGCTGACTTTTTTTTTTCATCCGGTGTCTTTTTCCTAGGGTTCCTGTATCCCTATCGGTCGTTGTATTTGGTTGGTTGGTTGTGTGTGGTTAGTAGAGGCTCGTTGAAAGTCTAGTTGACTTTGAGTTGGTTGATGTGAAAGTAAAATGCGTTTGATCCAGACATGGATGGGGTTGCTAAAGAACTCAGCTGTTTCTCGTTGAGGGGAGTGGCCAGTGGTGCACTGCCCGCCCCCTGTCGGTTGTTTTGAGATACCCTTTGGTGAAGCTCTTTAAACTTGTGTGGTGGCATGTTTTCCTCCACTGGCTGTGGCAGATCTTCGCTTATGAGGTCTAGAAGGGCACCTTCGGTTGACAAAGCCGTCATCCAACAATGCCGGCTGTTGGTGTGCATCACTCATCGATCACCAGAGAGTGAACAATGGCAGGTGTCATGGCACGTGCACGACTGGATGCGCACCGTGCCATGGCAGCTCAAAGGTGGCTGGCCCGCACGGTTGGCGCACTTCTGTTTATGCCCCGGGCATGTGCCGTGATTGACGAGTCCCACGTAGGTTGGACCTCCCCAGCCTGAATGAACTCTGACCTGGAAGAGAGAGGCTCTTTAGAGAGAAAGGTAACTTGCCCTGGGCACAAACTTTAATGCTATATTTACAACCCTCTTAAGAATGTCGAGCTACAAGCTGTGGTAACAAAGCACGGCTTAACAAACGTCCCACTGCCCCTATGAGCAGAACAGGTCCTCCTTGGTACGGAATCTGGGTGCAATGTCCCTGAGATTGTAATCTGGCTCAGACATAATTAGACCAGGGGTTGAATGTGTCTGCAGAAGAGACCAGTTTGTTCTACCGTCCCATAAAGTCATGATCTATTGTCAGCAGCCGCGTGCAAGAGTCCAGCCGCCACTGGTTGGAGGGCGGCTTCGTCTTAGCCCACTGACATCAAGACCGTCCAATAGAAGGTCGGTGAACGACCAATGACTGCGGACTTCAGGGGCTGGAGGTTTGTGTGTCCAACACTGGAAGTCAGATGGTTGACAGAGGTGGAAATGTGGCATTCCTGCCGCACACACACTTTCAGCCTGTGGGCTCCATGGCGCGGCCTTCTACTCAAGCGATGACTTTGTTTTGGAGGGCCGACAAGTAGAACTTGCTCGGTTAGACACGGCTCCAATGCTTCAACAGGTTGGAGGCCTCAACTGTTTTTCCTGATATGCAGTATGACTTTTTTGAGAGACAAACATCTCACGTCTGTATTTATCTTTGAATAAAAGTTGGCCTGCACAGCTGGTTGCCTCTGGTACCTTCGGATTGCATTGGAAAGGGGGGCAGATTAAGCACTTCTCTGCACGCTTCACACTATCCTTGGTTGAGCAGGGCGGGGTTTAATCTCCCAGCTGTGGTGTCCACGTGGCTCTTTCCTGGCCCTTCCCACAGGCAGGCTGGCCTGGATGCAAACAATCAAACATCATTGGGTGTTCCACTCTTCAGAGGAAGAGGGTCCCGTGTGCCATGTCAGTGAACCAACGATACTCTGAAGGGCTACCTTTTGCATCAGGTAGCTCTGTGTTGATGCACCTGCTGCGGTGACCCTCTGACCTCAGGGTCACAGTGCCGAAGCTTTCTAGATGAAATCAATAGTCCACCCTCCTAAGATTACATTGATGATTATTGTGAGGAAATAGCAACATCTGGCATGTATAGTGCCTGGCAAAGCGCTTTACACATATGTATTAATGAAGGAAAAGAGCTTTGTATATATTAGTGGTGGGAATATGCTCCCCTGCTCCATACATATGCAATAATGGTGAAAAGCACTTTATGCTGCATGTGTATTAATGGTTGGAGCGCTCTATATATATGGATTGATTTTGGGAAAGCACTTTATTTATATTTGCTGCTGCAATTGCACAAGATTTATTCCAGTGCGACACCTACCTGTCTGAACGCATTGTACTTCTCTGGGTAACCTGTGCTCGAGACGCCCATTGACTTCTCCCCCCACTACAGTAAGCGTAACTGCCAACCGTATGCCTCACATTCCTCCGCAACACTGGATGTGGGCAGTTGGACCACGCGGCGATCTCCATTGGTCGCGGCGCGGTGTCTGCGCACTTTGAGTCTAGGCAGACACCCTACGCGTGCCCAACCAACCGCTCTTCAGCTTCTGTGCAGCAATCAATCAGTGCTAATTCCAGACGCCTCAGGTGCACACTGCTAGACACGTGCTGGGTGGAGGCTGTGGCCAGCCAGGGGTTATTTAAACCTCTCAAACGTCACCAACTGACGTGAAAGAATGTGCCCAAGATAAGGAAGGTGTCAGTTCTCTATGAAGTGTTTCTTTCACTTGGAGTCACTGCTCTGAATATCTCTGTGTGCATGAAACAAGATTGGGGCAGTTCCATAATGGTGGATTTCCAACCAGAGGTGGGAAGAGCTTGTGAGAACCGCTTGCACAACAAATTTCCAAGGATCCGCCCCTCCTCATTAATGCGGGAAATATTATTCAGCAGGAATTGAAAGAAATGTAATCTTGGGTTGGACCCTTGGCGGCTAGCTGAGCAGACCCAACCGCCACAGCAATGTCCATGCACCGTCCGCGTCCCCCCAAGCTCCACCCCCATCACTCACCCTGATCTAAAATCCCTTGAGTAGGGTTTGGTCTTGTAGGACATTGGGAGCTGAAATCAGGCAGTTTGAGACTTTTACTGGAGAGTTCTTTGAAGCCACCGGAGAGTGAGGGGATATCTAATGAGTGAGTCAGTGAAGGGGGTCAAAGGTCATATGCATTCCAAAATCTTGGCTCCATCGAGGGGGTAGTGAGAAGGTTTATTTGACGTTGGTGGGACCAGTTTTAGGAATAAATCTGATGCCGATGATTGGCCTTGGTGGAGTTTCATGCGCTGGACATCACCGGTAATGAACCTTCGAGGTTGTGTTGAGGGCGTTTGCGCATTTATGCATTGTTTGTGATGCAGTGCTTTGGTACAGCGTCCTCTGAGGCTCACCGTGGAGGTAAAAGACAGTGTCAACCCTTGGACTGTGCCTCGCGGTACAAGAAAAATGGGGTCTTCAAGGTCTTCTTTTGTAAGAAATAATATCTTGGACAGGAAGGAGGTCTGTGGACATCCACATGAGACCGCGGAGCAGACGGCCTGACCGCCACCAAGGTAGAATGGACAATAGTTACCAAATTTAAAGGTAAAACTTTCTTGAGGTTTCCTTTTTTTGTTTAATGTTCAGTGAATACCTGAGTGCTTGAGAAGTGTTCCGCCATTTTTCTCTGGTGAAAAACAGTTAGTGCCTCACTATGAGCTCCTGGGGTAAACCTGGGCAGAACAATAATAATCCTGCAGGGGGCGCTTGTTCCAATAATAATCTTGCAGGGTGCGTTTGTTTCAATAATAATCCTGCAGGGTGCGTTTGTTCCAATAATAATCCTGCAGGGTGCGCTTGTTCCAATAATAATCCTGCAGGGTGCGTTTGTTCCAATAATAATCCTGCAGGGTGCGTTTGTTTCAATAATAATCCTGCAGGGTGCGCTTGTTCCAATAATAATCCTGCAGGGTGCGTTTGTTCCAATAATAATCCTGCAGGGTACGTTTGTTCCAATAATAATCCTGCAGGGGGCGTTTGTTTCAATAATAATCCTGCAGGGTACGTTTGTTCCAATAATAATCCTGCAGGGGGCGTTTGTTCCAATAATAATCCTGCAGGGGGCGTTTGTTCCTTGGTGTGGTGTCATTTTCTCAGTATGAGTTCTGCGGCTCAGAATGGGTGGTAATGATTTAATACCATCGGTTTCCCGCTCTTCTGAGCTGCTTCACGTGGGGGCGTATTAATAACATTCCACGCACAGCAAGGTGCGCTGCTGTGCTGCATCGCCTGAAACGAAAAGACCTGAACTGAGCCCTACTTAGAAAGATATGGCGCGGTCCATCCCGCTCTTGCGTTAGTGCATGTATGACTGCCTAGCGCCAACGCAGAGAACCATATGCCGTGGCACACGGGTGCCTGCATTGTGGTCAGGATAGATTTTGTGCAGGTAGGGAACTCTGGGGCATATCATCAAACTGGCGATAAAAAATTATCGCCACTTTTGCGGCCGTTTTCAGCCGAAAAGCGGCGATAATTTTATCGCCTAATTAGCAAGGCCACGCTAACGCGGGAAACCTTGCATTAGCGTCAGGATTCCTAACGCCCAGCTTTGCATCTCTAATGAGATGCAAAGTGGGCGTTCCTGACCTGACAGGGGAAATGTCGCTAAGCAACATTTCTCCAATCATCAAGCCCCACGCTATGAAGCGTAGCGTCAGGAAAAGTAGCGATAACACCTGTTATCGCTACTTTCCTAACACCTGCTTCAGGACTGACTTAGCCATGATATCCTATGGAAGGTGGATATCATGGCTAAGTTTGTGAGGCCCTATCATCAAGCTAACGCCACATTGCGTGGGATTATCGCTGGGTTTCCGGTGATAATCTCACGTTAGGCAGTTAGCGCTAGGATTTTTATCGCTTTTGAGATAAGCATGCTAATAGCACGCTATCTCAGCGATAAAAATCCACGGTAGCCAGCGATAATTATCCTAGCGCTAAGTGCGCTCAGCGATAATTATCGCCGGTTGCTGCTGATATGCCCCTATACTCTGGGCCTATCTCCTTTTCGGATTTGTGCTGCAGAATGCAGTACACACGCAAAACGGAAAAAATGAGGAGAAATAAAGATATTTCCCCTCATCTGCCAGCCCATCCTCAGGTAGGAGCACCATTTTGGTGCAAACCCAAGTTTACAGACTTTAGAAAATATGGGTTTATGTCAAAATACATGGTGGAACGCCCATGCTCCACCCACACAACACCTCCCCTGCACAAGGTTACTCAAGGCAGCGCTATGTGCTGTTACTTTTTTTTTTACAAAGCCACCTAATTCAGACTATGCGCGGCTTAGTAAATGCCCAAAAGATGTAATTTTAGGAAATCTAGCTCTTTGTCTCTTCATTTCTTCCACACACAAATTTTGCAAGTTGTGTTAAGAAAAACAGCGGCATCTGTGAGAAATGGCCGCACATCTTTGGCGCAAACCAAGACATGCACCCAGATTGGCAGGACTCGGCCTGATGAAATGCGCGTCTCAGTAGACATACAGGAGCTGGCAAAAAGCTGAGATCATTTCTGCGTTTATTTTCCTTCTCGTCTGGGTTCCATGAGAGTGAAAACAACGCTTTGCATGGAAGTGGGTGAAGATAAGTCAAGCAACGTCACAGAACTTTGCAGGTGAGAAAATACAACTTTGTAGGTGAGAAAATACAACTTTGTAGGCGAGAAAACAAAACCGTGCACCACTCTGAAGGAGTTCCTTAGTTCTGGGAGGTCAGTTAATCTAGCGCCATGAACGTCAGTGCTCCTCGTTGCAACTTCTATGCGCTACCTTCAACTGGCGGTGGCCTAAACTGCACAACTCGCAGTGTTACAATTCTGCATGTTCGACCGTCCAGTACACAACTGCAAGCCTCCCCCTCTCCTACATATTACATACGAAAATCATCCGTGTTTTCAACCATTTCATGGCTCCCTGAGGCGCCGCCGTTGCTTGTTGACGGGAAAGCGCTATTTGGCTTGTGGGAGGTAAGATCCGGGTCACCTGACACGCAAGCAGGCCCGCATGTCTCAGTGAAGGTACGGCCACTCAGAGGATGAAATGCGGAGCAAGAACACCGAGGTGGGTGCAAAAAATAGTGCGCAGAGTCCGGGGGCGGAAGCACGCGGGCAGGACAGGTCCAGTCAAAAGGATGGTGTCAGCGCCCACCCCCAAATACGCCCCCCCTCCCCACCGCTCCGCGGACGCACGTGCGTTCACCTGTAGTTCTGCCCCAATGTGGGCGGCTGAAACCTCGACGGGGCAGAGGCCGCACAGCATTGTGCCTCAGGGGGAAATACCGAACTATTGCAAAAAAAGGGAAGTTCCGCCTGACAGAGACGAATAAAAAAAATTTAGGCTGTAGTTTTCCACGCGCCGCCATGATTGGATACACGCAGTCGATGCTCGTATCTATAAGAAAGGTCTGGTGACCAACACTAATGTCGGTGTTTCCAGAGGACTGGCAGACGTGAACATCAGAGTAAACCTCCAAGGTCTGTGTTATGAAATGCTTAACGGGCTGGGACCGAATCAGTCATCACTAGATATGTGATTGGCTGTGCCCCAGCCCTGCCACGGCTTCTAGGCAGCTGTCCCAGTATTTCACAGGCCAGACCACTTCTAAAAAGCAAACACGTGATGCGAAACACTGTATGGAAGTTAAGCATGAATTAATTGTATGTATTTATATAGCACTACGTTAGGAGAGCCGCTTCTTCTAGGCACGCAGCACGCTAACCGTGAAACACTTCGGAGCAGGAGTCAGGAGGCAAACACAGGCTCTGAAGTAGCTTGAAACCTTGCAGGTGAGCCAAGCTCCGGGTCCCGATCAGGTAACATATTCAATGGCCAACATTGTTTCCAGGACAGAGAAATCAGTGCTTACGGGGTGACAGGTGGGATGAAGAGAACAGAATGAACTGAGCTCCCTACACTTTAAACAAGCATTGGCATAGCCAATAGGTCTCGCCTTATAATTGTTTAGCCAGAGCTATTGACTCTGCCAATGTCTTCAAGCTGTGCTGTGGTGCTTCTGAGTGATGCTGTGGTAGTGCTGAGTGATATTGTTGTGGCACTAAGTGATGCTGTGGTGATGCTGTGGTCGCGCTGAGTGATGCTGTGGTAGCGCTGAGTGATGCTGTGGTGGCGCTGAGTGATGCTGTGGTGGTGCTGAGTGATGCTGTGGTGGTCCTGAGTGATGCTGTGGTGGTGCTGAGTGATGCTGTGGTAGTGCTGAGTGATGCTGTGGTGGCGCTGAGTGATGCTGTGGTGGTGCTGAGTGATGCTGTGGTAGTGCTGAGTGATATTGTTGTGGCACTGACTGATGCTGTGGTGACCCTGAGTGATGCTGTGGTGGTAATGAGTGATGCTGTGGTGGTGCTGAGTGATGCTGTGGTGGCGCTGAGTTATGCTGTGGTGGTGCTGAGTGATATTGTTGTGGCACTGAGTGATGCTCTGGTAATGCTGTGGTGGCGCTGAGTGATGCTGTTGTGGTAATGAGTGATGCTGTGGTGACCCTGAGTGATGCTGTGGTGGCACTGAGTGATGCTGTTGTGGTTCTGAGTGATGCTGTTGTGGTGCTGAGTGATATTGTTGTGGCACTGAGTGATGCTGTTGTGATGCTGTGGTGTCACTGAGTGATGCTGTGGTGTCACTGAGTGATGCTGTGGTAGCGCTGAGTGATGCTGTGGTGGCGCTGAGTGATGCTGTGGTGGTGCTGAGTGATGCTGTGGTGGCCCTGAATGATGCTGTGGTGGTGCTGAGTGATGCTGTGGTGGTGCTGAGTGATGCTGCGGCGGTGCTGAGTGATGCTTTGGTGACGCTGAGTGATGCTGTGGTAATGCTGTGGTGGCGCTGAGTGATGCTGTGGTGGTGCTGAGTGATGCTGTGGTGGTGCTGAGTGATGCTGTGGTGGCACTGAGTGATGCTGTGGTGGCCCTGAGTGATATTGTTGTGGCACTGAGTGATGCTGTTGTGATGCTGTGGTGGTGCTGAGTGATGCTGTGGTGGTGCTGAGTGATGCTCTGGTGACCCTGAGTGATGCTGTGGTAACACTGAGTGATGCTGTGGTGGCGCTGAGTGATGCTGTGGTGGCGCTGAGTGATGCTGTGGTGGCGCTGAGTGATGCTGTGGTGGTGCTGAGTGATGCTGTGGTGGCACTGAGTGATGCTGTGGTGGCCCTGAGTGATATTGTTGTGGCACTGAGTGATGCTGTTGTGATGCTGTGGTGGTGCTGAGTGATGCTGTGGTGGTGCTGAGTGATGCTCTGGTGACCCTGAGTGATGCTGTGGTAACACTGAGTGATGCTGTGGTGGCGCTGAGTGATGCTGTGGTGGTGCTGAGTGATGCTGTGGTGGCCCTGAATGATGCTGTGGTGGTGCTGAGTGATGCTGTGGTGGTGCTGAGTGATGCTGCGGCGGTGCTGAGTGATGCTGTGGTGACGCTGAGTGATGCTGTGGTAATGCTGTGGTAGCGCTGAGTGATGCTGTGGTGGTGCTGAGTGATGCTGTGGTGGCACTGAGTGATGCTGTGGTGGCCCTGAGTGATATTGTTGTGGCACTGAGTGATGCTGTTGTGATGCTGTGGTGGTGCTGAGTGATGCTGTGGTGGTGCTGAGTGATGCTCTGGTGACCCTGAGTGATGCTGTGGTAACACTGAGTGATGCTGTGGTGGCGCTGAGTGATGCTGTGGTGGCGCTGAGTGATGCTGTGGTGGCGCTGAGTGATGCTGTGGTGGTGCTGAGTGATGCTGTGGTGGCACTGAGTGATGCTGTGGTGGCCCTGAGTGATATTGTTGTGGCACTGAGTGATGCTGTTGTGATGCTGTGGTGGTGCTGAGTGATGCTGTGGTGGTGCTGAGTGATGCTCTGGTGACCCTGAGTGATGCTGTGGTAACACTGAGTGATGCTGTGGTGGCGCTGAGTGATGCTGTAGTGGCGCTGAGTGATGCTGTGGTATTTTTTTTCATTTGCTTACAAATTTTATTCAGTGCTTCTAACCTCCTAAGAGTGGCCTCGGTGGTGTTCTGGGACTCGGTACATATAAAGGTCTGCAGAGCGAAAGACAGCGAGCGCTTTTTGGAGCATATCGATGAGGACCATTTGATGAAGAACTAGGAAGTCAAACTTATAAGGGAAGGGCCTAGAGTGGATGCCGCCATCAAATATGTCCTAAAGAGATGACAAAAGCTTAATATCTTATGGTGAACAACACATGGTGGTCTTCGGTGTCTGACCAGCCAGGTTGCTAGAAAAGTCCAGGAAGCTACAGTAAGGAAGCACGAGGTGCCAGATAAGTACAAATAAGTGCAGTGTAATTGAGAAAGAGTGCACGGACCAGGAGATTGAGCTAGAGCCACTTAATGAGCATCCCTTTAAAGCACAGTGTCATTGCACTGTGCCGCCGCCCACCCCTGTTGGCACTTAGTCTAGAGACACCACATGACTTGTACCAACCTGGTTTCCAAAAACTGAGAAACTGTAGCCAGGCTGCATGCAAACACCAAAGGTGAGCCGTTACAAACTATTTATACAGTTACAAACTATTTATAAACGCTGGCTTCCTGATAAATACACACCCTTTGGGCTGCAGGACAGAGACAGATGGGTGTTGAGAGACAAGAGGAAACAAGTCATGCGGGATCAATCAAAGGAAAGACCAGAACTAAGGTGAGGCAGCGGAAAAGAAATCAAAGTACTGGTGGCAAAATTGGAGGGTAGGAGGGAGGTACGGACGAGTGGAGAGATTATAAAAGCCAAAGAAAAAATGCAAGATTTGAAGACTCCAAGCAACCACAAAACGTAAGTCCAAATCCCGGATCGAGCACACCACAGTTAGCACCACCACCAGGCACAACGTAGGAGAGGAAACAAGTGAAAAACAAGCTGCAAGCAGTTGTGTTTTCATGCGATCCTCGTATGTTTGAAGCAATTAACGAGGATCAGCTGAAAACACAGCACTAATTAAATACACACACATACTTTAACCCCATCTACACTCATTATATTGTGGAATGACTTTCTTACCTGAGCCCCAGGGATATTCAAAGTGACGGATTCTTCCTTTTCCTCCTCCCCCTCATCCATGGCTGGGCTGCTAGGTGAAAGTGGCAAAGCCAGTCCTGTGAAGCTGCCGGGAGAGGCAGCGCGGAGTGTGCCTCAGAGGTGGGGGACGAAATAAGGGAGGGTGAGGGTTGGCATTTTCTTGGCCGGAAACTCCGTTATAGACGCGGCTCATCTAAATAAAGCAGTGAGGCAGCTATTAAAGGGAAAGTGTGAATGGGGCGCTTTAAAAAATCCAAAACATTTGTTTCTGTAATTGACAAAGAATTCTTTTTTTTAAGTAAAAGTGCCCCATTAGCGCTTTCACTTTAATGGTGGCCGAGCCCCTTTCTTTAGACGAGAAGCGTCGAAAGAAAGGGGCACTGCCACCATTAAAGGTAAAGCGCGGAATGGGGTGCTTGTTGCCGCGAAAGTGAAAGAAAACAAGCATGCGAGTGGTGCGTGCGTGTGCGCGTGCCCAACGGATGTGTGGAGAGATTATAAAAGCCAAAGAAACAAGCATTGGCATAGCCGAGTGTTGCGCGCGCGCCACGGCAAAAGTTAAAGCAGGCGTGCGCGACGGCAAAAGTGAAAGCAGGCTGGAGAGTGGTGTGCGATGTGCGCGCACCATGACGAGAGAGGAAAGCCAGATGGCGCCTCTGCTCGTCATTGTGGGCATAACAGCACACTCTATGCCACCCCAAAAGCTGTGATCGGACTTTTGAAAGCCCACTCACTAAATGTCCCGCCACTGCAGCGCATGTGCTGGCTCAGGTGAGACCTAAAAAACCGAGGAATCTCAATCAATCAATCAGGATTTATAAAGCTCTGCAAATCACCCGTGAGGGTCTGAAAGAGCTGGAGTTGCTGGCTACAGTCCCAAAGAAGGAAAAACAAGCAAGGAACAATGAAAACGAAGGGAAAGGAGAAGGCACTCAAAAAATGGAGGAAAAGCGAGGAGAAAACAGGGAAAACAAGGGAAGAGGAGAAGGCACTCAAGAAAATGGGGAGAAAGTGAGGAGAAACAGTGAAAATGAGGGGAAGGAGGAGAGGGCTCTCACAAAATAGGAAAAAGTAAGGAGAAGGCACTCAAAAACGGGGGGAAAACCAGGTAAAAGCAGAAAATGAGGGAAAAGCAAGGAGAAGGAACTCAAAAAATGGGAAAGGCAGGAGAAAGCAGTGAGAACTAAGGGAAAAGCAAGGAGAAGGAACTCAATAAATGGGAAAAAAGGAGAATGCAGCGAATGTGAGGGAAAAGCAAGGAGGGGGCACTCAAAAAACAAGGAAAAAAGTGAGGAGAAAGGAGTGAAAATAAGAGGAAGGCAAGAAGAAGGCACTCAAACAATGGGAGAAAAGGTTAGACGAAAGCACTGAAAAAGAGGGAAAAGGAGAAGAAAGCGCTCAATAAAACAGGGGGGAAAGTGAGGAGAAAGCAGTGAAAACAAAAGAAAAGGAGAAGCCACTCAAAAAAGAGGTAAAAGCATGGAGAAGGTATTTAAATAGATAGGGGAAAAAGTGAGGAGAAGGCAGTGAAAACGAGGGAAAAGTAGGAGAAGGCGTTCAAAAAACAGGAGCGAAAGCAATGAATATGCGGGAAAAGCAAGGAGAAGACTCAAAAATGGGGGGAAAAGCAGGCAAAAGCAGAAAATGAGGGAAAAGCAAGGAGTAGGCACTCAAAAAACAGGAGACAAAGAAAGGAGAAAGCTGTGAATATCAGAGGAAAGCAAGAACAAGGCACTCAAAAAATGGGGGAAAAGTGAAGAGAAACCAGAGAAAATGTGGGAAAAGGAGGAAAAGGCACCCAAAAAAGAGGTAAATGCAAGAAGAAGGCACCCAAAAAACAGGGGGGAAAAGCAAGGAGAAAGCAGTGAAAAACAAGTGACAAGCAAGAAGAAGGCAGTCAAAAAATTTTTAAAAGCAAGGCGGAAACTGTGAAGACAAGAGGAAATCAAGGAGAAGGCACTCAAAAAACTGCGGAAAAAGCGAGGAGAAAGCAGTGAAAAGGAGGGAAAAGGAGGAGAAGGCACTCAAAAAATGAAGTAAAAGCAAGGAGAATGCATTAAAAATGGGGGGAAAGCGAGGAGAAAGGCGTGAAAGCAAGGGAAAAGGAGGAGAAGGCTCTTGAAAAACAGGAGAAAAAGCAGAAAAGCAGTGAATATGAGGGAAAAGTAAGGAGAAGGCTCTCAAAAATGAGGGAAAAGGCAGGAGAAAGCAGATAACTAGGGGAAGGCAAGGAGAAGGCACTCAAAAAACAGGGGGAAAAGCAGGAGAAAGCAGTGAAAAACAAGAGAAAAGCAAGGGCAAGGTACTCAAAAAGCAGGAAAAAAACAAGAAGGCAGAGAAAAACAAGGGAAAAATAAGGAGAAGGCTGGCACAAAACGGGAAACAAAGCAGTAAAAAACAAGAGAAAAGCAAGGAAAGGGCACTCAAAAAACAAGGGAAAAAGCAAGGACGAAGCAGTGAAAACGAAAGAAAAGCAAGGTTAAGGCACTCAAAAACGGGTGAAGAAGCAGGGAGAAGACAGGATCAAGACTGAAGCAGCAGCACAGGGAAGCGGGGCCTAGGGGGTGATATTGGAACAAGTTTACAACCTTAGTCCACACATATGGAAGGCTGAGAGCAGCTCAAAAGCTATGAAGCTGCAATCTTGAAGATTTGAGATAGACAAACTTCCAATTTGTGAAACATCAAATGAATAGAGATTGAAAACTAGTAAAGTAGATGGACTGGACAAATAATGAGGTTTGGAGAACTAGAGATGAAACATAGAACAAGGTAAAACATGAAACCTGTGAAGACTCAGAAACTGGGGAAGGGTTGTACTGGAGTCTAGAAGCAAACACATTTATAAGAGGCTAAGAGGGCTCCCAGAACCTTCAGACGGCCGAGGAAAGGACTGTGGAGCAATTAATTCATGGAGCCGACTTCACAAGGGAACTTTCTAGTTCTGTTCACAGTTCTTCACTAAAAGGGAAGTAAACACCCTGGCTCACCAGTCACACAACTGTGGACAATGCTTTTGTACATGCAATAAAAGGTTTAATTCTTTAGGAATTAGTAATAAAAAATAACAGGAAAGAGTCTTCCTTTGTCCGTATATTAATATTATTGCAAAAATGATGAGCGTATAACTTTTACACCCATTGCAATGGGTAAAATCTATGGCCTCATAGATTTTATACCAGTAGCAACTAAATAACAACGCAGACCTAAACTAATATTTAATACTACATTCAGAGTAGCCTTTTTCAAAGTGTTAATGAGAGGTGTTATGTCATTTGCAAGCATGTATAATATTTGTTTTCGCGGCTCTCACATCAAGGGTGTAGTCAAGAGCGTTGCATTAGTTGAGCGATTTGCGGGTTGCGCGGCTGTTGTGAACATTTTGAACGGGAGTTATGGATTATGGAGCTAACCATAACTTGTGAATATTATTATATGATATGATACATAACTGATAACCACACAATATTGGTTCATTTTGCATTCAAGGGGTTCTGGTGACAAC